>NC_064274.1:27743000-28059500 GCF_003254725.2 Canis lupus dingo
GTTTAATAATGAGAAAAATGTCAGACAATTTCCAATTGAGAATCATTCTAAAAATACCTGACCAGTATTCCTCAAAATTGTCAGGGTCATCACAAACAAGGGAAGTCTGACAAACTAACTCAGGCAAGGGGAGCCTAATGAGACATGATTAAATATAATACCATCTCCTGGGTGTAATTGCAAAACATTAAAAGACATTAGGCAAAAACTAAGGAAGTATAAGTGACATATGGACTTTATTTATAATATCAATATCCATTCATCAATTGTAATAAGTGTACCATTTATTGTCAATAATGGGGGAACTGGTTATGGAGGTATTTAGAAAATTTCTATATTATCTTTACAATTTATTTGCAAATCTAAAATTGTTCTACAATATCAATTTCATTTAAAAAAGAGAAACTACTTGAAGATCCTCAGATTGGGAAAGGTTAAAGGAACTAAGACCTTCCAGTACAGAAGCACTTCACAACCATAAAAACTATCATTAGCAGATATATGCAATACCAAAAGTGAAATATCCCATCCAAATGTTTTTAACAATTAATCAAACATCTGCACTTATATTTTAAGATATTCTTTTCAAAATATCTCATTTTCTTATAACCTAAAAAAGTTTTAAAGCACTTATATCATATGTACTTTTGTGTATGAATAATCCTTAAACTCACTGGTGCAATGACTTTGCCTTTCTACGATGCTGAGAACTGGTAACATTAATAAGTACTAGAAATCTGAGATCTAGTTTAATAGTTACAAGCAACAAAGCACACTTAAATACTTGTTCAGAAGAGACCCAGGTTTATAAAATCAAGGGTAAAAACTTGAAAGCTAGGAGATAGTCAGCTGATAAGCCCAGAAAGTGTTTTAGTAATAATTTTAATTGATGTTTTGATTAATTTTATGCAGCAGATAGTAATCTATTTTTGTTTTTTAAACAAAGTAAAAGATTAGTAATTTGAAATAAAATATGAGTGAAATTATGGAGTTTCTATATAAGACTAAAAAAACAGCTTTACACATCTTTGAGATAGTTTGACATAATCAAATGTATATACTCACTCGTTCAAAAATATTTATGGTCAACTATAGATAAAATAGATTTTTAATAGCCCTGAGTTTCTAGCTGAATTATTGAAAACACACATACACACACACACATTGATGTAAAAGCAGTGAACCGTAAATCAGGGCAGAAATCACATTTTTGTTCAGTATCATCGTTTAATTTCATATGATAAGATCAGTTGATATCATTTTCAAAAGACAAAGAAATAAATAAAGGGAAGCTGATAAAGGTGGAGGCAGGTGCTTTTGTAATTCATTAGCTATATTTGTGACAGCCTTTGAAGACAGATATGACAAGCATGATTATGACTTGCTTTGAGGCCTACGTTCAATGGCAGATTAGTAACCTGATAAGTTTTCTATATTTATCTCCATAACAGAGATCCATTTTCAAATCAGCCAACACAAAGCATGGCTTCTTTTTATGTTATTGCAACACCCTCATAGGATGGGGCCATCTGGACAGATTAGCTGGGGTCTGCTGATTACTCAGGAGATGCCTGTAATGAATAGGTTACCTCTGTGGAACTGTTAGGAGGCAAAGGAACTTTTTCAAGTATGGCCAGTTTGTTGCTTAGAATAATTATTGCTTTTTTAGAGAATAGTACATTACTTGTTTGTTACATCAATTAGTGGAAAGTGAAGGAAAACAGAACCGAGTTCCATTTATTTGTTCTATGTGGTGAGAGGGAATGGGGGGGGAGGGAACCGGGGAATGGGTGATGGTGTTATCTTAAAAGCATATGTGAATGCTCTAAGTCTCACTCTAAGGAAGCACACTCCTTCCTATTCCTTGGACTGGGAAACATCTACCTTTTTCCAGCCTGGAAAGAGGAAATGTGCTGGAGTGTGCTCCATAGAAAGACAGAAGTCACCTTTAGAACATGTGAATTCTGCCTTTATCCAAGAAGGTTCTTTTCAAGACAAAATAACACACATCTTCTATTTTGGAGTTTTCAGTCAGGAAATTTTCATTGAACACCTTTTATACATCACACTGTTCTGAGCATCAGAGCATACAGGTTTTCATTTTTGCTCTTTAGAAAGAAAAGCAGAGTTGGAAGAGGCAAACATGGGAAAACGCATTGTGGCCACTTGAAATCCCCTTCACATTTTCAGGTATAAGAAAGCCCAAACTCCTGTTATTAACTTGGGGGTGGATACAGGTCAAGAATATTTACTGAGCACCTAATGACACTTGACCAGTGTTGAACATATGTGTAGGAGAATTTACCAAAATATTTGTATTTCTCCTGCCATTTTTCATGTCCCATTTTCCTGGCATAGTTTCTTGCTTTAGCATATTTGCAGGCCAGAAAGGAGAAGCTATTTGAAGTTAGTATTTGCCTATCACTTTGAAAAATTTAAATTTATTGAGGAGAACATACCAGATACCTCCAGAGACCAGAGGTATGACTCTGTGGACAAGGAGAGAGAGAGAGATAAGATTCTCAGAGAGTGGAAATGGAAGAAAGACATCTATGACTAACTAGGACCTAATATAGGTGGTAAGCTCTCAGAGAAAAAGAGTTGTGTTATCTACCCACCAAGGATGAACTTTAGGGATGATGGTTCCCAGTCTTGCCAAAGATTCACCCCCATTCCCAAATCAGTTAAGAACCTATGAAACTGTCACAACTTGAGGATCACTCAGATCAGGATGACTAGGAGGATGCACTGAACACCATTCTGCTCTGGAAGACCCATGGTTCAACCTTGAACAGGGAACAAGTTGCAGAGAGAGGGGTAAACTCCACTGAAAACTCAAATTGAAGTCCCTTTGAACTGGGAGTCAAATTTCAACTTATTTAAAGGAAATTAAGAAATGCAGTCATATTTTTTTTCATAGCTGAATTTGAAGCTTTAACTCCATACTTATCACTCACAGCTTGTCTTACTTAATTCTCGAAAAAATTCATGCCATGAGTATTGCTAGCTCCTTTTATCTCCTGAAAACTACAATAGTTGTGTATGATTTTTGTTTTGGTTCTCAGGTACACAGAGTTAGTTTAATCATAATCCTTAATTCATGAGGATTCCCACACTCTTGACATTGGTCTATATTGGCCAACTTTTTTGTCACTAGCCTATAATTTTTTTGTTATTTTTAATTATATAATAAGCATACATTAAACCATCATTAGTAAAAGCTAGGACTTTGGCATATACTTTATTACCTCTACCAGTCCATCCCTTTGCCCCATCCCCCACATGCAAGGTAACCACTATCTCAAATCCTCTTTCATTCATCAATTTTTCCTTTTTTATATGGTTTTATTTTCTAAATTTTGTTCTAAAAATGTTTATTTTATTGTTTTTAATATTGTAAAAGGTATATCATTGTGAGGACTCACTTTTGATACTTAATATTACATTGTTATATTTGATCTACATTCCTGGGTGAGACTGTAATCTATTCATTTGACAGTTATACAATATTCTATTGTGTGACTATACTCTCATTAGTCCTCCCCCACCTCCAAAAAGGGCATTTGGGTTGCTTCCAGATTTCACTATCATAAACAGTTCTGCAAAGATTTTGTGTGTACATGTCCCCTATAGAATATTGGACCCGTACCTCTATTCCCACTGCTCCAGAACATAGCCCATGTTCTGTGCTACTTTCTGAAGAGCCTTTCTTTTTTTCCTTTTAAGATTTTATTTTATTTATTCATGAGAGAGACACACACACACAGAGAGAGAGAGAGAGAGAGGCAGAGACACAGGCAGAGGGAGAAGCAGGCTCCATGCAGGGAGCCTAACATGGGACTCTATCCTGGGTCTTCAGGATCAGGCCCTGAACTGAAGGTGACGCTAAACTGCTGAGTCCCATGGGCTGCCCCTGAAGAGCATTTCTAATGCATGTACCTTGGCTAGAATTCAGGGGAGTTCCACAGAACCCACAGAGGATCTGCCTTACAGAGAGGCCATATGGCAAAGCAGTATGAATCTATGACAGGAAAGGGAAAAAGTACCAAAATGGAAAGAAACCAATGGTGACCATAAGAAAAATAAGTCAGTCAGTCTCCACCCAGAAGAAGTCTATGAATGTTCAATGACATGAATATTGGATTTGAGATAAAGCAAAATAAGTTAGCAAGTTAGGAGTCCAGAAAGCCAAGTGCTTATGGAGCTCAAAGAATGGGAAGGCAAACAACCTCAGAGATTAAGGAGTAAGTGTCAGGAGGAATGAAAGCTTGGAGAAGCCTGGAGAAAGATTCCCATAATCAGCCTCTGCAAACTTAAGTCAGTATGCTTACCATTTCTTTGCTGGCATGTGGAAGAAAGCAATATACCCCTATTTGACACCAACCTCAGAATTATACTTGAGTTATTTAATCAACAATATTTGTATGGTACAATCATCCATCTTACACTTCAAATATTACCTGGAGAATAGAGATGGGAAAAAAGAAGTATAAACCAACTTGGCAGCGTTGTGTAAATCCAATTACAGGGCAAAATGCATATAAGTAATTACTGTCATGGATGTGGCTGACATAGACCTGAGACTCTGTCACCCCACCACAGTCTTTTTCAACATTCCCATTGTCTCAATATTCAGTTCCACTCTTAGGCATAAAATGAAAGACCCCTTATGAAGTGGTCCTTGCCCATCATCCAGTTTCCTCTCTCACCATATCCTTACAAGATCCAATCATCCTACCTACAGAGACTTAATGCTGCTCCCTAGGGTTGCCATGGATTTCTTAAAGCTCCTTAGTTTATGTTTTGTTTGTTTGTGTTGTTCCTACTGACTGAAATGCCCTTTGCTACCTCACCCACTAACTTCTAAGGGTCTCCAAGAGGCATCTCAAGTGTTAGTCCTTTCTAGTATCATTTGATCTATTTCTTAGCCCTTCTCCTTCTCCCTTCTTCTCCTCCTCCATCTTCCCATCCCCATGCCCAGGCATATGAAACAGACACCACACTACAAATATACTTCTGGTTTGGCCCCATCCCACTTTTCCTCCCATTGGTTTTGAGTTCCTTTAGGGTGAGGGATATTGTCAATGACATCTAGCTGGCACTCAAAAGAAGTTGATATAGTAGATGTTGCAAATGTCTGACTTTATTCACCTTAACCTACTTAGACACCCATCACCCCACTGCTGAGAATAATTTGGGCCAATGTCTTGATACCTGTAACCATTTCAGGAAAACTGACCTTGTCAACAGACAGAAGTCAGCTTGCCAGAATACAAATGGGAGCAGGTCAGCCAAACTTTTGCAAGGGTTGGTCAATGACTGATTGCTGAAAGGTTACAAAAGCCCTGCCCCTCACCTCAATGAGACAAATGCTGCCCTAAAATGTATGTTTCATCATCTGGTACATCAGATCAAGACTAGATTTGCCCTGAGACCACATCCTTTCTCCATTCTTCTGCTTCTGTATCCTACTTCCTTCATTCCCTTACTGCTTTTTCCTGAAGAACACATTGTAAAGCACATGTACCCAAATCCCTGCTTGAGGCTCTGCTTCTAGGGAGTATACCTTGAGACAGTTGGCTTTTTTAAATTGATTTACATTGGACTGAGGAACTTGTCCAAGAGAAGCTGGCATTTGAGTTTAAGTCTCTATTACCAGAAAATACCTGTTTTACTATACCATTCTATCAAATGTCTCTAATAGTTGGAAAATTGCAAGCAATAATTATATGATATTGAAATGTGTATAATACTATATATAGCTAAAAAATACTATATATAGCTTAATATACATGACAATATATAGCTCTGCAGTCTAATTTACCTTGGGAGTCTCAGTTTTACCTGGTAGGTGGGACTCCTCATAGGATTACAGGTGGTTTAAAGGTGGCAATGGGTAAATTACCCACCATACAGTAAATTTTCAGTAAATAAGTTCCAGTACCCAAGAGCACCCAAGAGGATATTTTGACAACCCAATGTATAGACAGTGATGCTGAGTAAGATAAAAGTAGAGAAAATTATTTCTCTTGAATTTGGCAGGGTAAAATTCTATCAGTTGGACTCCTCAGGGGGTGATTTATGTTTATGTCAGCTTATAGAAAAAATGTGAGTTTTGAATTTGCACACTCATGAACTATAGAGAATTGGACATATTGTAATTAATGATGTGCTTACTTTTGGGTTCATATACTCATACTCAAGATGATGTGTTAATCTAATTTATTTAAATCTGGAAAAGGAGGGGGCAGGAAAGGCTTCACCTACTAAGACCATTTGTATTAGAGACGTTCTTCCCAATTCATGTTTGGATGAAGTCTGCCAAAGGTGTCTCTGCTTCACTCTTAACTGGCAGTTTCTCCTCCCCTTAAAGTAGCCTACCATTTCCAAATATTGTAGACTGAAGGAAACGGAGGTCGTTTGACTATACTGAAAAGGTTTTTTTTAGCTTGTTGTTGTTGTTGTTGTTGACCAAGAAAGAGAACCAAGTTGTAAAGGGAAAGAGCAGAGAAGTCTGAGACTTTGTTTGGTCATCTGTAAAACTGAAAATCTCTAAAACTTAGGTCCAGTTCCAGAATTCTGTCATTCTAAAGTGAGATCTTTTTTCCAACCTATAAAGAGTAAAAATAAAACCTCACTGCTTGATTAAATTTACCTAAAATAAACTCTCCAGACTCAGGCCTTTCCCCACACCAACCTGAGAAGAGAATGTGCTGACAGCCTGGCTGGAGGGGGGGGGGGGGGGGTGGGGGCAGGGAAGGCAGGGTGGCAAAGCATGAGGGAAATGCTTCCAAAAGAAAGTTATTCTCACCTTCCAGTGTTTGGGTTGTCTGAAATCAGCAGCAATAAAGCTCAAGTGTCAGAAAGCAAGAACAATTTCTTTGCCTTGAGTGAAATGTAGGCTATTTCCAATGACTGGGAATTAATATTTTTTAAGCTACTGTAGTTGGAAAATGTTGTCATTTCAGAGAACGGAACAGCCACAGGAAGTAGGCCACACAGCATGCACTTAGAAAAAGAGAAGGATAGAGATTTGGTCCCTGCCAAGATGTAGAAAAAATTGCCTAGAAAAGGTCAATTTGATTTAGAGGGGATTTATACAGATTTTTTGTTTTTCCTTTTTTTTTCAAAAGTTCTCTTTCACTTTGCATGGCTCAGTGGAGAACAAAGAAAAACAATGTATTTGGTGTTATTTTCCCAGGATGTGAAATGCTTTGGCAAACAAAACTTCCAATGAATTTAATCAGGCCTTTGAAAGATTGCCATATTGAAACCAAACATCTCAATATAAATTGGTAAAAATATTTTGATACACCCTTGATAGTTATCTTCTAAACTAGATTATTACAATATATCACCCCAGGCTCTTGGCGAAATGCTAAGAATACTGCAAGGAAAGAAACAGGCTTAAATTTCTACATTTGTAAAGTATGTTGTTCTTTTCTTTTTTTAAATTTTGTTTGGTCCTTTTATCAGGCATCTTACTAATTTGTATAAATCCCAGATGGGAAAACAAGTTTGTACATGTGAAAGACTCACATGAAATGGGGCAAGGTGTAAATAAAACTGAGTGTATATAGAATGTAACCGAGTAGGTGGAGGAACTTCCTATGTATAAGCAGATAGGGAAGATACTTAGAAAGATCCCGTATGCATAGTAAGCTGTGAAAGCAGGAATTATCCATTGAAACTTTGTGAGGGTTTTTTTTGCTTGAAAATATTTCTTCGTGGGGGAATCCCTGGGTGGTTCAGCGGTTTAGCCCCTGCCTTTGGCCCAGGGCGTGATCCTGGAGTCCCGGGATCCAGTCCCACATCGGGGTCCCTGCGTGGAGCCTGCTTTTCCCTCTGTCTGTGTCTCTGCCTCTCTCTCTCTGTCTTTCATGAATAAACAAATAAAATCTTTCAAATCTATATATATATTTCTTCGTTTTCCATGGTTTTCCCAATAACTACTAATCTGTAATCAACTGAATTTTATTGACTCATTTCTTTTACAAAATTAAGCCCCTAGAATAAACAGTTACAAAGAATTTGGCCTGCTGAATTGAGATATTAAGTACAAATATTTCTGAATATATCAATTATGAAAAAGTACTTCAAATCAAAAGGAATTTTAGGGATCATCACTTTCCACCCAGTGCAGCTCTGTCTACCACTGACTGCAGTAAATTCTCCAGTATTAGTGACATTCAAGCTGATTCTGCACCTCTACCCAGCATATATGTTGAAAAGATCTAATTAGCTGTTAGTTATTTCCCTTCTGACAATATGAGACAAGGTGGTTTTACAGCCTTTTTTCCAGGGCAGGAATGGTTCCACCGCATCTTGCCAGAGGCCATTGAAGTCACAGCTTGTCCATTCCAGTGACAGGGAATCTATTACCTAAGGAGAAAGACTGCTCCAGTTTGAAATAACTCAAATTCCTTAACAAATAAAATGTTTTTTCCTTACTTGGGCCCTGACCCTGCTTCCTGCCTGCTATTTCTTTCTCCTCCTTCCCTCCGGCCTAATGATGATCTGTTCTCACTACCTCCCCTCCTCTCATTCTTCAGCCTTGAGTTGGCTCCATTTCCTCCAGGCTGAAAATAGTGACCATCTTAAGTATGTATGTGTGTGGCTTGTATTTGAAAAATAAAAATGTAATGGACATTCTTAAGGAAAAATATTTTTTAAATTATGGAAACTACACTTTGAATAAAGTACAGAGTTTTTATAATATTCATTATTAGTCATCATATGGGGAAACATGCTCATTTCCAACTTTGAAGAATATATGTTGATAGAATTGTTTTGGAAAGCAAAAGGGAGCAAAGCACACTATACCTGCATCTGCTCTTGGACTCAGCAATCCCATTTCTGGGAATTTATCCTAGAGGTATACTCACAAATATGTGAAGAAAGATGCATGTAAGAATATACTTGCAGCATTGGTTATGGTACCACAATAGTAAAAATCACAACAATAGCAATTGTAAATAATAACAAAAACAGGAAGCAACCTAAATATCCATCATCAGGAAACTGAATAAATGAGATACAGAAAATCCATTTAACAGCATACATGCAGCCATCTAAAAGGATGCAATGATTTCTGCTAATAAAAAACATATCTCCAATATTTAACTTACTCTTCAGTAAAAAATAAGTGATGTTCAGAATAGTGTATATAGTAAACTCCCCATTTGTGTTTAAATATACATGTATGTAAGTGCATGCATATGCACATGATATCTCAGAAAAGACAGTCTCGGACTTGTATTAGGTAGGAAGCCCTGTGAAAGTGAACCAAGGTGAGAGAGTTGAAGGGTCGTCCTCACATTGAGAGTCTCATTTTATCATCTTGTGCTACTTCTGCTACATACCATATTATGTGATCTCTTTTATAATAATAAAAAGTAAAAAGCTCTTTAAGTTTTTGCCCACACACAGTATGCAGTCTCTCTATAGCTTAGCCTGTTGACAGCTCACATTTTCTTACCTGAAAGAGTTATGTAATCTTCGATGTGAAAATTCCAGAGGCCTTTTTCCTTTTATAGATCATTTGTTAAAATGTTGAACAAAAGTTATATCAGCCTTGATCCCTGAGACCCTCACTGTTTACTTTTTCCAACAAGAAAATGTCCATTTATCACTACCCTTTATTTCCTATTTCTGAGCCAATTTCCTATTTGTGACAAAACATTTTCCCCAGTTCCATATGACACACCTTTTTCCCAATGGCTTTTGATGCAGAACTTTGTTAAAAGCTTTTGCAAGTGGAAATAGATTACATTTTCATTTTATTCTTTATCCACAGTCACATATGCATGTCCCTTTAAGGGAATATATGATGTGGTCAGCCTTAGCTTCCATTTATGGAAATGACATTGCTTTCCTCACTATAGTTTATATGTCCAGTGGCCCCAATTTTATTTTTAGGTTTCACTAATTTGACCACTTCATAAGTTGATAATTTTCATAAAAGTGAAACAGATTAATGGGTATTTTCACAGACCCTTCCGGACTTCTTTGCATAGATAGATGTTAAATTGATAATCAATGAGCCCTTAAAATATTTATATTTGTCACTTCAGTTTCCTCATTTTGCTCTCTGACATTTGAACATTGACAGTCTTTAAAATTATTAATGCATACTACCTATTTCTGAGTATTTGAGGCTAGTTTGGCAATTAAACATAGAAATTTAAATAATATTTGAAGAAATAAGAGTGTCACACATCAATCTTCTCAAAAGATTTATTAAGAATAATGTATGTGGCAGACACTCCAATTGTTGTTGGGAATACTATTGTGAGCAAAATCAGACATGGTGCCTTCCATTATTCCATTATCAAACTTATAGCTGATGGACAAGACAGACATAATCACAGAAATGTATAATTACTAACTTTGATAAATCCTATACAGGAAAAAAAAATGCAAGGAGCTGTGAGAGAATGAAATTCACCTGGGAGTGAGAGATGGTGCTGTGTCAGAGAAAATGCAAACCACTGTGAGCCTTTGTCTGAGCCATCACTGGTGAGTATACTTGGCTATTTAAGACTGCCAGTATACTTGTCAGCCTTCTTCTGGATACCTGCAAGGGAGCTGGGCTTGTTTATATGCCTACTCTTTCCTGATCCAAACCCTGCTATGCTCATGATCATGGTTGGATTCCCTGACCAACTTCCTCTCTCTTTAACTCTTCGCATTTGCTTGATCCAAGACCAGGAGCTCCATGTTTCTCAAATGAGTATGGTCACAGATCCCACATGGCTTTTATGGTTTTGGAAAATGAAACTTTCATTTTCACACTCTTAATCCTAGACAACACTTAATTTTAAGTAAGCTATTTATAATGATAGTTCAGCAGAAAGGCATGAACTTCTTGACCTAAGAGGAATATATTTTCCCTAATATCTGGCTCACTGACAATAATTGTGTCCTTTTTAACTAATTTGGCAGAGAAATCTTCCCCTAAAAATTTTGTATAATCAAGACTCAAGCGAAGAATATATTCATGTTATCTTCTGGCAATTAAAAAAAAAACAAAAAAAAAGTCAATATTTGATTCCTGAATACAGTTTAACAAAACTTTCCCTCCTATATATAGTGAGAAATTATCTATACTTGTTTTTAAACTTATTTGCATATTTTTCTTTTACAGGGTAACGTGAAAGGTGAATCATTTTTCTACACTTAAATTTTCATATAAGATACCCTAGATGAGCAGTCATGTTCCTAAATACTCTAGACCTGATGAGACATAACAGGAATGAATTCATAGAAGAGGTGGGAAAAAAGAACATTCCTATGACCTGAATGTACCAAGGTAGATATTATAATAAGTAATATTCATGCAAAAATTGCCCCACCAAAATGTTCTTATTCTTCCTCCATCATATCCTCCATCCATTAGTCACCAATTTCCTCTTCCTTTCTTGGTCTGTTATCTCTCAATTTCCCTTCCTTTTCATCCCTCAGTTATCTACCTCCTAGAACCTTTGTTCCCTCCTGCTGAAACTACTACAGGAGCCTCCCTTAACTCTTCTCCTGCCTTCTTTCTCTTCCTTTCCCCCAATCATCTGATGATGCTCCTGGATTAACCTTTCAAACATGATGCTCTCCTGAGTGATTCATTATTGCCCCCAAGAGAAATTATAAATGCCTTAGCTAGCTATGTGAGGCCCTCCACTTTCTACCCTTCACTTATCTTTCCTGGTTTATCTTTCTCTGTTCTTGAAGATCTGTTAAGTACCTAGCTCTGTTTAACACCTTATAAGCATTTAAGAAGTGTTTGTGAATAAGTGAAAGAATGGATGTGCACTCTGTCTTCTATACCCTGTTCATCTTACCAGACGTGTCTTAACATTTCTCCTATAATAGCCAAAACCTAAATTTATTTTCAGCCTGGTTTTCTAAAATTCATGGTGATCTTTCTATAGTGATGTCATCTTTATATGAACACATGGGCTTCATCACTTCTTTGGGAAATAATGTTCCAATAGGGAGGTGATAAAAACTAGCAGGGATCTCCGCTAAATTTCTTTAGCCTGGCAAAATACAATATGGGTTTTGATGTTAAAAAGTAACTAACTAAAATCTGAAAACTGTTATAGGCTCAGCATTGTAGTAGTATCATTGATGACCCAAATATCTCTTTTTTATGAGTATGACTCATTCCCCTCTGACCAAAAATTTTGGCCCAAAATACAGAGAGGAAAATTTTACGAAATTGCTTACATCAAAATGTAAATTATCTGCATGGATTTGTGGGCACTGCAGCCTTCAAATAAAACTGTGTAGGGATATAAGTAAAATGAGTTCAAAGAAATCTTTAGATGTGTGAAGAAATATATACTATATTCTTTTCCCCACCCCCAAGGAAATAGTACACAGCCAAATCTTTTTTTGTGGACAGACTAGAGGCATGTAGTTTAGGGTCATACATTTTAAGTTTGCTCAGATTTTAAGTGAGCCATTCAACTCTTGGTATGTCTCATTTTATAAAGATAATTATATCCTGCTCCTCCCACCAGGCCTAGAAGGAGACAATTCACCTTCTGAACTTTTCCTCCTCCAGGTATTCTAATATTTGAATGAAGATGAGAACACTAATGCACTCACTCCAGCTCTTATGCTATACCAGACAAAATAATTCTCCTCTTTATCAAGGATTTAGAAAAATAAACCTTTATCCATGGTGAACTCCCAGATTATGCACCATAGGAATGACCAGGATGCCATATAACCATATAATAATAAAATGTTCCTTCCCACCCCCTGCCATCCTAAGGATCCTTATATATCACAGCTGTGGTCATGTCACTACATGGATCAAAAGCCTTATGTGGCTTCCCATTTGGAACATTCCATAAAGATTTCCTATAACCCTAACTATCCAGTTTACCATATAAGGCTTTCACAACGTGGTTCCCATGTACCTGATCCATCTAATCCCTCACTACTTTCTCACTTCATTTTGCCAAACTATTAGCATTCCTCTGGACGCTGTGTATGTTTCATGAATCTGCTTTTTCCATGCTACCTACCAGAGGGTCTTTTTCCTATTTTTTACCTTTTAAAGTCCTAAGTTCTTCAAGTTTCAACACAATTATCACTTCTTTTGTAAAGCCTCCCTCAGTGTCACTGTCAAAGTGGTCACTCCTTCTCTACCTCCTGATATTTCACAAATACTTCTATTATGGAATCATGAGAAATACACTGTTATTTTATTTAAGTCATTGTAAGCTGGAGTATATCTCCTACAACAGCTTGGGCCATTTCCTGATACAATAGATCTAAAGTTTAAGGGTCAAGTCATTGGGATTTTGAAACAAATATATTACTTGTCACTAAATTTTCTTTCACTCTTCTTTCTATACTACTGATAAATTTTCATTGTGTAAAATCACTATGCCAAAATTACCCTAAATAATACAGAGCTTCTCCTTTTAGTTTCTTTCCCAGATTGAAAATGTGACCTAGTCTCATCCTATATTTCTCCTATGCTGTCACATCCCTATAAACTGATTCTGTCTCCTAAATTCAATTGTTTAACCATCCTTGATAGCTTGTGAGTAACAGCATGAAATCATAAAGATGAAAAGATATGTTCACTGTTCATAGAGTTCTTTGTCCAGAGAATGGTAGTACATCTAATCCAATTGGGTGAGTGCAATCTTAGAGTCTATATAAGATTCAGGGAGTATAGAAAAGGGAATGATTCATTGTCCCAGGTTTTGAGAGTCAAGTAATGGTAAACCATGAGAGCCAAGGAGTGTTTCAGAGAAGGTAATGTTTGAACTGGGACACTTCCCAGTGGGAAATAAGATAAAAGGAGATCAAGGTAGAGGGAATATGAAGAAAAAAGGTGCAGAATTTAACAGCAGTATGGGAATCTCAAGTTATTCTGTGTGGATGGAGCTCATGGAGCAAGGCAAGGCATGGCAGGATATAGGACTAAATGCATGGGCTAGAGCCATAGCATAAAGGACCTCATTCATTATACAAAGGAATTCAGAACACAGAAAAAGACACCAGTTAAAAGTCCCTTGCCTCCAAGGCCCCCTCCAAGAAAGAATCAAAGAGTGAAACTCAGAGGGAGTCAAAGGAGGAGAGAAAGCACCTGAAATTGAGCTGGTGAAAAATAGCAACAAAAGGTCTTCTTGTAGGAAAAAGAAAAAAAAAAAAGGTCTTGTAGGTGGGTTATATGTAGGGAATAGCAGAGAGGATGACTAAGATAAACCTAGCTTTTTGGCTTGGGTGGTGGCAGAAAAAGTCCTAAGTTCAGCATTAGACAAGCTGAATTTCAGGAATCTGTCTTGATGTGCTCATGCTAATCCCCCAAATGGCTTACTTATAAAGCTATGCTGGGGGTGGGAGGTTAGAAATAATAAGGACTAGAGAGAAATAAGTCCATATTATCCCCTCATTTATTTGTTTGATTCCAAATTCAAGCTTTTGGGATGATAGGTTTTGAAACTACAGGAATAAATATTAATATAAAAAGAAAGAATAGTTTTCCTTCTTGTGAGCTTGAGCATACTTCCTTCTGATTCCCAAGTGGAAGCCTTTCCAATCAATTCTCCTTCTGTTGAAGGTAGAATGGGAGAACTGGTACTTGTTAAATGTTAAAGCCTTACATAAATTGCATTTTAATTCCTGCAATAAACCTCCATTAAATTAGTGTCATTATCCCAATTTTATAGATGAGAAACCCAAAGCCCAGAAAACTTAACAGACTTTCTCAAGGTCCTCCAGCTGGTAAGTGGTGGAGGGTGCATATAAATCTACAACTGTCTGGTTCTAAAGCCCATGCTTCTTCCATTACATGACGCTGACTACTCAAGAAATATCTTGGCTCCAGAAATCAGGCTCAGGATAATAGTTAGTTATGAGAAAACTGAAAGGTTTCCCTGTGCCTTAAGCTATAACATATCCCAAGAAGCATTCCTCAACAGAAGCATTTTTGCCAAGTGTTCAAACTCAATTTCAGAAACGATCATACCTATCTTATTCCAAGAAATCCTTTTGATAATTTGCTGAAGGCAAATGAAAAACCATCCAATCAAATAATACATGATCAAGCAGAAAAAAAGGTAATAGTTATGAAAATTTCCTTCCCAATCTATATGGAATTTAATATCTACCAGTTGGGAGGTACTCTGCATACACCTCTCTCATTGGAGAGTCAACCCACCAATACTCATCTCTAAGTCTTCTCATACCTAGAAGTGGTTCTCAGTCCTAGCAGAGCTGGATGACTACAGAGGACAAGAGATTTTTCTTAGAATCCCTGTGTGAAAAGATTAAAATTCTATTTAAATCAGGCAAAATACTACTAAACTGATGATTATATTTACACATCTTAGTCAGCATTTTCTATTGGTACTTTTTCTACCCGGTAAGCAAAGCAGTACCTTGCTCTTTTTCCTAGGAAACTTCCAAAGTGCCCTTCGCGTGACCATGGAAAGATGTGATCAGTAAAAGAAGTGCTGGGAAAGAAGCTTGCATTCTCTTAATAGCCCTAACCACACTACACAGCATATGTCAAAATGTTAAAGAGAACAGAAACTTCTAATTCTTTGTGCAATGTATACAGTTCCTGGGCTTTGATGTTTCTGTTTCTGCCCCTTTAGCTGTACAAAATTGTCTGTTGGTTTTTTTAAAAATCTGTTATGTCTCATTACTGATCTGTCAAACATGATTTTAACTTAAAGAGTAGCTGACGCCTTGCAGTAAACCTAGAAAAGCCTCCTGTTTAAAAACAATCTGCCTTTATGCTATACATATCTATAGCATGGTTATGTTTTTATTACAGGGAACATGTCTCCAAGAGAAATTTTTATACAGGCATTTATGTCCGAACAAATGTAGCCACATAAGAGTTCAGACTTGGCCTTTTGCACTGATGCTACATGCGTGGTGTCTCAGTGAGTTAAAATGGAAAATTCAGAGCCTTTGTAAAGTTTAGGGATGTCAAAGGCACCTCCACATTTTTTCAGGCCTCCCTTTTACACCCCAAATTATTCTCTTTACACCACTTTTTGAGTCACCCATTCTTACAAATTTAAAATAATTACCTAACCCCTAAGTCAATTTTTTTTTTTGAGAACGAATTAAACATTTCTCCCAGGTACCATTTAATTTGGATCACTCAAGATTACTCCCCCTCCACCATCACCACTGCCACCATCACCAAATCCCACTTTTTTTTTTTCATTATTTTGGCAAGCACTGACTTGATTTCCCTTCCTTCCCCTGCGCCTTGCCAGTTTTGTCCCCCTCCTGAACAGACCGTTTGAAGTGTTTCCCAACAGCCTTACTGAGGAGGAGGTAACAATGCACAGAAATGCTGTGTGACTTAGTGAGCTTGAAAGATCTGGACATCAGAGGGAAGGAAGTGGGGGATCTGCATAAAAGAAGCTTTCTTCATGACTGAACTGAATGGAATTGTTCTGGAGGAAATGATACATGTTCCCATTCATGGGTGGTAGGGTTATACTGAAAGGCAGAAGGTAACAGGAGATACTATAATTGGACTCCCTCACAAGTGTTTAAAAGCTACTGCATTATCATTAATGGCATTTTTCCCATTTATATCCTACAATTGTTAGTCATTGTTATGAGAATACTGTAGTATTAGCCTTGTATTTTTTTCTGCCATTATGAGAATTGCTTTAATTGACGAGGAAGCCGGAGTCATAGTTTTCAAAGTCAGTCTCTGTAAGATGCCAAATTACATTCACTGAGATGTGTGGGTACTTTTTAAACAACTCTAATAAAGCACATACTTCGAATAAAAGTGCATTGATTCTTAACTAAAGACTATGGGCTAATTCATTTCCAATTTAAAGCCTTCCTTACTTTATTTTAAAGATTCTGAATAGAAGATTCAAAAGGAAATTTTTTTAAAGATTCATTTATTTATTTTAGAGAAAGGAGAGAGAAAGCAAGAGAGAGAGCAAGCATATAGCGGGGAGGGACACAGAGAGAGGAAGAGAGAGAATCTCAAGCAGATTCCCTGCTGAGCAGGGACGCCCCCCTCAATGTGGGACTCCATCCAGGTCCCTGAGATCATGACCTGAGCTGAAGAGTGGGCCTCTTAACCAACCAAGCCACCTAGACACTCCCAAAACAAAAATTTTAATTTATAGTGCCTGCATTTGAGTAATTTTCTCTAAGACATTCATTAATAAATTCCCCACATTTCCTAACTATAAGAATTCATCAGGCCTCAGGAAATTTTCTCCTATGCCTTCTACCTTTCCAACATTAACAATATACTCTCACTCAAAAAAAGAAAACTTATGTGAAATCAAGGTAACTGCCTATGCTTGAATTGGTTCTGAATACAATCCCTCTTTGGGGTGTGTGGTCTGTTTGTATTTTAATTCCAGCTAATTAACATAAAGGGCTCTATTAGCATCAGGCCTCTGTGCTGTTACCTTAACCTATTTTACGCCCCCTCCCCCACCTTATCTCTCCTTTGTGAAACCAGAGGGTCAGACTAAATTTCTGAGATCTCTCTCTCTCTCTCTGTCTCTCTCTCTCTCTGTCTCTTTCAAAATTAATTATTTATTTGAGGAAGGTAGGGGCAGAGAGAGAGAGGAAGAATCCTGAAGCAGACACCCCACTGAGTGTGTAGCCACTAGGGGGCTCAATCTCACAACCCTGAGATCCTGACCTGAGCCGAAAACAAGAGTTGGCCACCCAACAAACAGCCACCCAGGTGCCCCTGAGATCTCCTTAATCTGAGTTAACATTCCATAAACAAACAAACAGTAAATCCAATGAGTGAAGAAACTACCTTGAAAAGAGGAGTAAAGTCAGATTTGTATGTGTGTTTTTGAGTTTTGAGGTGACTTACTGAGTTTTTCATTCTTTTATCCATCCATCCATTCATTCTCAGTCATTTTTTTTGAGCACCAGTCTCTTTATACTTTGAGTTATAAAGATTATAATATTCCCAAAGAACTCACAATCTAATGAATCAGCATTTGCATATTTTCTACAGTCTCCTCTGTTTCCTTAGGTGCTAAGAATATATTGTTAAAGCAATGCTTTTCTACTTCTTACCTACTAATGGAGGTTTTGATAAATAGAAACTGACTTCTTAAACAACATATGCATTTCTAACTATTTGAGAAACCAATTATATCTCTGATATGATTGTGGATCAGAGAAGGAACAAATATATAAGTAATTTTTAAAATATCAGTTTAATTTTTAATTTTTTGTTGTCTTGCTCTCCCTCAAATGTACAAACTCCTTGGCTACACATGCACAGGGAATGTTTCATGATTCCCAAAGGTCTTTTCTTCCAGAGTCCCTTTGCTCTTGTCTTTTTTTTTTTTTTATGTCCATCTTCATATTTTTAAGTCTAAATAAATGCACCAAGGGAATTATACATTGATTTATTTTTGCTCTCTTTCCAATAAATATGTCCAATTAGTTAATTTTATGATTCTTAAGTATCAATTGCTTCTGACCTAGGTGACTTAACCTACATTTTTATTACATATTTTTGTTGTTGTTGGAGCTTTTCTTTTACAGGAAATTGCTAAAGATACACTTCACATGTAAGTCAGTAACATGCTAATAAATCTGATTCTTGCTTCTTTATAATTATGGTGCTTCAACTATCACCTTATTTATTTCAATACCTTTCATTTTCACTTATTTCTCTTTCTCTAACTCTAGATAAACCTCTAGGAAATATCAAAACACTTTTTCTCTTTTATTCTCCCCACTCCAAAAACAAACAAACAAACAAACAAACAAACACTAGAGCATGCCATGAAATCTGGAGACAAGAACTCTCCAACAATGAGAAGGCTTTGACTACTTTCCATAGCCTCTAAGTGACTGTCTGTAAGTGAAGCTGTTCTGCTTTATATCTACATTGGAGGTGCCTTTGTGCAACAACAGAAAATCGTTGACAGTGTAAAAACAAAAGTTAATTTGGTAAAAATAACCGCAAGTTGATCAAATTTAAAATGTTAGGGGAGAGGGACACGTGGGTGGCTCAGGGCATGATCCCAAGGTCCTCTCTCTCTGTATCTCTCATCAATAAATAAAATCCTTAAATGAAATAAAATAAAATGTTAAGGGAGATTAGAGAGAAGTAAAAAGAAATAAAGAAAATAATAAGGAAAATTAATGTAAATTATGGTTTCAACAGCCTTGGAAAATAATAAAAAGATGTACTAGGTAATATGCTGGTGACCAGAATAATCAGACTATCAGAACATTTATAGGATAATCAGACTATCAGCACATTTATAGAGCTATACGAAAACCAGAAGTTCTAAGAGCTTGAAGACTATATGCCAGTCTCTGCTTAAAGGCTTACATTGCTCTGCTATTGGTGTTGTTTTGTATCCAATACAATGAACAAGCAGAACTCTCAACATAATCAAAACACAATTTTGTTTCGTATCCCATTGTCCCTTTAAAATGTAGTCAGTGGTGATAATCTTATCCTCACCCTGATGAGACCTCAAGAAAGCACATGCTTTTGATGATCATGTTCAGGCAATAATGGTCTTTTAAAAAAATATTTTATTTATTTATTCATGAGAGACAGAGAGGCAGAGACATAGGCAGAGGGAGATGCAGGCTCCCTGCGGGGATCCCGACATGGGACTCAATCCCAGGACACCAGGATCACCACCTGAGCCAAAGGCGGACGCTCAACTACTGAGCCACCCAGGCATCCCATGGCAATAATGTTCTTAAGGTCACTTGAAGTTGCAAACACAGGCTCAACTGGGTAAGTAAAATGCCAAATCCTATGGAATATAATTCTAAGCTTCATGAAGTATTAAATATTCTCTCCTCTTCAGATGGCTAAACCCTATGAAGTCTGTTATAGAACAGGTAGTCAGGGGACACCTGGGTGGCTCAGCAGTTGAGCGTCTGTCTGCCTTCGGCTCAGGACGTGATCCCAGGATCCGGGATCAAGTCCCACATCGGGCTCCCTGCAAGGAGCCTGCTTCTCCCTCTGCCTATGTCTCTGTGTCTCTCATGAATAAATAAATAAATCTTTTTTAAAAAAAAAAAAGAAAAGGTAGTCAGTTGCCTCTCCCTTTCCCCTCACTCACTTCAACCCTCACCTTTGGCTCCTCAGGTTGTTCACTCTTCACAGGCTCTTGCCCTTAAAGCCCCCCATCCTCCCTACTCAAGGGAATACAAAACAATTCCTCATCCAGTTCACTGAAACCACAGTTTGCCCCACACATCATAGAAGCGGGCAATGATCCAAATAGAATGTGTTTCCTCCTCTCTGGCATAAATTAGACATCTTCTGATAATTCCCCTTAACTGTAGTGAACATATTTCAAGCTTTTGAATGATCCCATGAAGCCCCCGCCACTACGCTTGAGCTGAAGAAGGTAGCACTCCAAGCCCTCCCTCTTTGGCATAAGATCAACAAGCTGCATTAGTACTCTGAAAAGAACTATCGTCCCTTCTCATTCTCTTCAAAATATTCCTCAAGGGTTTTAACTGTAACTGGTTCTGGGACATCTATTTGGCAATTTCCATGTCATATTTTAACATGTTAGAAATTCATATACATCTATTGCGCCTTGATACCTTCATCAAAATACCAATTTTTACAACCAATTACAGTCACTAATAGGGCTCCTGTCCCTGAAAGTCTGCTCATTTGGTTGAGGGTTTACATGGAGGAGGTGGCACTAGTTAATGGCTGTAGACCAAGGTTAGCAAACTCAAGCTCTTTCAGATAGGAGCATGCATGAGTGACCCTGGCCAGGGGAGGACTGTGGTCTATGATGAGAATGTGCCTGTCCAAAGGGAAAGATGCAGTGACATCAAACTTTCTAATTTTTCAATAGAAGTTGAAACTAAAAGGTTTTTAGGTGCCATCTCCATATTTTTAATGTGAACTTAAAAGAGTCTGAGGACTTCATTCAGGCCACACACCAGAAAATTAGTGGGCCACGTTCTGATAGAAGATCAGCAGTTTTTGATTTTTACAGTAGGCTGTGCCCTCAGCTGTGCCCGCTGTCATTCACAGGCATGTGATTGGTGACCTGGGTGAATTGAGAGTAACTCAAACACCTCCTCTGTCCTGAGAATAAAGTCCCATGTGAAAACGTGGAATTCTCTTTATATACAAAGAATTTCAATAATTAAGACACTTGCATGCAAATCTGGAAGAGGGTGGGATGGTGAATAAATGTACTTTTATTGCTCAGGATAGGAGCTATTTTTTTACCTTCTTTGTCCATTTACAAACAGCCAGATAAATAAAACAAGCAGAACAGGTTTCTTCTGATCACACTAATCCCAGACTAAGCATACTCCTCTTCCTGCTTTGCTTTGACTGTTCGAGTGTTGGTGGTGATAGAAGTGTTGAAGGTCATTATCTACCAGGAGGATTAATCCCCACTGGGCAGTTGCCTCTGCAATCTAAATTTAAATTTTTTTTCAGATACTTTGAACCAACCAGCTCAAGCTGCTGAATCTTAGATGACATCCCAAAAGCTTCAAATGGAATATGATATACAAAGACAGACCTCCACACCCATTAATCCCCTGCCACCACCACCACCACCACACACACACATACATTACACACACACAGGAAAAAATGTTTAAAGCAATGTTTCATGGTTGTGGGTACAATGGCTTTATCTTTACAATTTTGTCTACTTTTGTTTATGTTTGACATTTTTTATAAATGCAGTAAGACTTGGTTATAACAACCAGTAATATAATCAAAAATATTAGATTACTGGATATAAATAACTTTTTATTTATAAGAAAACTCATTGTATTATAATCACCTTGCCACAGAAAATCAGATGAAATCTCTAATGTTGAGTCATTACTCCAAAGTATGTACTTACATGGATGGTTAACCACTTTCTATTGGTTTATAATTCAGTGGACACAGAGTAACGTGAATTTTGATGTGTTTTGGTTTACTATTAACTGTATAGACAAGAGGAATGATTTAATGAAATTTTTCAAGGGAATTCCCTACTGCAAACCTAACTTTTCATTGCTTTAAAATGCAATGTGGTGCCTGGGAGGAAGTAGGGGCTCAAAAATATTTACTAAATAAAGGAAAAAGTGAATAAGTAGTAGCTAAAGCAGAGTACAAACATTACACAGTGATTTCTTATTTTTTTAGATTTAATTTATTCATGAAAGACAGAGAGAGAGAGAGAGAGAGAGAGGCACAGACACAGAGAGAGAAGCAGGCTCCATTCCATGCAGGGAGCTTGACATGGGACTCGATCCCTGGTCTCCAAGACCACACCCTGGGCCCAAGGCAGCACTAAACTGCCGAGCCACCCAGGCTGCCCTACACAGTGATTTCTTACTTCGGGTTACTTTGAGTGTAAAGTGTGGAAAAATGCATCCCAAGGTTGCTGATTATATACTTTGAAAACTACCATAAATACCACATACATATGCATGTACATCTAATAGAGATAAGTGAGCATGTATAGAAAGATTTCTTTGCCAATTTAGTTCTAAAAAGTTAAGATTTGTTAAAAATGTATTTAATTGCAACATAAAATCAAATAGTTTAAAGCCCAAACTCTTAATTTATAGCAGTGTGCTGATTTATAGCACTGAATTTGCAATGTTTGAGGAAACATCTGAATGATACGTACTTAAACAGTAAACTAAAATTTTGTGTCTCCATTTCTACAGCTTTTAAATGACTTGCAGCAGACGAAAACAACGTTTTGGGGGCTGCTGCATAGCAAAAATGGCTAGTTAAAACATTTAATCCTTACAATGTCTTCAAATTTAGGGCATTGAAAGGAAAGATTTTTATTATAGAGTCAGAAAATGAACAGGGAGGAAACTCTAGCCAAAGCATTGTCACATTAAAACAGATCCAAGGCCTCTTGATTTTCTCCAGTTTTTCCTTCAAGCAAATCAAAGAAGCCTTACTTACTTTAAGAGATCAAACTGCCAGAGATCTGTTTCATTTAAGAACCAGAGATTTAGGAGGGGCCCAGAAACATATCTCCATTAACAGCAGGTTCAAGAAATATGGAGATGCCTAGGATAGCATAGTATTTGAAAGCTATGGATAGTGGAGATGTTCAAGAAATTTTGGTTAATAAGTGTTCTAGGAAGGAATATAAACAGATGCTAAAGCCAAAATGCTTTTTGAAGAAAGGTCCTTTCTACTTTAAGAGAATAACTTGTATATTCATAATAAAATACCACCAAGAACCAGGCATTTTCCAATAGATTTGTCATTATAGGAATTGGTATTCTTATTGACATCCAAAAAATCTTGTCAATGGCTAATATTTTCTGCTGGGTTTAGGTCCTGGGTAATCGTCCTCTGATTTATTCAAGAAGAAAAACAGTTGTAGAAAACACGGGTCAACAGCTGGTATCTGAGGACCCATCCAAAGGTGGCATAAATAAGGCAAACATGGCAAGTCTCTGTTCAAAAGAGGCAATAATACTCTATGATCTTTATGGAATTCTCTTTCAAAGACTTCAAAGCCTCTGATAAATAATATGTCATGAACCAGGAGACAGATAAGGGGAAAAATACCATTCTCCTTACTTCATGGACATAAAATCTCAAAAGATAAAAAGAGAAGTGACTCTAAACGAGGCTTCTCTTCAATTAAAAAAAAAAAGCACCATATAAATCTAATAGAATGCATTCAACTGCAGCTATGTACTTAATTTAGGTGAAACTAGTTATTTTCTTATTTGATCATTTGAGCAAAACCAAGTTACTTCCTTGAATTTCTTGTATTCCTATAGCTTCCTTCTCTCATTCAGCCCCTTGACTGCCTACCAGGGTTTCTAAAACACAACCTGGTGCTTTCATTATCTTAACCAAAATCTATAGGAGATCCATGTGGTCTGCACTGAATTAAGTAAAGGATCCTCTGCATGGCATTCTTCAATCTATGGCACTTTTCAACCATTCATTCATGCATTTATTCAAAAATATCGCTCCCTACCACGTTCCCTACACTCTAACCATACTAAGATACTCAATATCATTTGCACAGTGTGGTAGGCTTCTATATTTCCAAGTCTTTTCTTATTCTGTTTCTCCTATTGGAAATGCTTTTACTTTTGTTCATCTGATAAAAGAAAATTCTAATTCATATCAAGATGAAATTTATACATTTTAGAATCAATTTTTGAATCTTCCATCTACGAAAATGAATCATTTCTTCCTCTGTGTTTCTGTAACAGTATATTACCAATGTGAATGCTATGAGTTATACATGTACTGCTTACTGATAACTTCAGAGAATGTGTCAGGATTCACCTTTACTACAATTGCTCTGAGGCACTGAAATGTTTCTAACACCTAAAGCTACAAATCAAACAATTTTGGATTTCTAAATGAATCTTGGCCAAACCATTAAATTTTACTTATCCCATCAGAGAAGAATAAATCATTCTATGCCTTGAGAGTGTTTGAGACTTTATACCTGTTATTTTTTTAAAGAAATTTTCAATGATGAATACAACATATAATTTTATAAAATTAGTTGATTCCAAATGACTGTGTTATGGAAATTCTATCTAAAGTATTGCTGGGTCACATATAAATATTGTATGTAAAATGTAGTACAAAATAAAATAATGTGACCTCCCTTTGAGATGCATTCGGGACAGTTGATAGAATAGAAACCTTTTTAAATCCTATAGAATGACACATATTAGTAAAAAACCTCTTTCTTATGTGTGGGAAATATCAGAAAGGGAGACAGAACATAAAGACTCCTAACTCTGGGAAACAAACTAGGGGTGGTGGAAGGGGAGGAGGGCGGGGGGTGGGGGTGAATGGGTGACGGGCACTGAGGGGGGCACTTGACGGGATGAGCACTGGGTGTTATTCTGTATGTTGGTAAATTGAACACCAATAAAAAATTAATTTATTAAAAAAAACCCTCTTTCTTTAATGCTGAGCTTAACTTATAAATATACTAATGAAATAACTATATTTGAATCTAAAGCATTTCAGGTCATTTCTATAAAAAAAGCATAAAATGTATTATTGTAATAGGATATATGAGTGCTTAGACTATTTACATTTAAATGTAAACAATAGAAATTCCTTACATATGATGCACTGTGAGTTATGTGGTCTGAGATGCAATGAATGGTTGGTTAATCATAGAACCCAATAAGTTGTAAAAGACATATCATTTAGAACACCAATATATGGACTACATACCAAATGAAATTTTTACTCTGCTGGAATATGCCTCCTTTCAATTCGAGGAAGGAAGAATAAAATGGTATGCAGGATTGTGCAGGAACTTTATATTTCAGAGACACAATAGGAAAAGAAATATATCTCAAGAGACAACTTCAGAGAAAGGGGTGATTTCTCAGTCTTCCCAAGTTTCCAGAAGACTGTCACACAAATTTGTCTAAGCATATAGAGTTCACTGAAGATTGGGAGGAGGGGATGCGGGGCTTGGGGAGGAATTCTTGGTCTGCTTAGTAAATCTGCTAACTTTGCAAATCTACTGGGGTCTCCAGAACATATGTAGCCCATTCATATATAGTAAACAAGAATGATAGAGTATGTCTTCTATATATTTATTTTTTCATTACCTTTGAAGAAAACACTGATGCAGTAATTCTTTTTCTTTTTTAGAGTCCCACTTGTGCACATACCGTTAATATTGTCTCTTGGCTCATTTGAGACAGATTTGTATTAGTAAAGAAAAGTTCATTATACTAAGCACACATCACTTATCCTTAAGATAAATTAACTACTCAAACAATCTCATGGGGAA
Organism: Canis lupus dingo; assembly: GCF_003254725.2. Taxonomy (NCBI): domain Eukaryota; kingdom Metazoa; phylum Chordata; class Mammalia; order Carnivora; family Canidae; genus Canis; species Canis lupus. The sequence goes on from NC_064274.1 coordinate 27,768,770, forward strand.
ACGGGGACACTTATAATTGCTCAAAAGAAAAAGCGTATTTTACGCAAGTTATTATACTAAAGAAGTGATATATATAAAATATGTGTAAGGAACACAGAATGAATACAGAGTCAAAGGGCATAATACATTTTGTATCTTTTATAATTTTTCTATTGAGCAGTACAAAGACAAAATTGCTTTTCTGCTTTTGCATCTTAATGGTTTCTTTGAAGATATGTTGCCTACCTCAGTATTGGTCACAGTTATTTGTGGGGTTTTTTCTTGTGTCATGTTCCTAAAAGGTGCTAAAATTGATTTCCTTCTATGCAAAATTATTTTGGGACATTTCATATGTATCCCAAGCTTCAATGACATTTGGTTATCATTAAATGACTTACAGTGAAGGAAAAATAAGAGAGAAGCATTCCAGTTCTTATGCATACTCACTCAGGTCTCTAACTCTTTGAGAACCAAGAATTCGTTGCACCATTAGCAGAATAATAACATTCTTAGGCTTGAAAAATATATATATATATGTATGTATAAATCTGCAACAAGAGTTACAAAGCCACAATATTTCTGAAATGAGATATGACTAATTATACATTCTGTCTCAAACTTCATACCAATTTTCTCCTTGGCAAATTACAGATAGATATTTCCTGGCTCAGAATTTTATGTAAGAAGTAATAGATTGAGGGCAAAACTGTTCTACCACAGACCAATGTTACAAGTTTGGTTGAATCTTGTCTTTGTCTAAGCCCCTTTATGACAAATAAAGTCTATTCATAATGACATGCTTTTGTTGGCTTTCATTGAGCCTTTTACTCTGGGCAGAAACTAATGGTTAATACTGGCTAAGCGATTTCCTGGTGCTAGTCCTAGTGTTCTATATGGATCTACTGGGAGAGTCATAGCTCTTACGGGAGAATAAGGAGTGGGAAAAATGGCCTAGAAACTAATAAAATAATAAAAATGGCCTAGAAAATGAATGATTTTAAAGATCATAAAAGCTCCTGTGTTTCAATCCCAGCTGTTTTCTTTTTATATATTTCACTGATTTGTTTGGTCAGCCCAAATATGTCTGATATTAAAACTAGAATGTTCCTTCTACATGTTTATGACATGACTATGTCAGAAACTATCAGAATTCTCAAGGAGGAATTGGTTCTGCTTGCTAACTGTTATCAGAAAAGATTGCTTAAGATCACTTACTTTAAAACCAAAATTATTTGGGTTAATTATCTTTCAAAATGTACTTGATGATATCAACACCATATAACAAAATAATTAATTTAGTTACTTAAGCATACATTTGTAATTAATTCATCCTGGTAGATTCACCAAGGAAATCAGTTTCTTAAAACCAGATGTTCCATCAGTGCAATGGCTGTGACATTTTTTACTATAGCCATAGTGGGTGGCTAGTAACTTATGCTTTCAAAATGTTCCAGTCTAAATCATCTTGATCACATTGTATGGTGAAGAACTTGGAGACTTAATAATTCACTTATTCGAATGTTGGAAAAAAAAAAAAAAAACAGAAACTGTTTCTTAAGTAAACTCTTAGATCTCCCTACTCTACTGACCCACCTCAATGTAGAAATTGGGTGGTCATCTATTCAAGAAATAGTGTTGATTTTTGGTCTCATTTTCACAAGAGGTCACCAACCCTCCTGTTCAGTTAGTTGATTTTTAAAATACAGAATCTGTCCTTAATCAGTAACAAGGAATTGTTCATTAACAGAGAACATACTTTCAAACTGTTGCTAGCTAACTTCTATCAGAGCCATTCATGAAAGGAATTTCATTTCTGGAGATTGCTTTGAAAAAAAATGAAATGCATGTCTCTCTCTATAATCCTTGTTTTTAACTCCTGAATCATGCTGTGATATCAAAAAGCTGCACATTTAGACTACATTTTCTTAGCCTCTATTAAGATATTTTCTTTGTTGTACTTTGACATTATGCCCTTGGCTTACATTAATGGATACCCTAAAAAATGCTTTACGAAGTACACTACTATAGTTACTTAATAACGCTATTAAAATGTCATCCACTACATAACCCAGATTCCTGTATACAAAGACCCACTCAAGACATTGGCTTGACCTTACAAAGAACTAGTGTGTCTTCTCCTTAAGTGAAAATATGATTCTTATAAACTGACTATAGCTCCTTTTGCTTCAGCTGCCAAGAAGCTCAGAGTTAAATTTATTAATTAGAAGTATGAAACTATTAAGTCTTTACAGTATATATTTCTTAATTCTAAATTTTCTATGAATTTGCTTTTCTCTTTTATATTTTAATGACCTTGACTTTTTAACTTATGCCTGTATTTCTGGGTTTTCTGACTATCACTGAAAGACATTTCAAAACACTTTGTTACACAAGATGGGTTTCAGCTAAGAAGATGAATAACCAACTATCTCACAGTGTTGTAAACAATACTGAAAAAGATATGAGAAGGGGAGAAAAGAAAGAGTGAGATAAAGTGGTGATGCAAAAATCATTAGACTACCAAAGGTGAGTAAAATAAAGGTGATGAGTGAAATTGAAGTAAAGAATTTGAGGATAATACATAATAAGATTGAAGGAGACTGACAAAAAGATTAAAAAATATAGAGTAGAATGTAGAAAATGAAAATAAATATAAATCAAAAGACAGAATTCTACAGGCTTGAGAAGTATAAATTGAATACTTTGAACACATACCGCAGGGAAACCATTCATGTACTGTGGCCACTAAACAATGTACACTGCTCCTGTGCAATGTCACAGAGTTTCTGGGAGAGACCAAATCTAGGTCAGGTCACTGTCTGTCATGCCATTATGTACACAGGCTGATTTTAATGTATGTTTTATTCATAACAGTTGTCAATACATCACCAAATATTCCAAATCCAGTTATTAATGAAGTTACTTTTACTTAATATTATCATATCCATGAATTCACTTATGCAATGAAATAGAATTCAATGAATAGAGCTTTTGTTTCAGAATGCTTTCAGAAGTGACCCCCAGCAACAAATTCCAAAGAATGAGGCAGCGTTAGTAGAGGACATCATGGAGGGAAGGATGGCGATGAGACTTTCATGATCTTGATTGAGGTAGCCAGTGCTTCTCTTTCATATGCTCTTCCCAAATAATGCATTTGCATTTGCATTTCCCTTTTTCTCTCGTAGTTTACCTTTGCCAAACCTTTCAGTAAGATAATGAATTTCTAGAGCAGTGGTTGTCAAGTGTGGTCCCCAAGGTGCAGCAACAGTGTCATCTGGAACATGTGACACATGGCAATTCTGGAGTTCTATCACAGAACTACTGAATGAGGATTTCTGGGAATGGGGCCTTACAATCGATGGTGTTCATAACCCATGATAAAGCTTGAGAAGCACTGGACTAGAAGAATATATGGATATAAGGAGTAGGTGATTGCCTATTCACAAGTGTATTAAATGTGAGGTGATAATACTAGGAATAGAGGCAGAGTTTGAAAAGGAGGATGGAAAACTGCAGAAAAAGAATATAAGCAACTGACACCTTTCTATTTGCTTATACCAGAGACTCAGATGTAGATTTGAGTATTCATATGTTTAATTTTTAAAATTTACTCTTTTGCACATTTGTGTCTATGCTGTTTTTCATTCTCAGTTTGCATTAAAAAGATGAAGTCCTACACTAGATTTACTGAACAAAACTAGTACTACAACCACACATTCTCTAGACTTTAACTCATTATCCTCATACAGGGAGCATAACTCACCCTCAGTTCCTAAGTCATTCCGCAAATGATCAAGTTTCCTCTAAGTTTTAGCTCCATACAGGGATCAACATCACCAATGCAATTCAGTCACCCCTGAGGTGAGACTGTGCAGCTGTTTAAACAGTGCATGGCCCGTGACAACACGCCAGTGGGGCAGGAAGCAAAGAGGGATTCTATTTCTAATTGAACCTCTGATGGGAATTCAAATAGGTGGTGTTTGATTTCTTGAACCAGAATTCATCTGCTTATCATAAACTCTTCAGTGGCACCCTTTCTCTTTCCCTCCAAGTACTGTCACTCACAAACCCTCCACCCCTGCATTTACTTTTTCATTGTCATCTTTCAGTAACTGTACCAGGGGGCCCTTTTCCCAAAGCAGCTACCTTGAGCACTGAAATGTCTCCACATGGTTAAGGGAAAGAAATTGCAACCTGCTTCACTATCACTGAGATGATTTAGAGAAAAACAATGAAGAGGATCCTTTTGAAAGGGGTTTACATATTGGACTATTTGGCCCAAATAAGACAAGATTAATAGGTAGATTGACCACATAATTCCCAGATTTTAAATCTGGAAAACTTTTCAAAGAAAAGGGAGATAGTTGCTATTAGAGATTTTGCCAAGACAACTGACCCATGCTGGGACTGTGGGGCAAACCAGCAACAAAGTCACTGTATTAATCGAAGACCATCTGTTAACTTCAAGTGTATGGAGAATTTTAATGAGAAATCATATTTATCATTTACTCACCTTAACTGTAGAAGACCAGAGAAGAACGAAAGCAGGATAGACTTTGGCTGTTGTTTGTGTATATGTTTATTGAGGACTCTGCTACTATTGGATTCATTATTGAATTAAACATATGTTTATATAAATTAAAATTTCATTATCCAGTTATTAGGCATAACAAGATCATCTTGACTCTCAAAATATTAATTGTAAAAATAGATCCTGTGGGAGGTGTAGAGTTTCCATCCATAGGGACTCACGGCCTCTGCTTATAACTAACTGGCCTAAAATACAATAGGAGCTTGATCAGCTTTTGTGTATTGTTTTAAATTTACACAGTTACAACAGTCTCTGAAAGCAAAATATTATTGTGTTCTTTCTAGATTCCTTCCAAATCCACAGAGTTCAGGATATCTTTTCAATTATTTTGAGGCCCTCTCTATAGACTTCTTTCCTCAACTTGTTTGTACACTGCCAAGAGTTGGATTATGGAAAGCTATTCAGGAAAGTAGAGGCAATGTAGCCTCACATTGTTTTGTTGGTATTTTCACAATATAACCTTACACTCTCTTCTCTGAAGAACTTTTTTTTTTTTTAAGATTTATTTATTTATTCATGACAGACACAGAGAGAGAGGCAGAGACACAGGTAAAAGGAGAAGCCGGCTCCATGCAGGGAGCATGATGCGGGACTTGATCCCAGAATTCCGAGATCACGCCCTGGGCCAAAGGCAGATGCTCAACCACTGAACCACCCAGGTGTCCCTGAATTTTTTCCTTTGAAGGACCTCTACATGCTACAATACCTGACATTTATCTGATGGGTCAAATTAATGATGAGATTTGACATCATCTAATTTGATCATGAAATCAGACACTATCAAAATCTTGGCTTTCAATAGCAAGAGTCATTATAGCATATTTGGAAGGAAAGAAGGACATTAGCCATGGCAGGAAAATTTTCTCAAACAAAACTTCCCCAAAACATTTTATTTTTTTTCCCCAAAACATTTTTTTTTAGATTTATTTATTTATTTGTTTGTTTATTTATTTATTTATGATAGACATAGAGAGAGAGAGAGAGGCAGAGAGGAGGAGGGAGGGAGAAGCAGGCTCCATGCCGGGAGCCCGACGTGGGACTCGATCCCGGGTCTCCAGGATCGCGCCCTGGGCCAAAGGCAGGCGCTAAACCGCTGAGCCACCCAGGGATCCCCCCAAAACATTTTATATCTCTTTAAGAAGTACTGGAATTCATATCAGCTTTTAGTATATTATTTTTTATTTCATCCAGATCTCTTGAAACAAAACAAGAATTTTAGGGACATCTGGGTGACTTACTCAGTAAAGCATCTGACTTGACTTCAGCTCACGTCATGATCTCAGGGCTGTGGGATCGAGCCCCACATTGGGCTTTATGTTCAGTGTAGAAACTGCTTGCCCCTCTCTCCCCTCAATCAGTTCATGTTCTTTCTCTAAAATAAATAAAATCTTAAAAAAAAAAAACCAAGAGTTTTAGAATTATGAATGATGGAGCACATACTTCCATAAAATAAGAAATATCAAGGTTTATTAATAAATTCTATCTCTAAAAAATGTTAAGGCAATAAAACAGATCAATTCAGTCACATCGAAATAAAACAAACTATTAGTATCAAGAAGTAAAATAAATTGCTAGTTCAGAAGTAAAATAGTTTTTTTTTTTCCCCTCTTAATCTATTGACATGACATTGGATAGATACATCCTAAGGGTCCTGACATACACAGCATGACCAGCCATGCACTACTGTGTTATTTGTTAAATATATACTTCCCTCTTTTCTCATTATAATACTGCATTCAACTCACAACTAGTGCCAAATAGGTGATATAGAGAAGTGATTCCCGGCAAAGTCCCTCATGGGGAGAGATCAGTTCTGTCTGAAATGTTTCTAGGAGGCTTCACAGAGAAGAGCATTCTATAGAGAGGTAAGGAGAGAGAAGTGGGAGTCATTGAGAAAACCAATTTTCCTAAAGTAGAGACTTAATTGGGGGCCACGTTGAGAGACAGGCCAAACATTCATTGAGGTGAGATTTCCAGCAGAAGGGTTTTGACTTTATCATGTAGGCTGAGAGAACCACTGAAGGTTTATGGAAGAGAATGTCAGGGTTTGTGCAAATTAGGCCAGTAGCAATGTAAAGAAGAGAATAACTGTAAAACAAGTAAACCAGTAGGGACTTTATTTAAGTTATCAAAGAGTGAAGGTAATGAGGATCTAAATTAGGGTAATGGTGGTGGTAGTGGGTACGGAAAGGATAAATGAAAAGTATAGTGTAAAAAAATAATTTAGATGATATTAATACTGACCACGTATGAGAACCTAATAAGAATAAATAATTTTAAAATTGCAAAGTATGAGTCTCCCTGACTGAGACCATTAATTACCACTGATTAAAACAAGCAAGTCTACAGAGGAGTACATAGTGAAGCATATAGAAATAGCATGTGAAATGAGAACATTTGACCTGGGGCATATTATATATGTTCCATTGATAGGAAATCCCAGCAAAAATGCTCAGTAAACACTTGGTACTGTGAACTAGTAGATATGTGATGTTCGAAGCTGAGGATTCCCTCAATCTTTGATCAGATCTTTGATATACAGACTATATATGAAATACAGATTCTGATATTCAGGTGTACATGAAAGACTACATAGGTTAAAAAGAGAAACCTGTGGCAAAAGAAGAAGGGTCCAATAAAGGAGGCAGAACTGAGACTGCACTAAGGAAAACAGAGAAGGCCCTAGGTATTTCTAAAATGGACTTAAATACAGGGAATTGGTTAACAGGTATTAGATCACTACTGGAAAAAGATGCTAAGCTTACGGAGAGATTAATAATGGCGAGAAGCGGCCACTATCCCTGGGGCTGGAAAAACAAAGGAGAAACTGTGGTAGTGCTAGAACCTAGAATTTGGAAGAGGAGCCCAATAGGGCTAGTGTTTGGTCCTTTGGAGAAAGTTCCTTGAAGCTGGTTCTCAGAACTTTAGTCTAGCACACGCCAGGAACTCTGTGGAGGGGTCACACCTTAACAGATGCCCAGAAGAGTGTGCCCCAGTGTGTGAGGGAATACAGGGGCAACTCATACCCCAGCCTTTAAAAGATGCACATTCTGGTAACCCATAGGAGCTATCGTTGGCAAAAGAAGCTGGAAGCTGGAGCCGACTGTCTGCTTTTGCAGGCACAATGCTTCTATGGATTGGAAAAATAGAAAGAGGGGCACCTAGGTGGCTCAGTGGTTGAGCATCTGTCCTTGGCTCAGGTGGTGATCCTGGGTTCCTGGGATGGAGTGCCACATACGGCTTCCCGTGGGGAGCCTGCTTCTCCCTCTGCTTGTGTCTCTGCCTCTCTCTTTCTTTGTGTCTATCAAGAATAAATATTTTTTTAAAGGAAAAATAGAAAGAAAACCACTATGTTGTATACCCGAAATTGCTATAACATTCTGTGTCAACTATACTCAAAGCTTTTTATTTATTTATTTATTTATTTTACTCAAAGCTTTTTAAAAAAAACAAACAAAAAAACCCGCTCCTCTCACCTTCTAATCACTCTCTAGGGCCCTCTACTGGCAGAGCCTAACAGGAAGCCAGGTGATAAGGAACTGGGAAAAGTCGCTTGTACAGCTCCATGCTGAGCCTCATACAGCAGAACAGAAAAGAATCTTTTGGAGCTGAGAGACAACAGGCAAATAATCAGCACCTCTAGGGAGGAAGGTGTTGTAAAGGCCAAAGGAAGAGTGAGGTTTCAATAAGAAAAGGGAGGGAAACTCCCAACAAATGTGGGGAAAAGGTCAAAGAGAACAGACTAGGCAAAGACCTTTGAATTTGGTGATTAAGTGAAATGAAACACTTTTAAATAGGTAAATGTTGGAGCAAATTTTCATAAAATACAGCAAGTACTCTCAATGTCTTTGACTTAACCTATGTCAATTTTCCCATTACTTTAAGAACTTTGCAAATATTGAATAAACTTTCTTTAGGTCTATAGGGGATAGTAAATAGTATTTCAAAGTATCTGAAATGAAAAAAATTGATGTGTACCTCAAAGTATTCACGATGAAGTATGAAATATTTTTATTATTTTGTCAAAATAGTACTGGCTTGCCCAAGAAATACGTTTATAAAATATAGTAGCTTCTACTTTTTTATTGTCACCAATACATTTTTAAAATTCTTATTAAATTCCTTCTGAGTCATTGAAAAGATATGAGTAGCTCACATAAAAACCAATAATTTAATGTTATGTTAGGATGCCCCTGACATCCTAGAGTCTCAGCATGAAAGAGTGGCATAAAGAAAATTCTCTTCCTCCCTCCTGCAGAGAAGAGAATTCCATCACAACATCATCTCTGCTCTTTCCTTTTCCCCCCACAGAGCCTAAAAAATCTGCCTAGAATGTACATTCCACAGTCCTCTGAAGTATTATAGTAATATTAATAAATTCCTTACATGACATTTGGACAAAAGCCAGTCATAGATATAAAAACCTAGGTGTCTCTCAGGTCTGAAATGGGTTTAAAAAAATTCTCCATGTTTAAGAAAAAGGAAAGCTAAACTTTGGTAACTCAGTATAACAATTTCAGATTTCATAGTAAGTGTTAGGCAACCAGCGTATGCTAAATTTTGTGGGTATTACTGCATTAATTTGCATGACAAAACATGCAACTAGCACCATGTTTGTTATCGGAGGAGGAATCAGAGGTCCAAAGGTACAAAACAACCCCAATTTCATGTAAAAGGAAAAAAGGTTGCACGAAAGTCAAACATAATGATAAAGCCTCTCTTTTGCTAAATTATCTTCCTTTTTCCTTCTGGGCAATAAATTATACATCAAGGAGTTCTTTCAAGCCTCTGAAATGCTATTTTCTAAAGCTAGCTTTTTTTCCCTCTACGAGTTTTTGTTTAGAACATTATATGTAAATGTGTTACACACACACACACACACACACACACACCACAGTTTGGAGAGGTTACTGGATAAATTGCTATTTGATAAAGAAACGGGAGCACCTGGCAAACGGATTTGTGTTCAGGTTGATGTATATTGATTCCGTAAGTCATCTTGGAATAGAACATGTGTGTATTTACATATAATAGTTTACTATCTACTATTGCTGCACTGTACCATTTCTGAATAAATATTCAACCATATAAGCCAGGTAACATTATTCCAATTTAGCACATGCAGACACTGAGGGCAAAAGAGGACCCTGCTCAAGGCCATATAGCTCTCTGACAGAATGAGAAAATAGCTCTATGTCCAAGCTCTTTCCAATAAGCTCTGCTGCAAAAAGGTCTATTGACATTTCAACCCAAACAGAGCAACTGCTACGTCTGCTCTTCCGTTGTTCACAATGCTGTGTGTGTACTAAGGGGCATCACTGACTCATCTGTTTTGGGAAAATGATACTCTTGGTCCCATTCAACAGAACTCTTCTGCCATTCACAAACAGCAACAGGAAGTCCTTCAGAAAGATCTGGGCTGCGCTATGTATGACAGCGAAGTGACCTCTGTCCTGCTTGATACATAAGAGAGAGGGACCTCCGATATTTTAAAAGGAAAATAACTGTTACCACTGAAGCCAAGAATCTGGTATTGAGGGCATCGAGGATTTAGTGTTGCGTGGCTGTGGGCCTTTCCTCTCATATGCATCAGGGAGTCCCCACTAATTGGCACAGTGCCTGGTGTGGAGATTAAGCAAATTTGTTGAATTAATAACTGAAAGAATAAGATATGCCTTGGATATCCAAAAACTGTTTGGAGATTCAAAGACAAGAAACCAATATTTGAAAGAATAGGATATTTTCCTGAAAGTTATTCCTCAGGAAACTGCATTCCCAATACATATATGAGAAGTGGATGATTGTGCAAGGATTTGTTATCATGAGAGTCTTTTCTGAGCTAGTAAATATGAAGGAAATGACACAAAATTTTTTTATCTCAAAACCAAGCTCTGGCTGAAGGTATATCATATCATTTACTTGCACCCTCTCAAAATGTGAATTCTGACTGAATAACCCAGTGATAAACAGCTGTTTCTGCTATGATTGAGAGAAAATATTTTGTTTTGAAAATATATTTTATTTTTAAGTTTCCTTTGGGATTTTCTAGATTGAAAAAGTGAGGGGAGGGAAAAAATCTGAATGTTTTGAAGGAATAGAAAATATTTTGGCAATACCCCCCAACATCTAAGATACCTGAAATTGAAATTGCTCTCAAAGGGCCCTGATCTATTTATTGCAGCCAGAACTCTGATCCTTAGCCAATTTTATGCACGCTGCTCTGAGGTCCAAAGTGCGTCTTGCGTTCCAGAAGTACTACACTGACTCTTACAGCAGCCCAAATCTCCATCAGAGCAAATCACAGCAGCTGGGGTCCAGACATATCTGTTATAATGTGCAAAGGTTAGAAAATAATGTATTTTGAAGGTTGACCAATATGGTGGAAACTCAGTATTAAATCATACACTTCCAGGACTGTGAGAAACAAATTTCAAAATAGAGTCATGACAGGCTATGGAGATGTGGTTTTTAAAAATACTATAGGTAATTGTGGCAAATGGTCCATGATTACATACCTGCACTAAGCTTTGACCATGGACGGACTACAAAATGTTATCCCAGTATATGTTAAACATACATGTTACATATGGCACATATTACATATTAAGGAGAAAGCTGTCCATCAGTTTTCAAGTGTATACAGGTATAGTTGTGTTTAATAGAATACAAACTCTGTTTTAAGTGTTACTGTATGTATAGTCACTCTTAAATCATTATACATCTTCCTAACCATCAGATATAAAAAGTATGCAAAAAATTGTGAAATATGTGAAAAGTTTTTTTTATCTTTTTTTGGTATGAGCTCACTTAAATGTGGAATCTTTTTTAAATTGAGATATTAAAAAAATAAAAAACATATTAAAAAAATAAATAGAGATATAATTTACATGTATTTTATTTTAGTGTTAAGTATACAACATAATGACTTGATGTACACATATATTGTGAAATGATTGTCACAATAAGTTTAGTTAACATTCATCATCACACAGTTACAATATTTTTTCTTGTGCTGAGAACTGTTAAGATTTATTCTGCTAGCAATTTTCAAATATATAATATAGCACTGTTAACTACAGTTACCAAGCTGTACATTACATCCCCGGGATTTATTTATAACTGGAATAACTAGAAGTTTGTATCTTTTGATCACTTTCACCCATTTCACCCCTTTCCCTGCCTCTGGCAACAACCAACCTGTTCTCTATATCTGAGTTCAGGTTTTTAAAACTTCTACATATGAGATTATACAGTATTTGCCTTTCTCTGTCTAACTTGTTTCACTTAGCATAATACACCCTCAGGTTCTATCCATGTTGTCACAAATGGCAGGATTTCCTTCTTTTTTTATGATGGAATAATATTCCATTGTGTGTAAGTGTGTGTGTGTGTGTGTATAATGTTTTCTTTATCCATTCATCCATTGATGAACATTTAGATTGTTTCCATGTCTTGGCTATTGAAAAAATAATAATAATAATGTTGCAATGAGCATGGGGGTGTATATATCTTTTCAAGATAGTGATTTCATTTCCTTCTGATAAATGCCCAGAAGTAGAATTGCTGGATCATACAGTAATTCTGTTTTTAATTTTTTGAGGAACTTCAATATTGTTTTCCATAATGGCTGTACCAATTTACATTCTCACTGATAGTGCATGAGGGTTCCTTTTTCTCCACATCCTTGCCAACACTTGTTATTTCTTATCTTTTTGATACTAAGCCATCCTGACAGGTGTGGGGGGATGTCTCATTGGGGTTTTGATTTGCATTTCCCTGATTAATGATGTTTTTTTTTTTTTTTTTTTTTTTTTTTTTTTTTTTTGATTAATGATGTTGAGCATATTTTCATGTTCCTGTTGATCATTTGGGTGTCTTCTTTGAAAAACTCTGTTCAATTCCTCTGCCCATTTATTGATTGGATTGTTTTTTTCTTGAGTTGAATCAGTTCTTTATATATTCTGAATATTAACCCTTTATTAGATATATGATTGGCAAATATTTTCTCCCATTCCATAGGTTACCTTTTCATTTTATTTATAGTTGTGCAGGGAAGGTATCTAAATCTGAATAAACATGTATTCCTCTCAGTATTTCAAAGATATTAGTCCCTTCTGAGATCTATTGATATTCCTAAGAAACCTTCTGTGACTGTGATTCTTATTTATTTATAGCTATTCTGTTTAGGCTATCTAGTAGCCTTTAAAATTTTCCTTTTATTCTCTCCCCTAATATTTTGCAATTTCTCTATGATGTTTTTAAGGACTGGGTTTGCATTTTATTTACCTTACTAGGAACTTGTCATGCTTTTACAAATAGAGGACTTATAATCCTTTACAACTCTTAAAAATTTGGAATCATAACGTTGCAACTTTTTCTTCTCTCCCCTTCTATTTTCTCCTACTGAGACTCCATTTAGATACGTATTAGAGTTTCTTATTTTATCCTCCTTCAATTGTAATGACTTTTCTCTTTTAATCTCTGAGCTGCATTCTAAGTGTTCTTTTTTTCTGGTTTACCATGTAGTTCTTTCTTTACCTATATTCAATCAATGCTTTAATTCATCTATTGTTTTCACTATTTTAAACCTTCATTTTTAGTTATAAAAACTATGTTTGATGCTTAAATCTATGTATTCATTTTATCGTATAGACTTATACTTTTCTTATGGATTTTATTTTATTTCTTTCGTCCTGTAACCTTTTTAATATGCTTTCTTTAAAGTCTATTTCAGAATATATTCTGGTTACTCTAGTTCCCCAAGTACTCCTATTTATTGTACATGTGACTTTTCTCTCATGGCAATGAGTTTCCTCATGGACTTTGAAATTTTTATCTCTGCTATCAATGGTGGTATCATTTTCCATAAGAAAAATAAGACTCCTAAAAATGGAAACATTCAGTAATTTTACTTATTTAAAATGTAAATATTGACTTCTGCTTTCAGGTCTGACATGACTTCAGCTGGGAAGTAATAGCTCCCAGCCTTAACAACAAGAAAAAAGCTGAAAAAAACTGAAAATCAATGGCTTTGCTGGACATGTGAGAGAATCAATCACAGGACAAACCTCTACCCCTGTCTATTGAGACAGGCAAATATAGAGAAACACAGCTGAGATCAACTCAGCTGAAGCAGAAGCCATTAGACCCATGTACTGGTAGGAAAATGTAAGTGCTAATTTGATTAAATGCTTGAAGTAGAATTTACACTACCCTAAGAATGAGACTCCTAGAGATTGCAGTGGAGGTGGAGGCATACTTTCTTGGACTGTACTTCAGAAACTCCAGCATGTTCTTGTCGTAAAGTCCCAAGAAAAATCACTTCTTATTTTTGGCAGAATGACGGGGAGAATAACCAGTTTGAAATTATTCCAGTGTGTTCTCCATAACAAAGGCTTACTCTCAAGTGAAAAGATTTTACCAGAGCCTATTACCCAACCCTAAACATCTCTACCTTTTTTGATTCTCACAAGGTAGAGCAGGTAAGGGAAAGAAACACTTGTGAAGGTAACAGCTTATGGACACATACCCACTATATGACTGAGATTTAATCATAAGCTTATAAAACACTCCTCCTCCTCCTTCTCAACTCCTTATCATCACATCAATAACTCTCTAATAAAATAACAGTGGATTACAGTTTAAAGAACTACAAGGCTCAAACTCTTTAAGAAAGAGTTCTTAGGGGAACCCAACAACAGAGGACACAAAAACAAGGACACTAGAGGAAACTGAAGCTTCTGTGGCCTTGGCTATACCAAGTCATATTATATTCAAACTGCAGAAAACCGAAGACAGAGGAAAAACTCTTGAAAGGAGGCAGAGGGTTAAAAAAAATCCCCTTACATATATATAAAAGAAAAGATAAGAATTCAGTAGATTTTTCACTCAAAAAACTGTATAAGCAAAAAGAGAATGAAGTAAAATATTTAAAGTACTAAAAGAAAAAAGTCAACCTAACATTCTATATACAGGAAAACTATGCTACAAATGTGAAGGAGAAATAAAGACTTTCTCAGATAAACAAAATGAGGAAATTCATTGCCAACAAACCTGCTCTGCTCTGCAAGAAATATTAAAATAAGTTCTTTGAGGGGAGTACACAGGATTTTTAGGGAAGTGAAAATACTCTATGTGGGGATCCCTGGGTGGCGCAGCGGTTTGGCGCCTGCCTTTGGCCCAGGGCGCGATCCTGGAGACCCGGATCGAATCCCACATCAGGCTCCTGGTGCATGGAGCCTGCTTCTCCCTCTGCCTGTGTCTCTGCCTCTCTCTCTCTCTCTCTCTCTCTCTCTCTCTGTGACTATCATAAATAAAAATTTTTAAAAAAATTAAAAAAAAGAAAATACTCTATGTGATACTATAATAATAAATACATGTTATTTTACATGTTTCCCAAGAATGTACAGCAACCAAAAAGATAAATTGTGGATTTAGGGTGATTATGATGTGTCAATATAGGTCCATCTATTGTAAAAAATGTAAAAATGCCTCTATTATATATATATATATAGGTTCATCTATTGTAAAAAATGCCACTCTGGTGAGGATGGTGATAGTGGGAGAGATTATGCATATGGGAGGGGAGGGAGTATAAGGGAAATCTCTCTTCCTTCCATACAATTTTCTGTGAACCTAAAACTTCTCTAAAATAAAGCCTTTAAAAAAAGATGTTTTTCAGGGAGAAAGAAAGTAGTATAGGGTATAGGTCTGAAATTTAGATGTACCTAAAGAATGGAAAGAATTGGAGAAGGAATATAGATACAAAATACTTTTCTTACTTTTAATCTAATGGATAAACATTATGAAAGTAATAAGATTATAATGTACTCTAATTATAGTAAATAGGTGAAATGAATTACAATAATTTTTAAGGAATAGGAGGGCAAAATGGGGAATACTATTAAAAAATTCCAAGAATAAAACTCTAGTACTACCCATGAAGTAGTATTATTTAAAAGTAGATTCATAAAAAAGATCTATACTGCAAACTGTAGTGAAACCATTAAAAGAAATTTAGAAGGAAGTAAAATGGATATGTTAAAGAGAGAAGGGAAAATTGAATTATATAAATTGTACAATTAAAAGAAGGCAAAAAATAAAAAATAAAACAAAAAAGATAGAAAAAGAGAAGAAAAAAGAAGTGAAAAACAAGTGTAACAAAAAGAAAAGTTACAAATACGTTAGATATTCACCTGCTTACATCAAAAACTGCTTTCAATGTGAATTATCTTACTGTATCAATTAAAAGAGTCAGAGTAGACAAAAAACAGATACCACTATATATTGTCCACAGGCACACACAAAAAAGCCACACTCGAAATAGAGAGGCATAGGTTAAAAGTAAAAGAATAAAGAAAGATATAGCATAGTAACACTAACAACAACAACAACAACAACAACAAAAAGCTGGACTAGCTACATTAATTTCAAGTAAACCTGACTTCAAAATGAAGAAAGTTAGCAGGGATTAAGAGGAGCATTATGTAATGATAAAGGGATCAATTTTTCAAAAAGACAAGAATCTTTAACACATATGTACCTAACAATGGACTATCAAAATACATAAAACAAAAATTGATAGAACTGAAAAAAGAAACAGACATATTCACTATTAGCTGGAGACTTGAACATTTTTCCTTCAGTACTTGATAGATGAAACAGGCAGAAAATCGGTGAGGATATTGGTGAACTGAACAACATTGCTAAATAACTGGATCTAATTGACATTTATAGAATATTCTATCCAACAACAGCAAAATTCACATTCTTTTCTAACTCCCATGGAACATTCACTGTGATAGATCACCTGCTGGGCCATAAAGCATGTATACAATAAAACAATTTAGTAACCTGATGTTAGATTGTAGGACCCAGGTTCCTCACTGCTGGAGGGGAATTTAGATAAGCATGGGGAGGAAGCTAGAATGATCCACTTGGTATTGAATTGATTTTGGAGACATCAGTCTGAACTTACGTATAGCTTAAAATAGGTGCCGATAATTTCACATCTGCATATAGATGTGCATCTACCTAGGTTATATGCATATAGATAAGTGCATATACATGGGTTAGTATAAACACACATACGTCCCTGCTTTGTCAGCCGATAAGTCTTTAAAATAATGACATCTCAATAGAAACAAGAACACTAGTGCCTAAATCTTGGTTTTTAATACCATTCTCCTATAAAAGAAACTAGGCTTTGTTGGAAAAATGACTGATTCTTAGACTGGGCACAAAATCTACAAGATAATCCTAGAGTATTTTATGGTGTCAGAAATTAAGGAAATGCTCCAAAAATATATATATTGGTAGTATATCTCAAAGGAACAGAAGCCAAATAAAATCGATCTCGATGACCAAAACTGGGGATGCCTGGATGGCTCAGCGGTTGAGCGTCTGCCTTCAGCTCAGGGCATGATCCCGGGGTTGGGGATCGAGAGCCACAGCAAGCTCCCTACAGGGAGCCTACTTCCCTCTCTGCCTATGTCTCTGCCTCTCTGTGTGTGTCTCTCATGAATGAATAAATAAAATCTTTTTTTTTTAAATGACCAAAACTGGAACATTTTGAGCAACAAAGGAAATGAAGTAGTTGGACTATAACCCAAAGTATAATATAAATGAATATCCAGGAGTACATACTGATATAAATAATCAAATAAATATTTAAAGGTGGGGAAGAAATAAATCTCTATTTTAAAGAATTCCAAATAATTTATGTAGCTATTCCATTCCTTAAGTGTGGACTGCACGTCGTAACTTCCTTCCAAAGTGTATACTACAGAAAAGGGTGAGGAGGGGGCAGAGTAATGTCACAATGGAAAAATCTGACAAACACTACCTCAGCCAGGTGCTCAAGTTTAATAGCATCAGTAATAAATCATGATGATAGTATGTACCCTTGATGTAATAAGATGAAAATAGTATTTACCCTCTATCCTCTTCTTCCCTAAAATTAACAACCTCAGTCGAATCTTGAGAAAAACATCAAATTACAACTGAGGGGCATCCTGTAAAATATTTTACTAGTACCCCTCAAGACTATCAAGGTAATCAAAAACAACCAAAAAGTACCAGAAAATGTCACAGCCAAGAGGAGCCTAAGAGGCATAACAAGTAAATATAATATGGGATCCTGGATTGGATCTTGATACAGAAAAGAATAATTTGGCAAAACTTAAGGAAAACTAAATAAATGACCTTTAGTAATAACATATCAATATTTTCTCATTAATTTTAACAAACATACCATACAAATGTAAGATATTAATAATAGGTGAAATTGGGTGAAGGGGTATGTGGGAATTCTATACTAATTCTTTTTAAATTTTTCTATACATCTAAAACTTTAAAATATAAGCTCTAATAAATTTTTAAAGTAAATCTTTATCTGAAATTTTTATATATTATAGTGATTTATTCTCATTTGGGTTAATTGCAAATTCCATTAAAATACAAATTACAAACATCATAAAACTTTATCCTGTTATAATTTTTATTTTTTTAGACAGTGAAAGGAGAAAAGGGTTCCAGTAAATAAGGAAGGTCTTTCCTTCCAAAATATCTTTCTTAGACTTCAGAATTATGATAATATTTTATAACTGGGAAAACAGCCTTGCTCATGATTATCTCAGTTACTGGTGATGGATGTGTATAGAGACCAGACAAGTCAAGTTTACTGTGACTTCTCTCTCTTTGCTGAATCAATATAGAAAAGACAATGCTAGAAACAGAGTATCATACTAGTACATAACTGAAACTCCTTCTTACCTTCCTATTGTCAAAATCACTACATATAGACCACTACCTCTATTCTTACATCCTATTACATGGCATAGACAAAATTTTGGTTATAGCCCAGTTGCATATAACAATGATCATGAACCTCAATAAGAATCTCCAAATATTTAGAAATATGAATTATATGATTGAAATCAATCAGGCAGCAAGATAAACCAAGTTAACTTGAAATTATAATTGTAATACTTATACAAGAAAAATCGATGTGCAGGATTTGAAGTTCAAAGAAAATATTTCATACAATAAGATAATACTTGTTATTAGGAATATAGAAGCACAACTACCAGAGAGCTATAATGATTTGGATTTCATAATTTCTACAAGATCAAAAACCTTAGAATTAGCAAAAGGAAAACTCATTTTAAAATTCGATTTTGTTTAGCTCTATCTCCCCAGTTTTACACATTGTCTCCATCTCTACACTACACAAACCTCAAGCATCTGCATGTCATGTATAATCTCTTATACTAGGCATGCTGTGCCATCACTGTTCATGTCATATCTTCCTTGAATGGAAGATAAAAGCATTTCCTAGTGGATGAAACATGATTCTAGAACTAAAATGAACAGTTCTGAAGCCTAAACCTACAGTCTACTGATGTTTTCATTTACAAAGGAAACTGTCTTTCAGAAGGCTTCTATCTGATTTGGTTTTACTATCTTGACATAAAATATGGTGGGGTCCACCTAAACAGATGACTCCCCATTCTCTGTGGGAATAACCATTAGAACTCTTACTTTGTGGGATGCTTGGGTGGCTCAGCAGTTGAGCATCTGCCTTTGGCTCAGGGCATGATCCCAGAGTTCTGGGATCGAGTCCCACATCGGGCTCCCTGCATCGAGTCTGCTTCTCCCTCTGCCTGAGTCTGCCTCTCTTTCTCTGTGTCTCCATGAATAAATAAATAAAACCTTAAAAAAAAAAAAAGAACTCTTACTTCGTGTCCTCTTCATAAGCTGCTAGTTGGATACTGTAAGTATTTATTAGGGTAGGCATTTACTCATTCAAAAGAAATGCTTAATAACAGGATGTTTGGATATAGCACAATAATATATGCTAATTGTTTGCAGCCTCTTATTTTTCATCATATTAATTATTGTCCATTGAACTTAGTATATAACATATGATCAAATACAGATCTAAATGACATTGTTTAACAAATAAAATTTGCCCATTATTTACTTTATGTTGCCATTGTGATCTTTCTACTCTATTATGAATATTCAGTTGGAGGAAGTTCTATGATAACAAATAAATAAATAAATTGGTGAAAATATATTTGGTTAATTTTTAGCCTGGCCAAGAAACTTTTACCACATTTAAAACAGTTTTGGTAACATCATAATGTTTGTTTGAAATCATCAAATTTTTACAATTATATATAACAATTATATATAAAAACTAAATATAGCAACAACAGTCAAGACAAATTTAAAGCAATACAGGGCCAATTTTAGAAACATAATATGTACATGTATATATACGCACAGATCTTTATGGAGTAGGAAGCGAGAAGCAAGTTTTAAAAAACATGCACATTTATCAAGCATGTCAACTTATAGGTCACACAACTTACTTCTAGAACAGAAAAATTGTCTCACTTCCATGGCAGAGTTACTCTATACCCTCTTCATCCACCAGCAATCAGATGCACACAAAGAGAAAGGAGAGGATGAAACAGAGAACTAAAATTTTCATTGAACTTTGTTATACTAGAGCCTATGTAGCAAAACTAAACTGGCTATAGAAATATAGAGTAGGACTCACTCTGATTTACCAATAGCTATCTGAATATCACATAATATTTATGACTAGCATTGTCATCTTCTTGCTACTCAATGCAGCAAGAACCAGCTCTAGTGAAATCATGTTTTAGTCCAATTTCACTACTGTAATTTAGTGGCCGTAACTAAGAAGCAATGGGTAGGCATAAAAGCTGAACAAAACATTAATATTTCCTAATTTCTGAATGCCCATGGCATCCCTATCATTGTATAATGGACAGCTTCTAAGGAATATAATTCACTCCACTCTCTTCATTTTAACCTCTACACCTCCGTGACATGTGATTTTCATGCAGAAAGAACTGAATCCTCAAAATTTCCTATATATGTCCATCTAAAGTGGCTTTATTTTTTCCTTTCCTTTTTTATTATTAAGATTTCATTTATTTGAGAGAGAGAGAGAGAGCATGAGCAGGGGGTGGGGGAGCAACAGAAGGAGGAGAAGCAGAGAGCTCTCAATGCAGGGCTCCATCCCAGCACCCCACGATCATGACCTAAGCCAAAGGCAGATGCTTAACTCACTGAGCCAGCCAAGCATCCCTAAAATGATTTTAAATATGGTACTTATAAATTCATCTGCAAATTTAAGTATTTATTTAACAGAAAACTAATCATACAGTGAAGTCACACGTGATGATGACTGTGAAATAGTGGGCAGGAGGAGAAGCACTGAACTGGCGACCTATTCTTTCTATTCCTTGTCTATCTTTACTAATAATGCAGAATTTTGAGAAAATGTGTTCCAGTTCTTTAAGTTTCAGCAATGTTCCCTCTATAAAAAATGGAGATGAGGACACCTATTACACAGAATTGTTGTGAATATAAGATAATGTATATGAAAGTTCTCTATCAACCATAATGTGATAGTAAATATATAACATTAAAATAGAAGCTCATGTTCCTTTCTCTTTTGTAAGATCTGTGAATAGTAATATAGAGTTATAGCTTTAGCTGTTGGTGCAACATCCCGTCTGGGTATCAGGTATTACCCGGTTGACAAAGATATTTATGTCAAAATTATCCATGGAAAATGTATCAAAAGCCATTATGTATGCAAGCAGTGGCCCCTGGACATGTAATATGTGTTGTCAGTCAGCATGTGTTTTATTGTGTTGTGAGAACAACCAACCTCCAAACCCCAGTGACTTACAACAAAGGTTTTATTTCTCACTCACATGACTTTGGCTGTGAGTTAGCTGTGGCCCTGCCCCATACTTTTCTGTATTCTCAAACCTAAGCAGAAGGAGTGGCCCTAATCTGAGAAATGTTCTACAAGAACAGGTGAAGAACAATGGCCATATATGGAGTGGCTTTGAAACCTTATGCTCTGATATGGGATGTGTCCATTCTGCTTATATTCCCTTTGCTAAAGCAAGTCATATGGCCAACACTGATAAATTTGGGTGGTAAGAATATCTCTCCCAGAGAGGGAAGGGTCCCTGTAAGTACCATACATTTTAAATAAACAATAGAGTGTATCATACAATGGGTATACTATAAATAGATACCATTATGCCCAAGGTCTTGCCATTTTCCTACATAGTCATTCTTATAAATGTCCTGAAAAAAGAATTGGAAGCCTGTAAAGAAGTGCTCCTCACACCATGCCAAATGATATGAATAGAAAAAGAAATACCAAGAGGATGGCAGTTTTTTTAAATCTTGTCAGTTTAAATGCTCATTGCCAGAAAAGACATTCAAAACTAAAGGAAAGGTGGATAAACTTTTTATTTAAAAATTATTTATTTAAAAAAAAATTATTTATTTTTTAAAAAATTATTTATTTTATTTTTGAAAGACAGAGAGAGCCAAGGGAGGGTAGAGGGGGAAGGAGCAAGAGGAATTCTTAAGCAGATTCCCCACTGAGCATGTAGCCCTATGCGTGACTCAATCCTAGGACCCTGAGATCATCAAGAGTCAGACGCTCAACAGACTCAGTCACACAGGTGTCCCGCCTGGACATTTGATGATTTCAACAACAAAGAATTCTCCTTGGTTGCAGTTCCAAGCCCAGCTTTCCACTTACTATCTGTAAGAGATAGGAAATCACTACATCAGTCTTTGTCTCAGATGCCAAAATACTGTGGGTGTTCACATGGATCTCAAAGGAGTTTGAGGGAGAGAGGAAAGACTAAGAATAGGCCTGAAGGAAAGAAATGTACTGATCTCAAAATTTAATTCACTGGATAGAATCCTCACCCAGAGTGGGAAAGGAACTTCAGAGGGTTCCTCATGGCTTGTGTGAATTATTATGTCTTTGACAGTATCTTTGAGTATTTACCAAAGTGATTGTGTGAACATTGATTTCTTTGCCTTACTAAGCTAATGAGATAGCATCTATAAATGTTCTTTGAAGCACAGTAAAAGGTATTAGAATAACAATTGCCATCAATGTAGTGATATGCAGAAGAAGCAAACCACTTTGGCTACCTCATTCCATATATTAATGTACTTCCTTTTCTACAAAATTTTTCAGAGTATAAAGAAGTCCACTGAAACCTCATTTCCTTTGGATATTTAAATACAATAAAGCTTTCAAATCAAGAAAAGTCCTGGAAGAAAAAAGAGTCCAAGACAAGCACCCTAATTAACCTGCATTTTATTTAGATGGATGGATGGATGGATGGAAAGAAGGAAGGAAGGAAGGAAGGAAGGAAGGAAGGAAGGAAGGAAGGAAGGAAGGAAGGAAGGAAGGAAGGAAGGAAAAGGAGAAGTCCTGGAAGAAAAAGAAAAAGGAAAAGCGCTGGAACAACTAACCCACTGTGCCCAAATCTCTACACCACCTAAGTTAAGGACATGCCATTTTAAGATACTGAATTCATATACAAGTAAGCAAAAATATTTGGAGATATCATGACAGAAAACCTAGTTTTAAAATAAACTGTGAGCCTGGAGCATATTAACATTTTTTTAAACCCTATACCATAAAATAATGAGTTGACCAATGAAAGTAAAAACAAATTCACAAAATATTTGGGCAAGATTCCATTGTACATCTCAGATATCTGAGTTTCAGCGCAGAGATACAGGTGGAGAAAAGTTTACCAAATAACAAAAGAAACAAAGGAAGAGTCTAAAGGGCAATGCTTTCATTGACGATATCCAGTTGTCCAAGTCAGAACATTTTCACAGCTTCCTTCTACCAGTCTCTTACTTCTAGTTTGGATGTCTCTCTGTGACTGGACCCCTGACCACAGTCAGATAAATGCCAGTTTGAACTCAAGACCTTTCTTTGTTAGCGAGAAGTCCTATCTCTTTCTCTTACTCTCCAGCTTCTCTTATTTTCAATTCTTTCTTTTTCTCACTTCATTCCTTTCTTCCACCAAGTCTTAGGTCTATAAGGCTAAACACCATGCCAGGGAGGTTTGATAGCCTTTTTATAAGCTTTGTTTAAAAAACTGTTTGCCTAAATACAAGTTAAATTTTGTACAAGTCTGAATTCTGCTATAGTTTAAACTTGGGAAGCAACTGACCTCAGAGATCTTTTGCTATATAGGGATTTCTGTTATATCCATGATGACTGGATTTGGCCTTTCGTGTTGTGTTCCAAAAGAGGCAAAATTTAGAAAAGCTTGACATTTATGCATATAAATACTAATGTCTCTGCAGCTCCTCCAGGAAGCAATTACAAAAATATTTCCATGGTGATTGGATCCACGTGATTTTGATATAACCCCACTTAACATTTGGTTTCATGAAAAAAAAAAAAGAGTGAGGCCCACAGAGATATGCTACAAACCTAGGGGTTCAACACTGTCTTCTGTAATATCATCTCTCTGTTGAGCTTCTCAGTTTGGCTTTTTCCTGATATGCCTATGTGTTTATAATGGATCAGAATAAAGTTCCTTTATACTTTTTTTAAAATCTTCAGGAAAATGTTAAAATGAAACCTCCTGGGACACCTGGTGGCTCAGTGGTTGAGCATCTGCCTACAGCTCAGGGTGTGATCCCAGGGTCCAGGATCTAGTCCCATACCGGGATCCTTGCAGGAGAGCCTGCTTCTCCCTCTATCTATGTCTCTGCGTCTCTCTCTCTCTGTGTGTGTGTGTCTCTCATGAATAAATAAATAAAATCTTAAAAAAAAAGATAACTCCTGTCTTAGAGAACAATGTGTCTCAATGGAAAATACCAAACATAGATAGGAGGGGAAATGGGTTTTTAATTTGGTGAAAGAAAAATAATAATAATAATTTGCTGAAAGAATCTTCTTCTATATCTCTTACTGTCATATTCCAATGTTGCCCTTTAGCAGAATTTACATGAAATTATATGATGCTGGCCCATGTAACATACTTTATACACATTCTGTGCTAGGAACTATACATACTATCCACGCAACAAACTTGAGGATAAAAAAAGCATATGGTAAGCATATGCTGGTGTTACATGTAGTGGTGGTTTCATAAAATGAGAAGTAATATCTGTGTGAACTAAGGAGATAAAGTGACTCCATGACCAGGCACCTTAATGATTTTGCCTCTTGTTTCTTCTATTGATTGTCAAAATGTTCATGTAAGTCCCGTTTCATTTAGAATTAAATTAACATTTAGACATTGGTTGATGATATCAAGTTGTCCCAGTCAGAACATTATCACACCTTCCTTCCTTTTTTATTAGAAAAGGATTCTTCCTATAAAATATAGACAAAAATGTACAATTTCACTTTTTGTGTGAGGTTTTCTTAAATATAAAGAATAGCCATAACTGTTTTTAGAATTCATCCTTTCATAAAACAAACAAAAGAAATCCTTTCAAATGTGAATTGGTTTCAAAGAAATAAAGTATACTGAGATTAGAAAGCCAATATCCTTTATAGTATACAGTGTAGTCTTAATTAATTATACCTTCCAAGAAGCAAAAACATTCTACTTCATAGGAGGGCCTGTTTCTTATCTTTCTTTCTTTCTTTCTTTCTTTCTTTCTTTCTTTCTTTCTTTTTTGGTAACTCATGTCCTTTATTTTTTTAAGTTTTTATTTAAGTTCCAGTTAGTTAACCTACAATGTAATATTAGTTTCAGGTGTACAATATAGTGATTCAACACTTCCATACAACACACGGTGCTCATCACAACAAATGCACTCCTTAATCCCCATCACTTATTTCATGCATCTCCCCACCCATCTCCCCTCTGGTAGCCATCAGTTTATTCTCTAGAGTTAAGAGTCTTTTTCTTGGTTTGGCTCTCTCTTTTTTCTCCCCTTTGCTCATTTGTTTTGTTTCTCGAACTCCACATATGAATGAACTCATATGGTGTTTGTCTTTCTCTCACTGACTTATTTCACTTAGCATTATACTCTCTAGATCCATCCATGTCATTGCAAATGGCAAGACTTCATTATTTTTGTGGCTGGATAATATTCCATGGTATATGTCAAACTTTATTTAGTAGTATTAACTAGCACTATAATACTTGTTTTTAAGTGGGCACATCAACCTTATTTCTTAGATTTGAAGGAAATGGGAAGATAAGCTTATGTTACAATTATTTAATTTTTGTTCTCTTCTGAAATTCTAAAAAATTTTACCTTTTCCAATTTAAGTGAAAGACGAAACTGAGAGGAACTAAAATAAAAGAGATCTCTTAGAGTATTTAAGTATCTTCAATGAATTTGAATGACATTAAAACTATTTCTGAAGTATCAGTAAGAAATAATAAATATTGGGAACCCTGGGTGGCGCAGAGGTTTGGCTCCTACCTTTGGCCCAGGGCGCAATCCTGGAGACCCGGGATCGAATCCCACGTCGGGCTCCCGGTGCATGGAGCCTGCTTCTCCCTCTGCCTATGTCTCTGCCTCTCTCTCTGTGTGTGACTATGATAAATATATAAAAATTTTAAAAAAAGAAGTAATAAATATTTAACATCTGAGAGTCACAAGACCATTCAAAATATTAATTCCATAACTATTTGGCACACTTACTAATCATTTCTAACACACACACACACACGAAAATGACTTGGAAATATATATATATATGATATTTAAACTACCATTATTAGAAAGCAACATATTGCTCTGACAAAAAAAAAGTACAGAAAATTAACTATTCCAGTATTTACTTGGAGAAATTTTTGATGAGAGTTTATTTGCATTTATTTAGGAGAGTATTATTGCCTCATAATTTCCTAGCTGAATTATTCTGACTGCATCTAATTCCAACTTGACCCTCTTGAATCAATTTTCCAAATTCTACCATTAGGGTATGACTATGTCCTTCTGCTTAAACATTTCCCCATTCTTTGCAGGATAAAATTCAAGTAGCTGGAGTGCACCACTCAGAAATTTTCATCATCTGACTTCCGCCCACATCCTTTCTTATTTCCTCCCATAGACCACACCCTTTCCCTTCCTATTTGCTGTTACCCAAATGATCACTCTCACTCACCTTTCTCTATGTGTTATGTGTTTGTTTATGTATCATTTCCTCAACGTAAAATATTCTCTCTTCATTTTAACCAAATTTAATCCTAGTAATTTCAAGATTCAACTCAAGAATCTCTTCCTCCTAAAAGCTTTTATGAACCACTTCTCTCTTCCTCTACTCTGATATCCATTTCCAATTACCAATTCCTTTACTGACATACACACAGAAAGCTTTAAAACACCAAAGCTGGGGATCCCTGGGTGGCCCAGCGGTTTAGCACCTGCCTTCAGCCCAGGGCATAATCCTGGAGTCCCAGGATCAAGTCCCACAATAGGCTTCTTCATGGAGCCTGTTTCTCCCTCTGTCTGTCTGTCTGTCTGTCTCTCTCTCTGTGTATGTGTCTCTCATGAATTAATAAATAAAATCTTAAAAGAAAAAAACAAAGCCAACACATTGCAACACAGAAAAATTATCTTCTTTTTTTTTTTCAAAGATTTTATTTATTTATTCATGAGAGACACAGAGAGGGAGGCAGAGACCTAGGCAGAGGGAGAAGCAGGCTCCCCCATGGGGAGCCCAATGCAGGACTTGATCCCAGGACCCCGGGATCATGACCTGAACTGAAGGCAGATGCTCAACCATGGAGCCACCCTGACATCCCAGTAAAATTATCTTCTGACCTGAAGTAATCATCACATAATGCCAAATCTATTCTTGTTCTGGTTTTCTCCTCAAGACTACCCAACACACACATACATGTGCATACACACACACACACACACACACAAATGTGACACCAGTACTAGTATCAGAGGTCCATTAGGGACCAAGGATCAGCAGGTGAGCACTCAATACAACTATCCCTCTTTACACCATTTGTTAGCTTCCCATCTGCCTTTCTTTAGCCATAGAGATAAGGTTATTTCACTGTGACTTAGATTACTGTCCCATTCTCCATACTAATGCCCATCTTTTGGGGGTAATATCCTCCCCTGATTAATAAATACAAAATTATCATTTTTTACTATTGGATCTCAAAATCCTTTACGAACACCACCCAATTGTTTTGAGATGGTTAGAAATCACTTTAACTCCTACTCTCCCTATGCGAAGCATTCATATGAATATTTCATGATCATCAAGGCTGCCTAAATTACTTTCTAAACAAAATTATTCATTAACTCGGCTGGTATCACCCAAAGACAGTAAATTCTGCTGCTATAGGTTCTGCTGCTAATTCACATCTACTTTAAGTTCTGGAGCTTCAACTAAGAGTTAAACTAGTCCCACTGAGCAAAACCAGCCACATTTCAACGTTGGAGCTTCAGTTTTTCCAAAACAAATCCTATTTTATAAAACTATCCTCTGATTATTTCAGAATTGGATGGAAGAATTGGGTTCAACATTGAAAGAAAAAGGTCCTTAACCAGTAAAGAAAATAATTTTCCATCCTGAGAAATCATACATAGTTTCAAGGTAAATAATGCATTTTCACAGTCACACAGAATTGGCCCAAGGCCACAAATGCGCTTACATTGGGTGGGAATAGTTGACATGTGGCTCCAGTGATGAAGAAGTAGCCCACCTGTGTCAGTGTGAGCAGTATTAGGCCACACTTGTTCTTCCCAACCATGCACACTGGTGCTGACGTATTTCCCACGCATGGCCCAGATACTCTTGTGGTCTGGAGTCAGACTGGCATCCCTGCTGAAAGTTGTAACAAGTCCAGAAAAGAAGATCTAAGCATTTGGAAGCACTTATTTCGTTCTTATTTCTGGAGCAAAGCACTCTACTACTCTGGGAAAAAAAAAGGAATGGGCTTTGTTTTTAAATAGAGTGTTGAGATGCCAAAGACTATTATGTGAAATGTTAAGAAAAGATTAGGTAAGACCTAGAAGACAGTTGGTTGTAAGTGTGTGCCAAATAGAAATGAATTTGGTCATCCTTTGTTACTTTCTATTTCATTTTTCAATCTGACAAAGACTTTTTGGTCAAGGAGGAATCCACCTAAGTGAGAAAAAAATGGGTGTTTTGGTTATGAAGGATCCTACCTAAAGGAGCTAATATTTTTTTCTATTTCTAAATAATTATCTACAGATCACTGTTTCACATAAAAAATCAATAGGAATGTCCATGTTGGTGAGGATTGATTTTTTTTTCTCTTTAGGATTGAGTTCTCTTTGTTGTTTGTTTGTTTTTTAAGGTTTTATGTATTTATTTGAGAGAGAGAGAGAGCACAAGCAAGGGGAGCAGCAAGGAGAAGGAGAAGAAAGCTCCCCACAGAGTAGAGAGCCTGAAGCAGGGCTGGATCCCAAGACCAGAAACCATGATCTGAGCCTAAGGCAGATGCTTAACATACGGAGCCATCCAGGTGGCTCAAGTTGTCTTTGTAACCATTAAAAATGTAAAGGTGAGGGGACAGGGAATAATAATGATTTGAGTAACTACATTTTCCTTCCCCCATGTTAAGCCTTGCCAACCTTCAACCAACAGTTCTCTGCCCACAAAACCCATAAGGATCTTCCTGAATTGAGTTCAAACACAGTGCAAAGATACTTCATGAAATACATAGCAGTGGCTACATGAGATTAAAATAATCTTCCTAAGTTTTAGTCTTGTAAAGATTGCAAGCCAAAAAACAAAAATCCTGATATATAAAGAATTTGAATACTCTCTTGAAATCAAACAAAAGGAAAATAAGTACATTTGCCTTTAAAAAGGATGGTTAAATTACATTTAGAAAGCATGATTTTTACCTATAGAATTCTTAGAGTCCTTTTTATATCCACTTGAGGTATAACTGCTGGTTATTGTGTATATTGAAATATAGACACTGCACATATTTTGTATATACTGGAATTAAGTTTGGAAATGTTTGAAAGAGAGGTTTAAAATAATACATAATCCTAGAATTTTAGAATATCACCATCACTACAATTCTCCACATGATTTTATTTCATTTTGGCTATTCATTTTTCTCTTCTTTCTTGCAGCTATATGTCAGACAAGTGAAGCCAGGGCAATGGTGAACATACTGATAGTGTTCAGTTTAAGAGATAAATAAAGATGGGAAGATGTGGAGTGTCAATGAGGCCAGCAATCCTTTTTCAGGTCGTGCTGATTTTCAACCCACAGAACATTGGTTAGAAGTAAAACCTGAGTATACTTGAAAGGAACAAACCACTCTTTCGGAACATTTTTCCTCTAGTTAATTTTCTCCTCACTGATTCTACCTCCACAGAGATAATTAGTACAACTGGCTTTATAAATAAAGAAAATAACAATTTAATAAGAATTTAAAAACAAAACAAAACAGAAAAAAAAAAAAAAAACGCCATAGAGCTATTAAGAGAGCCAAGACTCAATTTCCTGTGCTTTTTCTACTGTGCCATGTTTTCTCATCATTCCATGTTTTGCTAAAAGAGACAACTGTGGTACTGTCATGAAAGTCAACACAGTTTTGAAGAGAGTTTCCAGTGTTCAAATCTGGAATGTCCTCTTAGAGTAACAATTGAATCCAGAATATTCTCTCAAAGTAACAATTGAAATCCATAATGTTCCCTTAGAGCAACAGATTGAACCCAATAATAAGGTCTCTCAGTGCAATCTTGCTCCAAATACCTCTGAGCTAGCTAGAGGAATCAAAGACAGGGGAGGAGCTTATCTGAGTCCTCCTACTCCATCATAAGGCCAAATCAAAATGAGCACTCAACACTGGGTACTTTTAAAAATTGAAATAATACTGTGAACAAAATAAAAAGTGACACTCTTATCCTGTTGCCCCCAATTTCTCAACCTTTGCCCCAGTTATCTCTTCCTACAGTAGATGCCATAAAAAGATCCCTTAGGGACCACAATTGGAGAGTGTTGGCGCTGAGGCTCTGGTCTTAGGCGTTAGGTTGAATTTCTAGGTCACACATCCATAGGGAAGAGATGTTCTTCACAGACTACAGTCTTTCTGCTTTGTAACCATGGCGTTTCCTTACATTCCTACCAGTCTGCCCCTCGCTGCTCCATCTCCTTCTGTCCCATCAAAATGCTGAGCTTACTTCTTAGTGGCTCATCTCCTCTTTATATCTGCTTAGAGGGGTGAGGGTCTAATCATCGGGTAATCTACTTTTTCTTGCTTAGAGAGATTTGTTATAATATAGTAGGAATTAAAATATTCTTGCAGTGAGGTCTTGTTGACCAGTGAAACAGTATTGAAATTGTTTCCTTATAACAGAACATTCTAAGCCGAAACATATTCAGGGTAGCTCTAACCACAGCAATATTCTTTACAAATATTTTCCGTCTGAACCTACATAAAAGTAGAAATACATAAGTTACCTGCTGAAAGAACTCATGTGAAATTTGTAATGCTATAAGAAAAAGAAAATAACTGAAGGTTAGTAAATATCTAAGCAGTGAAGAGACTCTCCCTTGGGTGCCTCTGAAAAGGCCTTTTTTTTCTTGCCAAAAACCAATTACATTTCTACAATCCATTTCACCAGTGCAATGCACAGATATTCACAGCAGCTGCAGAGAGTGCTTTGTATTATTGGAGAAGAACTTTACAATGGTTTGTACTGATATCAACATAACTAAGCTGGACCTAAGTTACCCAGAATCTCCTTCACTGTATTTTTCTGGTGTAGAGATGACCAAAAAAGAAGTTCGTGGGAGATTCAGAAAGGAAAATGAAGCTGGAGATGTGAAGCTCTGAAGGTCATTGTGGGCACCAGGCATCCTTGGAGTTCGTGAGCAGTGTTGCTAAGTTGCTGGCTCCTCTTTCTGGGAATGGGCAGCAGCTGGGCCCATGGCTCCCCTACCTGCCATCCTCTCCTTCTGTTTGTTTCAGTCTTTCATTGCTTCTTCTGCAAAAGACCTAGGCTGTCAAGGTTGGAGGAAGTGACAGACCGCAGTCTGTCCTCATGCGGAACATCTTCTCATGTTCTAGTTTGTCTCCATTCTCCTGTTTTGGGTCAATCCTTTCTTTCCAACAGCTTACTTGAGCCAACTCCAGACCGTCACCAGACAAGGCGGCCTTACAGAAATTTCTTCCCCAGCTGCCACAATTGCATGGCTACTCCCTATAATAAATCCCGTATTCTATATCACTATGAATGACTTCCTTTATTGATGGCTTCCTTTATTGATGGCTGACAGACACAGAATCATGCTCAAGCAACAAGGACTCTACCCTAATCAAAGAATAGGTAATGAGTCTCTGGCTGAATTTCAGTATCCATGCCCTAGTATAGTACTACCACCTTGAATCTTGGCTAGCCCTGTGACTCTTTTGACTAATTGAATATGGCATAAATGAGGTTTTGTGACTTTAAGTCTAGGTCATAAGAAGCTTGCGAATTCTACCTTCCTCCTGGAAAAGTCACAGTGGGAGATGAGAGGCATCATGTATGAAGATTGACTACCCTGACACTACGATGCTGGGAGAAATCCCAGTGATGTTACTGGTGCCCAAAGAAGGTAGATAACGGAAACTTCACCTATAATGGAGTGATTCCTGGGTAGATCTATTTTTGTTGGGAAATACAAACTGTGCTACTGTATTCACCTGCAAGGATAATGACCTTGTCTCACTATTTCCTCATTTCTTTACTGTTTCTGATATTCTTGCTGCCAGTCTCTCTTCAATCCATTATACACATCATTTCTAGATTAAATTATATAAGAATATTATACTTATTATGTCATTATACCTTTAAATAACTCTTTGAAGGGCCCCATTGTACATGGGGATAAAGTTTAAAATCTCTCATCCATCTTCCGTCCCTATTCCCACCTCCATTCTCTGCTGCCTTCTAGAGTAAGCTCCCCCATCCAGCCAAACTAATCTTGATGTCCCTAGCTATGGCACAGTATTACCACCATGGGTTTGCATTACTCTGCCCTCCTAATAGACTGAATCCTCTGTGTACCTGCATAAATTGTACCCATACTTCAACATCCAACTTAAATGCTACCTACTCCTTAAAATTTTCCAGAGTCTCTCTCTTCTCTTACTGTTACACTTACTATAGAAAGCTTATTTATGTTTCTATGTATATTTTGGTTCCCTAATTAGATTACAATTATATTGAGAAAAGATACTGGTATTATTCATCTTCATTTTTCTCCAAAGGAAAGTAGTTGTTGGATTGGTAGTTTTATTTTTCCTCTTTTATGGCCTCAAATAAAATATTTTAAGAAAAAATAAATTGTCCTAAGCCATACTGAAGCAATCATACTGACAGCTTTTAATGAAATTTTTAGTAAAACTATTGCTAGCTCCAGTATTCACACTCAAGAGATGACTATGGGGCAATTTTACCTAATCTTTATAAGCATGAAAATCTCCTTTTAATTAAAGATATTATGAACTCCTCTCATGCTAGTGACTGTACTTTTGAGACAATACATAACAAAAAGCTACTGTGCATTCCATTACTTTCAAATGAATTTCTGTTTTATTAATCACAGCAGCATGCAAAAAAAAAAAAAAACCTAGAAATCATACTACAAATCTCTTCAGTATATGCTATTTATTTATTTAGTCTAGTTAATTACTGAGGTAAATATAGATTCTAAGCCACCTTCAATAACCTCGTGTCTTCAAATTTTCTACTTTAAAAAAAAAAGATTTTATGTATTGATTTGAGGCAGAGAGATACCAAGAGAGAGTATATGAGGGGGGGCGGGTTGGAGGGGTGGGCAGAGGGAGAGGGAGAAGCAGGCTCTCTACTGAGCAGGGAGCCAGATGCAGGGCTCAATCCCAGAACCCCCAAGATCACGACTTGAGCCAAAGGCAGACGCTTAACCATCTGAGCCACCCAGGTGGCCCTAAATTTTCCACTCTTCTACTATGCTTCTGACATCCCCTTAGGGATTTTTTAAGATTTTATTTATTTATTTGTGTGCATGTGGGGAGAGTGAGTGTGTGGGGAGAGGAACAAAGAGAGAGGAACAAGCAGACTCCACACTAAGCACAGAGCCTGACTTGGGGCTCGATCTCATGACCCTGAGATCATGACCTGACCTGAAATCAAGAGGTGGATGCTTAACTGACTGAGCCACCCATGTGCCCTGGGATTATTTTTGAAGAATTATCACTGTTTAAATGTCACTCTAGAAAGGTTCAGCTTGGTTTGGCAACAATCTAGATGCTCAGAAATAGAGGAATGATTATGTGAGTTATGATATGTCCATATAATTAATTTTATGGACACAAAAATATAATATTAAAATTTTGTAATAACATAACATTTCTATAATATTCCATAAAAACTGTATATATAGCATGAACACAGATACATAAAGAAAACCTTTCACAGAGAAAAGCATGACAGAAATTAAAGTGTGACGTTTTGGGATCCCTGGGTGGCTCAGCAGTTTAGTGCCTGCCTTCGGCCCAGGGCATGATCCTGAAGACCCAGGATCGAGTCCCATATCAGGCTCCCTGCATGGAGCCTGCTTCTTCCTCTGCCTGTGTCTCTGCCTTTCTCTCTCTCTCTCTCTCTCTCTGTGTGTGTCTCTCATGAATAAGTAAATAAATCTTAAAAAAAAAAAAAATAAAGTGTGACATTTTCTCTGTAGGCCCTTAATGAGAGCATGGGTAATTTTCTAATCCACATTTTTAAATGTTCTATAATTAACACATATTATGGTTTTACTGAAAAAAAAGTAATATACTTAACTTCTTAAAGGTCAGAGATATCACCTAAACATTCTCTGCTCTGTGGCTCTACCAAGCAAAATCCTAGAAACCATTCATTCATTCTGCCTAATTCACTATTAAAAAAAAAAAAAAAAAAAAAAAAAAAAAAAAAAAAAAGCACTTAGTGTACTGTCTTAGCTACAAAGCAATACTTTAAAAAAGCTATATTACATTCAATATGTCAAGCACCAGGGACTATAGTTCTTATTATTTGTGAGTTTGTGAGCAAGCCTGTGTTCCACCTACCCATGGACTTGACAACTTTAAGGCTTTGATCCTATTTCCTGTTAGCTTTCATGTTTCTAAGCCTAAAGCATCCTAATTTCTTGAATCGATGTTCATATAAAAACCCCTTGATCATTTTACTTATTGTTCTCTGGGACTCTTCCAGCTTGATTTTGCCTGAGAAGTGGTGACCTGGAGAATATGTAGTATTCCAGTTCTTACACAATTGTAGGATGATGCTTTCTGATTTGTCTGATTTGTTCCCAGTTTTCTTGAGGAGGCAGGTCATTGAGCTGGTGCCTTGGGGAGCAAGCTGCAATCATTCCCAGGTTACTTCCCTGGGTTATAACGAACACCTTGAAGCCATCAGTTCTACACTTTTTTTTCTTTGACTAGATCTCTTAACTATATAATATGCATTAAGTTCATCTGTCAGTGTTTTTTACATTCACACAACTAAGAATTTATCCTTAAATGTATTTCATAGGCCTAACATCTTTCAATTAAGATAGTTTGATATTAATTTCAGTTGGAGGTTTTATTATTCAGTCAATTTACTTAAATGTTAATAAAACAAACAAACAAAAAACCAAACAACCCACAATCTCTAGAGAATCTTTCCATTATCATCCTCCAGTTAGAAAAGTGCTTATTTATTCTTGCCCTTTGTTTCCTGTCTCTAAGTACTTACCCACAACAAAAACATTTCCCCTAATGTCATGGTAACTACTGAAGAAAATTTCCCTTCTCATTTTGTCCTTTTATCTAATAGTTTATTTTTACAGTGTGTCCTGAAGTAATTTGCCCATGTATGGCAGATTCTAACAACTTGTTAGGCATCTTACTAGAAGTCCTTCTTTATATTTTCCTACTGAAACCATTTAAATCCAAGCGATTCCAACTGAGAGATTTTCATTGGCACCTTATCGTTATTAGAAAGCTTTTTCACCCATAACACAGTGTCTTCTGAATCTCAGTGATTCTGGAATGAATTAGAGTGTATTGGAATGAAATTCCTTCTCAGCCTTCTTCTTACAGCTGGCTTTTTCTTTTTTTCTTTTTCTTTTTCTTTTCTTTTTTTTTTTTTTTTTGTTTGTTTGGCTTCTTTTTTTTTTTTTTTTCCTCCTCAATGATGAAGTGTGAAGATTGTCCAGGGCTTGGAAAAGACATAGATGTAAGTATAGGTTCAGTTAAAAATACAAGAAAAGAAAAATAGTTAGACAATATTTTCTATGTCAGTATTCATTTAAATTCCATCAAGTCTATGATCAAAATAATCTTAATTAATCATGTGGTAAGAAAGGGCAGTCCTATTCTACATCTTACTCTTTACAACTCGAGAATAAGACATCTATATTTTAAAAAGTAAATTTGATCTTATGCCAAAAATTAACTTCAGATGGATCATATGCCCTAATGTACAACGTAAAAGTATCAAATTTCCAAGCTAAACATAAGAGAAAAGTGTTTGTGAACTTGAATTAATTAAAGATTTCTTGGGATACAAAAAGGAGGCAAAGACAAAAGAAAGCACTGATTTTGGAATTCATTAAGATTTAAAACTTCTGTGCTTCAAAACATATTTTCAAGAAGGACAAAGACTCAAGCTGGGACGGAGTATTTGCAAAATGTATATTTGATAAAGGACTTATGCCTAGACTGTGTAGAACTATTACAGCTCAATGATAAGAAAACAATGCAACTTCTTAAAATAAGCAAAATAATTTAAGAGACATTTCACCAAAGATGGCAAAGGTTCAACATCAATATTTCAGAGGCAAGTGAAATTATAGCCACAACTGGATATCAGCATCTCTAGGATAGCAGATACTTCAAAAGATTTGACTGTTCCAAACATTGGCTTGGATGTGGAATAAGTAGAATTCTCATACACTATTGACAGAAATGCAAAATGTTAGAACCACTTTGGAAAACTGTTGGGCAGTTTCTTATAGCGTTAAATATACTTAATTTACCTGACCCAGAATCTTATTCCTAGTTATTTACCCAAAAGAAATAAAAACATGTCCACACATAGACCTGTGCATATATATTGACTTTATTAGTCTGCTCAGGCCACCATAACAAAATACCAGAGATTGGTTGGCTTAAACATAAATGTATTTCTCACAGCTCTTGAGGCTAATAACTCTAAGATCAAGGTGCTGGCAAAGTGGATTTCATTCTGAATCCTCTTCTCTTGGCTTAGAGGTGATCTCCCTCTTGCTGTGTGCTCCTGTAACCTCTTTTTTGTGCAGGCTCAGGGAAAGAGAGAGAGATGGAGCTCTGGTACCTTCTCCTCTACTAAGAATACCACTGGTATGATCTCATTTAATTCATCACCTTCTCACAGGCCCTATCTCTAAACATGGTAACATTGGAGGTTAGATTTTCAACATTCAACATATGTATGTGTGTGTATATATATATATATATACACACACATATATATATACACGTATACTTTATTTAAATAGTCAAAAACTGGAAACAACTCAAATATCATTAACTCATGAAGGAAGAAACAATTGTGATATAGCTGTATGATGGAATATTATTTGACAATAAAAAGAATTAAATTACTGATACATGCAAAAACATGGAGGAATCTCAAGAAATAAGCCAGATCCAAAAGCCTACGTACTATGTGATTTTATTTGTATGACATTCTGGAAAAGGTAAAACTATATTAAATAAGTTATTGTTAGAGACTGGGTGTGGAAAAAAAGATTGACTATTATTTTATTTATTATTATTTATTATTATTATTTTATTTATTATTTATTATTGACTATTATTATTATTTATTATTATTTATTATTATTTTATTTATTATTATTTATTATTTTATTTTGTTTTATTTTATTTTATTTTGTTTTGTTTTTTAGAGAGAGAGGGAGAGAGCATGCAAGGGAGGGGTGGGGCAGAGGGAGATAGAAAATCTTTAGCAGTCTCCATGCCCAGTTTCAAACCCAACATGGGGCTTGATCACACAACCCTGAGATCATGACATGAGCTGAAATCAAGAGTTGGACACTTAACCGAGTAAGCTACCCAGGTACCCCAAAAAGGACTGACCTTAAAAGAGCACAAGGGAACTTTTGGGGGTGATAAAGAATTGTGTTTTATTAATTATATATATAATTACATACATTTTTCTTTTTTATGATTTTTGTTTGTTTATTTATTTATTCATGAGAGACAGAGCGAGAGGCAGAGACATAGGCAGAGGGAGAAGCAGGCTCCCTGCAGGGAGTCTGATGCGGGACTCAATCCCAGGACCCCAGGATCATAACCTGAGCCAAAGGCAGAGGCTCAACCACTGAGCCACCCAGGTGCCCTTATATACATTTTTTTAAAACCCATCAAACTAAGGGCACCTGGGTAGCTCAGTCAGTTAAGTGTCCAACCCTTGGTTTCAACTCTGGTCAGGACTTCAGAATTGTGAGATTGAACCCTGTATTAGGCTCTAAGCTCAGCATGGAATCTGCTTGAGATTCTCTCCCTCTCCTTCTGCCCCTCCCCTGCTCACTCTCTCTCTCTTTCTCTAAAATACATAAATAAAATCTTTTTTTTAATCAAGCTATATACATAAAAATATAAATTTTACTGTACATAAATCATACTTCAACAAACTTGGTCTAAATTTATTTTTTAAAAGAACTTGAAAAATTGAGAACTATAGGAAGCCTAGATAGAATCCTCACAACTTTAACCACTCCAGAAAGGTAGGTTTGATGATATTGTTCCTTAGCGCATCACTGGCTTATTCAACATGCATATGCCAATTAACATGTAGTTGTTGGTCATGTATAAATGAATGACACAGGCACTGATCTCAAGAGGCTCAGTAGCTGATAGAATAGAATTGCTACATCATTATCATTTCTATCAAATTGTAGTAGGCTATTATAATTTCTACCAAATTATAGAGCTATGAGAACAAAAGCAAAATGCTTATCCAATGTTTCCCCTTCCAAAGTTTCCCTCCTCATATTTTGAATAAGGTAAAATAGCTAGTTTTTAATATTCAGGGTTGCTACAGACCATATAGTATCCCCTCAGATTCATGTATTAAAACCTTAACCCACAATGTGATGCTATGTGGAAATGGGGCTTTGGGCAGTAATTAGGGTTAGATGAGGTCATGAGAGTGGGGCCCTTATGATGGTATTTGTGCACTTATAGAAGAAGAACCAGAAAAGTTACTTTCTCTCTTTCCATTATATAAGAGAGCCCTCACTGAGGAATCACATTGGTTGTTTTCCAGCTTCTGGTACTGTAAGAAATAAGTTCATATTGTTTAAGCCACTCAATCTATGGTATTTTATTATGGCAGCCCAAGCCGACTAATGCAGGTCTTCTGCTGTTAGGATTTCAGTTAAGTATAAGCACACTTGGAGGTGCATTACAATGATCAAATGCCTTGACTCAAGGCCAGACCTTCTGTAATTGACGGTAAACTATGCTAACAAATGGATTGGGGTCAGAACACTTTCTCCTTAAAATAGCAGGCTAGAATAGTATATATTAGAAGTCATCAACTCCTGAACATATTTGATGAAAAGGTGTCCAGCAGAGGGTACAGAAATGGGGGAGGGCAGTAGGAGATAAGCAGTAATGTTATTATGTTTACTATATAGGCATTTTGTACTTAGGCAATTTTGTACTTAGGAAAAGACATAAGCTTTGAAGAGAAACAGACCTGGATACAAATCCTGACCCTTTCTCTTATAAACTTTGTGGTTTTGAGCAAGTTAAACTCTGAACCTCAATCTCCTCACCTATATAATGAAGATAACAAGCAATCCCCTATCTCAGGAGCTGGGAACATTAAATGAGAAAATACATGTAAGAAATACTTCATGAAAAGTAGATTCATTGGTTCTCCCGTTTTTATAGCCAAAGCTGATCTAGAACAATAGCTCAATGAGGTACAATAAAAAAATCAAATGAGCTTTGTCAAGTAAATATAAACTGGAAACCATGTCCCAGCATTACCCCTCCCGGGAAATATTTAAATAAGTGAATTCTTGAAGCTCAAAATCAAGGCACAGTTCCTGCCATATGACATGAAAATAACAAATATCTGTAGTAGGAATAGCTGTAGGAAAGTGGTTTGGCTCAAAAGGACTAATGCCTAGTGACAGAATGACAAGCATCCATATCAGAAAAATGGAAGTCTTTTAGATTGTGTGGGAATACAAAACCTTATTAAAGTACCTCAAATACCATCACCTGTCCCCGACATTTACCCTACATTTACTTATAGATTGATGCTGATTATAACATTTTAAAAGAGGAGAAAGTAGGGAAACCTAGAGCCTGCCGAGATATCCCAAAAAGCAGGAATTTGTTAGTTCCTAAAACAGTTGATTTACATCCAGTGATAAGAATTAATCCAAATAATATTCTTGAATATAATCATCAATGAAGCTAAAATTATTTCTATTAAGGCCTGCACATAATAC
This sequence comes from Canis lupus dingo, assembly GCF_003254725.2. Taxonomy (NCBI): domain Eukaryota; kingdom Metazoa; phylum Chordata; class Mammalia; order Carnivora; family Canidae; genus Canis; species Canis lupus. The sequence continues at coordinate 27,808,681 of NC_064274.1, forward strand.
ACAGTTCACAAGGGATCCAGTATCATTTAACCCCAACCAATGGCACAAAGGGACTTCAAATGCTCTTCTAACTTGTATGGACTTCAGGGCCAATTCCTTTGGTCTTGCTGTCTCCGTGAATGGTAAGCACTGACCTCTAGTGGCAAGTGTAGTTAATCACAGCCCTGTCCTTCAGTGACCCCAGGGAGAGCACCAGGCCAGAGGAGGGCTTATCATAAAGAAAACAGTTCTCCATGCTCTCAAGGAGAACCTGAGAGCCCAAAGAGATCACATTTACATCTTTTCTGTTTTGTTTTGTTTTGTTTTGTTTTGTTTTGTTTTGTTTTGTTTTGCTTTGTTTTGTTTTGTTTTTTAAATCTTGAGCATTTCTCCCAGCTCCCAGTGGAAATCTAAGATGGGTAGTTTGTTGAGTTTGATAGTTTTTCTACAACTCTAAGAAGCAGAAGACAATGACCCTGATCTCTCTAAGATTTAGAATCTGCATATATGACCTCAGGAACTCACCACACATGTAAACAAAGCAATAGAGATTCAATGATCTGACATATGCATCTGTATTCTATTTACTCTGTTCCATGGGGAACTTGTAAAGACATTGGTCAGTCAGTTAAAAACAGGTCTGTGAACTCCTCTATGCAGAAAAACCATTAGACATTATGTGAAGTCACAAAAGAAACCAAAGATCATCTCTATTCAAGTACACTGGAAATTAATTGGGATGAGAGGACTCATAAATTTATTTATTTTTTACCTCTAGTAGAGGAATCAAACATATAATGGTTTTAAATGAAAAATATCAGGAAGGAGAAAATAAGCAGAACAATGAGATGAAGAAAAAGATGCATCAGGTAACTATACATTTTAGGATTTATATTTTTTAAGGGGTAGATAATAAAAGTGATCTTAAAAATAAATTATCTATTCTAATCCTATCAATTTAAAAGAGGGAAATAATTGTTTCAGAAATGTGATTTAACTTTCATACAGTCCCACATCAGTAAATGGAAAATCACTATTCAAAATTCCACTCTGAAGTTATTCCATCACATGATCTGTCCTACCTTAGAAGAACTGAGCTTCTGTTCAATTTGGACTTCAAAATAAATCTTAAATGTAAAGTTACCTATTTTAAAGGAAATCATTTCTTCTATAGCAATACTTGAATATAAGCTCATTGAGTGTAATGCAATGGACACATTACCTAATGCAAATGTTCAAAGGATGGAGGTGATACTGGGTAATTTGTGCTTGTTTTTATTTAATCTTCTATGTAATGCTCAAATTCATGTATCAAAATTTTCTTATACATTGCAAATCATTCCAAATATATCTCATTTAAGATACAATATGCTTTCCTGCCTTTCTCTCATGAATATAAGTATCAGTTAAATTCTAATTATTTCTAATGACACTTCCTCTGTCTCTCACTTTCCCTCACTAATGCCATTTGCTGCTCTGCTTCCACCCAAGGCAGTTTCAAAGCCAGGTGGACTATTGATTCTACGTTCCTAAAATATTTAAAAGAAAGAGGAAAGAAATCTGTGGAAAGTCTCTTTTCTTCAAGATTTTCATCTAGGGGTTTCAGAGTGTTTGGATGAGTTTCAAATAAACATCCCTTTGCTTAGTATAGTTGATGCATATTTTTTAGCCTCTAGAGGGGAACACTGATCTGCTAAAATTGCCATTTTTCAGCTAAATTATAATTTGCTAGTCCCTTAAGGCCATCTGACAGGTTTTGTGGCTATTCTGACAGACTTCAGTATAAATAAAGAATATTTTAAACAAAATTGTAAAAGGTTTATTTTGAGAAAGTAAAATGGCAGATAAGGGCATGACTCACCTAATATTATTATCCTGCTTAAATAGGAACAAAATGCATTATGCTATGTAATAAACTCTGTTTATTACAACCTAAATTTAGGGACTGGGCTGTTATGACCAACTGACTGTTATGAGTAATCATAAAGTACCACATACACATAAACTGTTACTTTGTAAGAGTTAGAAAATTACAAATACAGTCCTATATAAATAATGTATATTATAAATACATAATACAAAACTACTGAACATAAGTTATTCACTTTTAATGATTGATTATGATTTTGCAGTGTCCCAGTATTATTCTGTGAATATCAATATTATTGGACAGCTCAAAGTTTGGCTAAAATAAAGCTTCATTAATAGAATACTGAACAAATAACTATCAGACTTGTATATTTAGATCATCAGCTCCCACTGGGACTTTTAATTAGAAGTCAAAACTTTCACTTGTTAGACTATTACTCAAAGTAACACAGGATGAAATAAATAGAATGTCAAACTTGACTTTGCAAGAGAGCTTGAAATTACCCCAGAAAACTTTGTGAATGGAATTTTATATTATTGACTAAGAATCGCTATTTTTAAGATTATTATTATTTTTTATTTGAGAAAGAAAATAAGTGGGGTGAGGGACAAGGGGAGAGGAAGGAGAGAATCTCAAGCACACTCCTTACTGAGTATGGAGTTCGAATGGAGTTCGAATGATCTCACAACCCTGAGATCATTACCTGCATAAACCAAAAGTTGAAGGTTTAACTGACTGAGCCACCCAAGCATCCTTGGAATTTACTATTTTGACAACCATTTTACTCTAATATCTATCTAATATGTATGAGGATCATCATTTCAACATTAGATAAAATGCAAAAATAAATAAATAAACAAGGCTGAATGTTTAGTATGGGGGAATGGTCAAATACATTGATGTATGGCCTATGTGGACTATTCTAGCACCATTAAAAATTATGTTTCATGAAGTTTAATAACATGAGAAAAAATTAATTATAAAATGCTAATTTTAAAAAGTCCTAGAAAGAAATATACCAAAATATTAACCATCATTTTCATTTGGTAATAGATTACCTATGATTTAAACTTTCGTCTTTGAAAAAGAATAAAATAACTTTCATCTTCAGAAGGCTGTTTCTTCAAGACATATGGGACAGAAAGAGAATAAATGCTATTACTTTTTATCTATGACTAAATCACTACACTCCTCATTTCTTCACTGAAATTGCATGGATGTTTCATTTTCTTTCTCTTTTTCCTCTCTCAGTATGCATTCCATGCCAGACTGTGAGGGCACACAATAAGAAGCATAATTCTTTATAGCTTTTACATTCCTCTCATTTTTTATTTGACCCTAATAATTTCAAGAGGAGATAAAATATAGGCACTTAAAGACTTCTTGGATTTTTTGTTATTAATATAAACATTTCAGTATTTTAATGTCCACAAATGTTATTAAAATAAATGTTATTAGAGTATCTAATACTAGGAGAGTTCTAAGTATAAATCCTAATTACTCCACTTAGGCAAGTTAGATCTCAACTTAGACCTCAGAGTTGAGGCCCCCCACCCATCCCGCTCAGCCCCTCCTCTCATTTTCACCACCCTCTACCCAGCCAATCTATCAGGTTACCTTGTATCATTTTCATAAACTTAACAGTATCTGGAATTATTTGCTTAGGCATTTGTTACTTGTTTAATGGTAATATCTTCTGTTACCACCACTCCCAGAAATGCAATTCTATAGATGAAAAGATCTTATTCCTCTCCCCTAACCCCCACTGCTTTTGCCCCAACACCTAGAGTAGTGTCTAGCCTACAGTAGGCATTAATAAATACATGTCAAATAAATAAATGAATGAGCAAAACTCTGAGTTTTTCCTTTCCAGTAAAATGGAGATAATCATATCTACCCTATAGGCTTATCATAAGGATTAAATTAGATAACATATGAGAAAAACTCATATCTTAAACCTTGTCACTTTTTTCTATCCTCCATTTACTTGCTATAGCATGTGGGAGTCTTGCACAATTTTTGCCATCTCATATACCAAGAGCTTCCCAGGACGTTTTTCAAAAAGTAACCTCACATTATACATGCTATTTTACCTATTAAATAATCCAAATTAAAAGCACTAGAGGCTATATTCACAAGCAATAATCAGTATTGGCTCTGTGTGACCTTTGAAGAGAAGCAAAACCCAGATAAGCTCATGGTTAACACCGTATCTGATAATACTTTTACCTGCCAAGAGAAATAAATCACAAAGTGTCAAATAAGCAAAACCCATTTCTTGAGGACTTACCTGTCCTCAAGGCCATCCTGGGTGACATACTAAGAAATGGAGCAACTGTGCAGCCTGGCAAATGTACAGGATATTTCCTCTGTTGCCTCAAAAGGATACTTGGTCCCCAAAAAAAATAAAGAATATATTTTGACTTCGATGATTTGTGGATCCCAAGAAGATTTATAATTTTATAATTCAAAATGTTGTCACATTTTAGAGCCCCAGAGAGGCTAAAGGAATTACCCAAAGACACACAGCTACTTAGTAGCTAAGTCATTGTACCATTTAATTCAACTAAACTCAACTGCCATGAATTGAGTGCTTGAAGGCCTTTGGCTTTGTACTAACTTGTGGTTTGAGAGTAAGCTAGGAACACATGCACAGTGTTCAACATCTTTGGAACATAGTTCACTGAGCAGTTGCTTGGTTAATTGGTTGGTTGAATGAAGTTTCCAGCTGCCTCTGACTTATCTTGAGAATAGATATAATGACAATGGTACATTTTTTACCTGGCATCTCCTGGAGCCTTACTCTATCAACTAACTTCAATATAGCACCCACATTTTTTTTCTCACATTTTTTAAATCATAAATGTTTTGCACAAAATATCATAAGCTTTTCTTGATTTCTTGGCTTCACAAAGAAGAGATACCTATCTCACTGAAATACCTTTATTGCAAAACCATGCTGTACTGGTAGAAATCTCTGCTTTCGCCTGAGTTTTAAGCTGGCTATATATAATTTGACTTGACTTTCTGCCTTTCAGCTGAATTATACTTGAACTCTTTCTCTGTTAGACTATTTTAATTCCAAATGAATCTTTAAAAAAAGAAAAGAACCCTGACATTTGTGGTGTATATGACTACATAGTTACAGACAAAATAGAAAGGCATAGAAAAGCTTTGTTATACATCTGGAGAAAACAAATTATTTTCAGTACAAGAAAAGACATTCTACATTATATATTAACTTCCTGTTTTGACAATTAAACACCATGTGCTGCCATCTAAAACAGAAGTGAAAAATTCAGGATTATTTATAATTATACAATTATAGGATTTCTGGTTATATGGGTATAATATTATAGGTGATAGCTTTTTTGTGGGGAACTTAGGATTATATGGAATGCAAACATCCAGAAATCCCAAAACAATGTTGCTTATAGTGTTAGACAAGGAAATTTAATGACTAGAACAAAAAAGTCAAACTTAAGTATTATTTTAGTGTTAGCATTTCCCCTGAATTCTTATTGTTCATATTAGGTAAACAAACTATAAATATATAACAAATACCCATCCTTTGTTAGTTGTAATACTTAATTGAGTCAGGATAACCCATTCTCTAACCATTTGGATACATAAGCAATTACTGACATGTGAGACCAATAGATTCAGTCAAGTGTTCATTCTTTCATTTCTGATAAAGAGAAAAGCTTTAAAGTTAATTCAGATTTTCAATTTTGAACCCCTACTACTGGTTCATATTGCTTTGGTAACAAAGCAATGGGTCACTGAAACCATCCTTAGAACACCATGGTGTGGGGAAACACTGAGCTATTTAGCATTTGTTGGAAATGTAGAGTCATTTTTCTGATCAGTTAATATGTCCTAAGAAAAAAAATCTTAGAATTTGAATTTGGAACAACTTGAAATGAAATTCACAGTGGTAGAGCCTTCACAAAAGCTTCATCGGTACATTAAAATTTTAGTGTGCATTCTGACCTGCATTGTGAAATCATTTCCAATTCCATAACGTAATAAAGATAGCATTTTATTAGTAGGTCCTACTCCTGGCCTCAGCAATACAGGATATGGAGGAAGTGATGTACTACTTTCAGGAAAGACCCTCAGATCACTCCACTTGGAACTGATTTCAAAGTTTCTTCTGCTGTGGTGTCACTCCATAGTTTTCTTGTGTTGGAAGATAATCTACCATCAGCCAATTAGAAAATGGGATCCTGGGATGCCTGGGTGGCTCAGTGGTTGAGCATCTATCTTTGGCTCAGGGCATGATCCCAGGGTCCCCAGATGGAGTCCCACATATGGCTCCCTGTGGGGAGCCTGCTTCTCCCTCTGCCTGTGTCTCTGCCTCTCTCTGTGTGTCTCTCCTGAATGAATAAATAAAATCTTTAAAAAAGAAAAGAAAATGGGATCTTAAACTGCATTTAACACTCATACCTATTTGGAATCTTGTGCTAAATTTAGTATTATTTTGCCTTGTATATGCATTTATTTACTTCCTCTTAGGAGTTTTATCACATTTCTTTGTAGACAGAGACTATATCTTATTTACTCATGTATCCCATTACATGAGTAAAAAAACAAACTCAAAACATCAGTTTGTATATAGAAGGTACATAATGAATACACAATATAGGAGGTGTTCAACCTATTTTTATCTTATTTAATAATTTACTGTTCACACTCTGTAAATTAAAAAATATTAAATAAAGGTAAAATAGATTATTGCCAGGAAATATTTTTCTGTATGACATTAGTCTATAATTTAGGGACTTAAAAGAACCATTTATTTAGCTCATGGCTCTGCTGCCTACAATTTATGCTGGACTCCACTGAGTGGTCTTGGTTTGTACATGCATCTGCAGCCAACTGGCAGGCCACTGAGGATTGGCAGATTCAGGGAGATCTCAGCTGGGATGATTAAATTCTATGAAAAGTATCCTTTAATTCTGTGAAAAGTTTTATCATCAATTTTGGTGGCTTGTATGTTCAAGGATTGTTCCTATCACTGTGCCAAGGAGAAGCAAAGGCTTAGCATGGTCATATGCTCCGCCAGCAGCCTTGTCCTCCACTCCAACCTGGATATTTCAGTGCAACACTGGACAGGTGTTGAAACCACAGCTAGGTTCTAAAAGAAAAACAAAGAGCAACTATCTGCATTGTCTGCACCAAGATTCACAGACACCATGTTTACATATTTCTTGAATATTCCACACTGCTTCCTGCCACAGGCCTTAGTTGCTTGGAAAGGTCTCCTGTCCACACAGGAGACTTCTATTTTGCTTTCAAAGGTTGTAGTTCCCACAATCCTTTCCCGGCGCTAAACTATAAAAATATTTATGCAATGGACTATTACCTAGCCATAAAAAAGAATGAAACCTTGCCATTTACAATGACATGAATGGGGCTAGAGAGCTTTCTGCTAAGTGAAATGTCATAGAAAGACACATACCATATGATTTCACTCAATAGTGGAATTTAAGAAGCGAAACAAATGAGCAAAGGGAAAAAAAGGAGAGAGGCAAACCAAGAAACAGAATCGTAACTACAGAGAACAAACTGATGGTCACCAGAGGAGAGGTGAGTACAGGGATGGATGATGGGGGTTAAGAGTACACTTGCTGTGATGAGCACCGGGTGTTTTATGGAAGTGTTGAATCCCTACAGTGTACAACTGAAACTAATATGACACTGTATGTTAATTAACTGGAATTTAAATTAAAAAAAGAAAGAAATTTGTGCTGTTGTATACTGTCCCTTCAGAGCACTGATCTCTGTTTGTACAACTGTGTGATGATTTGATTGAGACCTGTCTTTCACAGACTAAAAGCTTCTAAAGAGCAGAGCTACTCTGGCATTGCCTCCCATTGCATTCCTGTTGCCTCACGAGCGCTCACCTCATGGTGGTGCTCACCATGTCTCAATTGAATAAATGTTAAGGTAAGAGTAATTAAATGTGGGTTTTTAAGAAAGAGGAAAGTTCTTTTAATATTTCTAAATTATGCACGTTAAACATTTTGAGGCTGGGAAATCAGGTACTCTCGTTTCCAGAGGGCAGAGATGATGTAAAAAGAGTCTTCCATGTTTTGCCCCAATCTGCTTCCAGAATGGGGCCAACAGATCACCCAGAAAGGAGACAATGTAGTTCTTTCTCAATGATCACCTAGACTTAGCCTCCAGCTTCTCCCTGAATCAGAGCCAGCTGTGGTGGTGGCTTTTGAGATGCACAGGACTTTCCTATGAGGTCATTACTGATGGAAACTATCAACACCTCTGCCCCTTAGGGAGGGTAAGAAGTCAGCCCCACTCAAATAAGCAATCCTCAGGCTCCTGCCTCAGAAACACTCCCTGGCTCCTACCACAGATGTTTTTGTCTGAGGGACAGGATAAAGGATGACACTGAGGGGTGAAAATCAGAACAGACCCGAGGCAGCTGCATTGAGAAAGGAATCATCGAAGAGTTTCCATGTGTCTTAATACCACACATTTTATCTTCCCCTCCACTTAATTTAGTGAAACAATGAGACGCTGTTCCAAGTAGGTCCTAGTCTCTACCAGGCAGGTATCAGAGACTGGTCACTCATCCCATCTCCCACAGAATGGAAACTACTAGATCATAAAATATTTTTTAGCCTACAAGTGCCAAGATATCAGTTTTCAAGACTAGTTTATTCTACAAAAATAATCACTGTGTAGTTCTAGATATTATCATTTTTGTGTATCAATCAACAGTTGTGAGCAAATGGATATAGAGACAAAGATCATCAAATAATACAAAGTGCATAGGTGAGACGATAGAATTCCTTATGAAAACTACGAACAAGGAACACATTTCTCTGGTTTTCCTGCCATCTTGATTTCCTCAGTGAGGAGTTTATGATGGTCTGAGATAACCTAGCTAAACATGGGTTCCAGTAAGTGATTATAAAGGAGCTATCAGCTTTATCCAACAAGCATTTACTGCACTCTTACTGTGTTCTGGAAACCATGCTCTGCAGGAGATCTAAAGTGCTATAGGGTATTCCCTGATCCTAAGGAGTTTACAGTCCAGCAGAGCTGTTTGTCAAATGGTGGGTGCAATGAGGCCAATCTGGGCAAAAAGAATGACAAAGAAGATGCCATACTGCTTGAAAACATAATCACAAATTGTATTTGGCAAAGAACTTCTAAGAACATTAACAGAACAGGAGTATTTACGAAAAGGAAAAGGCTCATACAAGCAATCTTCGAGAAGCAGTAAAAGAGAAGCTGGCATTTTGGGGAAAGTAGAATCTTAGAAACTTTTGGAGGACCCCTTTGAAGTTTTGGTGAGGGGTGGTTCTGGTTAGTGTTTCCACAGTGAGGCTAAGGGACAGGTTATGAAGACAGAATCAGGGAAACTTGTACCTCAACCACTCTTCAAATTTGATGGCTCAAAGAGGAGGCTGTGACCCTGGTAAAATCGGAACACACCACAGGTGTTTCTAGGGGCCAGAAAATGCAGGATTCAAATAGCTTTTCTAGACTGAGAACAAAATTATTCACTATTATTATTTTCGAACAGTGTGACAGTATAAAAATGTAATTTATTTTCCTACTCTAAGCGATAAAGAACAAAAGTGAGTGGGCAGTGAAAGACAACGCATGAAAGCATTAAAGAGGAGAGAGCAATGAACTCCTGCTCAAGAGAAAAATCGCACCTCAGTGACAAGCCTGCTGTGCAAAAGCCCATTTAGCAAGAATAGCCCAGACCTTCATTTCAAGTTTTATCAGAAGCCACTGGTCCTAAAGTATCACTGGCGCCTACTGAATTTTCACCAGGGACCTAACAGAAAACATCTGTTCTCTTACTTAAAAGTAAGTCAATTGATTAAATCAATGTTTGCTTTCTTTCTTCTATTAGAAGCATAACTATTTCTCTTTTTCTTCTCTCCGGGCTCCCCTAATAACTTACTTCTGCTTGTGAGTCAAAAATCTGTGTTAGAGGTGTGTCTCTTTCTATGCCTACATGGGGAAACATACCACAGGTTAAGCTGAAATCAGGTCAGAAATCCACCGATGTAAACAATTTGGTAATGTTTCATATGTACCTTGAAAGTTGATATAACCCCATAAGATGACCTCAAGCAGCAGATGCCTATGTGAGTGTGTATGTGTGTGTGTTTATGTGTGAATACACAAAATTCTCACTGCCTTGAGAAAATACTGACCAGAAAATTGAGCTTTTATTTTGAAATTTGACCTTCATGTTTAAAACCATCTGAGGTTTTTTTAAAAAATATATATATATATAATTTTATTTATTTCTTTGTGAGAGACACAGAGAGAGAAGCAGGTTCTCAATGGGGAACACAATGCAGGACTCAATCCCAGGACCTGGGGATCATGACCTGAGCCTAAGGCAGACCCTCAACCGCTGAGCCACTCAGGTGGCCCCCTCTTTTTATTAAGATTTTCATTTCAGAGTTTTTACAAAGGAGATTCCATAATGTGAGTGGATTGGGTATGTTTTTTTGTTTTTTTGTTTTTTTTTTTATTTTTATTTATGATAGTCACACAGAGAGAGAGAGAGGGGGGCAGAGACACAGGCAGAGGGAGAAGCAGGCTCCATGCACCGGGACCGGATCGCGCCCTGGGCCAAAGGCAGGCGCTAAACCGCTGCACCACCCAGGGATCCCGATTGGGTCTGTTTTTAAGTTGAGGTTCTAACCTTGGTGATAAAACTTCTGTAGCCAGGATCCATGGTGCCTTAATAGGACTACCTTCCTATATCAGTATCCACTAAACAACAAGATCCATAAGAAGCAATACTCAGGGAACAAAAATTAAAATAGCAGCTAACTACAGGGCATGGTTGCAGTCATTCCCAGAACAAACCCTTGTCCAGCACTTACAGCATGCCAAGTGCTGTCCTAGGCCCAAGGGATGTATGGATAAATGGCATGAGTGTTTGCCATAAAGGATCTCACAATCTAATAGGGAAGAGAAATAAACCTCAAGTCACAATGTCCTGAGATAAATGCTGTGCTAAGGGATATATAAAGTGACATGAGATAACAGGCAGGGGGAATAGCTCTGCTTTCTGAGAAAGTGGAGGGGGCCTCACGGAAGATTCCAGACAGGGAGTAATAGTTGAACGAGACCTCAAGGAGGATAAGCCCCACAGCTCATGTATTTCTCTGGCATATTTCAATGAATTGGCAAGTCGCTTCACCATTTTATTCCTCAGATTCTTCATCAACTAGCCAAGAGAAGTAAGTTGTGTGTTTAAAACACATGTTGAGAAAAGCCTGTTCCACCCCCACCCCCCAAGCATGGTATATGTGGAAGGGAGATGACAGGCATGTGAATTTGGGAGTTGGGGCTAGGATGAGAGGAGTGAAAAGAAAGAGGAGTATGGCATCCTCAGGATGGAGAGAAACAGTTCCACATGCTATTTTCCCCCTTCTTTCCTTTGTCATTTTAGATTCACAGGCAGCATCAAAACCACTGGATAGGAAAATGAAATTATATGACTAGTTACAATGTCCCTCTTATTTTTGTCAATCAGTAGGGCATGTAATGTACATCGTGTTTTAAAAGTGAGTAAAAATTATCCTAGCATTCATGCTTAGAAAATTATATAACAACATATCATATATATGACATATACATGACACTACATGTTATACTAACAGATGGCAGAAATGCACAGGAAATCCCAGGTCAGCCAGCTGGTAAGAAGAGCACCCAAAACCTCTGGAGAGGTTGGGTGAATAATACTGAACACATATGGTTGCTGTGGGGATTATGTAAACAATGGATGTTAAGTACATAGAACTTTGCCTGGTACAGAGTCTGCAAATAGTTGTTTTTATTGTTGTTGCCTGTCCCCATCTAAAAATAGAGCTAATAAGAAGGGAAAAGTTCTGTTCAACCTTGTCATCATCTACACAGGCAAACTGAGCTGATGAGCGAAATAGGAGGAGGACAAATGTAAAAACTTCCAGGCCTATCTCTCTATTCCCAGTGCCCCAAAGGGTTGATGGCAATATGTGACTCTCAGGAGGCCTTGGGGACTGCCAACCAGCCTGAGATCCTGACTTGGCAAAATCTTTTGGTAGGTGTCATACAAGGAAGGAAGGAAGGAAGGAAGGAAGGAAGGAAGGAAGGAAGGAAGGAAGGAAGGAAGGAAGAAAGAAAGAAAGAAAGAAAGAAAGAAAGAAAGAAAGAAAGAAAGAAAGAAAGAAAGAGAGAGAGAAGAGGGAGGGAGGGAGGGAGGGAGGGAGGAAGGAAAGAAAGAAAGAAAGAAAGAAAGAAAGAAAGAAAGAAAGAAAGGGCAACTTAGAAAAAAATATTTTAAGAAAAGTTCCACAAAAGGGAAAAATATAAAGGAAGCAAAATGAAGAAACACATATGAACCTTGTCAACTGCTGTACCTATGGCTACATGTTGGCCAACTGTTAGGAGTGCTGGTACAAAAGGGAATAACACATCGGTCGTGATCCCTGCCCAGAAATAATATAAAACACAATGTAGAGACATACTGGCTTAATTTGTTGAAGGATCTTGGAACTAAAACAGGAAAGAAAATAGTTGTTTCCCTCATTGGAATGCCCCCAAAAGAGTCTGCGGTAAGTATACCACCACCCTGGCATCTATCACAGAGCCTTTGGTCATCTCGACAGGGTGTGGTGACACTTGATATGAGCACAGCTAAACATGGGGATGCACATGACAGAAGAAATGTAAATGAAAGGAATTTTGTTTTTCACATCAGTGTCCGATGTGGAGAAGCCAGACCAAGAATGAGATAAAATATTATAATCTGAAAAAGAAAGATGGCAAAGTCAAAGCTTGGGATGCCATCAAAGCCAAGCACAGTAGGAGAGAAATTTCAGATACATAATTCATACATGGAACTAGAAATAACAAAAAAAGCTGATCAGAGCTTCTGAAAAAAAGCCAAATCACGAAATCTTGAGCCATTCAGAAAAGTTCTTACTAAAGCCTTATCCAAAAGCAACCCTTAAAACATATGTTCCAGAAATTTGATGATTTATTCTCCCAGCATATATTAAGGACTATTATGCACCCAACATATTTCTTAGTTCTGGGAGAGGATCTCCAGCCTTGTAGGAACTTACAGGTCAGGTGTGGGAGACAAGAGACCCACATTCCACAGCCTGGGTGGTTTCGATAAGGAACGCATCTAGATGAAGTCATACGGTAGTGTACACTTCTGATGAAAGAAAAGATGAAGATCAAGAAACAAAACTAAAGGGCAGCACACACAGCTGAAGGGCTCAAGAAAAGCTCTGCTGAGGAGAGGGAAAGATGTGGTCTCTAAAATGTTAAGTCTGACATATCAGCATCCTGTATTTCAAAGCTTTGAACACTATAGAAAATTGTTGAGTAAATAAAGAACTTGTAAAAGGAACTTATAACTATCAAGTCTCCTGAAGACATGGGATGCCCTGGCTGGGTTCAGATGAGTATATAAGCTATTCTCTTTCTTACTGACCTTCAGCTTCACAAGAGATGCCAAACTAACATTACTAGTAATCATATTTGGGGGAAATAATCCTTCTTAACAGAGCTTGTATACATGTTAATGGATATGTGTATTGCCAGAAAATTGGGCAGATGTTATTCTGTCTCTTTTCCAAATTTATGCCTTCAAATTGGATCCTCTATCCAATTCGTCTTCAAAAAATGAGAGGAATGAAGGAAAGAAGGAGGAAGGGAGGGAGGAAGGAGGGAGACTATATGATTACAAAGGCAAAAATTTGATGAAAAATGGAAATGAGAGAATAGCTATTCCTCCAGAAAATAAAAATGCAAGAAAAGACTTTTTTCCTTGGGTATTTCTACAAGTTGGGTGTTTCTAAGCACAAGCACAGGGTTTAAGAGATGAGAAAGGGTCCATAGAAAGATTGGCTAAGTGAAAGATGTGCTGGAAGCAGGCCCAGGAAAAACAAGTGGTTGCAGTTTTAGTGGTTTACCTGAAAGGACAATGGGATGTACTCAAGTATTCTAAGGAAAATAATCGGGGAGGACAGGCTGATGAAAGCCCAGATCCCAGTTTAGGCAGAAAGTGTGGGAAAGGAGGAAATAAAGAGGCATGTGAATACTTCTAGGAAAAAAATCATCTTATTTTAAAACTCTGGTCAAAATACCTTTGTGCAGAAATGAAAACAACTTTTAAGAATTATATAAGTGCCCAGGAGTTAAGATTAGGGATATATATATATGAAACATAAGCCCACTGAAATGTTTATAAGTTTCATATATATGTTATATCTGTGTTAAAGCTTAAAAACTATTACTGAATGTACTCTTATAAATTAAATAGCAGGGGAAAAGCTTGAAAGTCCTATGATGAACTAAAAAAAAATTTTATGAGGATTACCTTTTTGCTTCCCTATTCAGTCAGCATATAATCAAAATTTGTAGTTTTTGTACTGAAATTCCTGGGAAACCTCGGCATTCACAATTATATTTCTGGTTTGTTTTTTAGGAATATGTGAACACACATATGTATGTGTATTCATATATAATCACTAGGCAATGGGGAGATAATTGGTACCAGGAATAAAGATCCTAAACTGGATCTCTGTGGATTTAGAGTTTGGGAAATAATCCGGAGGATAAGATCAAGGTAGAGAGCTCCTCAAGAACTTTTATCCACAGTTAGAATCCCAGAATTTTAAGTTTTCCATGAGCCTTAAAGATCATCTAGCCCACTTATTCCAAAATTGTGCTGCAAAAAAACATAAGAACCCAAGATTATGCCTCAGTGATATATAAATAATTAAATGTCTGACATGCAGACAAAAATCTCTAAACTACCTAAAAAACATGTTCCTTACTTCTATTTTTATATTTTCAAGGTTCTTTTTTTTAACTGTAAGATTCTTTTTGTAATTTCATTTTTTAAAAGAGTTCTGCAGCTAAAAAAGTAGGAAAATTCTCAATTCAGTCCACTGTCTCATTGGATAGGTCAAAAACATTAGACCCAGAAAAATAAAATAACCTCCACAGAGGCTCAGCACCAGTTAAATACATAGTTAGGACCACATCTTAGTTTGGGTTCTTTTCAAAGCAGATTCCAAGACAAAGACTGGGGTGCAGGTAGTTTCTTTGAGAACTGATCCAGAAGCAGGAGTGAGAGAACTGGGAAAGTGAAACAGGAAAGGGAAAATCCATTATAGGTTGTGTTAGTGAGTGGGTTAGCTCTATGGGTAACCCAGGCTCAGTCTTGTTGGGGACTGTCTGAGAAACTATGTAAGACATGCTCCTGAGCATTCCCACCATAGAACTTGAAGAAAGAACATCTTTCTACCACCTCCCATGCCCATTGATTGAGGGTTGTCCTTGGGGGCCTTAATTCCTCTGCCCTTCTAAACAGCAGAGAAGACTCCCAGGGCTCCAGTGAAAACTCTCAGATGAGCTGCAGAGAGTAGGAGGTGAGAAGTAGTTAGCATACTGGAAATCATCCATCACACCTGCAAGTGAACTCAAGAGAGCCCGGGAATATGGGATATGGCATAAACAAGTTTAAGAAATCCTGAAATTATTTCTTCAAAGCATAAAATGATGATTGGATCCCTGGCGTTCTCCAAACCCACCTGACTCAAACCCACCTCTTTTCATTCCCAAAGCCTTGTCTCACTGATAGAAGACTAAAGAAATCTGTTTATACTGTACTGCAAAGGGCTTTTATTTTTTTCATCAAGCAGTCCTTTCTGATGAGCTATTTTCAGACACACAGTGACCAACACTACCAACACTTTCCAGGATGCCACAGAGCAAGTGTGATTTCATATACATTTTACTTACAGATACATTTTACTGTTTCAACATCAGTCTGTTGAGTGCTTCTTGAAAGAGGGATCTAGGATTTCATCAAATGAAAGGAAATTAGGTGATAACAGGGTTCCAGTCAACATTTTCCTTCCAAAGGACTATTGTTACGTGACAGAGCCAAGGCAAAAGAGTTCTGAGAGATTCCTCCAGGGTAAACAGAGCTGAAAAGCTCAGTGTGAGCTGTACATGGCTTCAGCCTATGCATCATACCAAAGACTGTAACAGAGAACCCTTTGGGAAATTGCAGCTATTAGGGATGACAAAGGAAAGTGAAAGGCAAGGCAATTAGATGAGAGGACTCCTAATAATGAGAATGACACAGCAACTGTCAGTTCCTTTTCTCACTTTATCTAAGATACTGGTTTTTTTTCCCCATGATTGATGCTAATGCCAAAATATAAGCACACAAATATTTTCCAGTCCCTGCTCCACCAATAATTTTATAACTTCTTTCTCAGGATTTGGGAACTATTTGCACAATTTTTAAAATATGTCTTGGAAATGTCTTCTATTTTCAAATTATTATAATTTAAAATAATTTGGGTTTAAGTCATCATGAATTTTTAAAAGTACTCTGGGGCTTAAATATTGTAGAGGAATAAGATTCACAGGATCTTTTTCAATAATATAAGTCATCTTAGAGTTACAGAAGATTGTGTATTCTAATTCAATATGTATTTACAGCGCAAACTCTCATTCCCATATGGAGAATGCCTGAATTCTTATGCCTGAATTTCTGGATTCACCTGTACTTTCATGTAGCAAAGTCTATTACGGAAGCTACTATGAGAACAAATGTGTTCTCTGACAGACACTGTGTTATGAGCTGAACTCAAGGTATTTGCTGAATTCAAGGAACTCATTGATATTATTTCCCACTCTTGTCAGTGTAACATATTTATCAACAGCTTCAATATCGGAAGGCATGATTCCAGTTCTGTAATAGATACAAAAATGGATCAGGAATAATATTTGTCCCCCCAAAAAGTTACAGCCTAATAAAACCAAAAGGCCCTTAATATAAGATATGGTGTGCTTTATGACTGAAGTACTATAAACAGATGGTATAGGAGGTCAAATATAAAACTGTTTGTGATGTGGAATGAGAAATTAATCCTTTGGTGGAAAAAGTGTTAAAAAAAAAAAAAGAAAAAAGTAGAGAGCCTTGGAAAACTCACAACTACATTCAAAATTCTCTTGCAGTCATGAATCACTAAATTGCTAACTTTAATTTGTTCTCTGGAAGACTGCCTGAACCCTAATAGTATTTGGCTCTATACACTTGACTTTCTGTTTGCCGCAGAGCTCTATCTCTTTCTGCCTCTAGGCTTTAACCATAAAGAGCCTGAAGAACTGACTTGAGATTGGTCCAGATCATTTCAGGTTTACAATCCATACTGACTTGCAAATACTCTCTTGTCTTCCTTAGCATGAGTCACAGAAAGCAGTAAATTCAATGTGTTTTGAGGCTAAATTAGTTTTAAGGCTAAAAAAGCACAGACTCTGCACCAATGGATTGGGGTCAGATACAGGGATGAAACAAAATTTTCTATTTTATTAAAAGTGCTACATGCCTGGAGGATTTTTTTTTTCTGCATTGTTCTCTTGTGAAAAATTTTCTTAAAGAAAATATTCCAATAGTTTGGGTGAAAGGCATTTCAGAAATGCTGTTGAATCAAATTGAATGTCTCTTAGACTTTCTAGAGGAAAATAATGTAAAGAAAATATCATTTGAAAACACTTATCACATAATCTGAAGGGAAATAAAATATAATAATAATTAACATGTATTATATCAGGCAGTGTGCTAATTAATCTTTTTTCATGTATCCCTTTTATCAATCATTCTAACAACCCTGCGAAATAGTTACTCTTATAATTACCATTGCACAAATGAAGAAATGGTGGCTAAGAAAATTTAAGTAGCCTGGTGAGTGCTATGGGAAGCTGGGATTTGAACTCAAACCTGTCTGATCTTAATCTTAATCACTGTTAACAGTCTCAAAATCCATTAATCCCTTCTGGTTAGTAAACTAAATATGGGATTTGTGAGCACAGATATACATGGACATTAACATGCCAAAGAACAACATTATTAGATCAAGCTATGATGTTGCTTTTATCACAAGCCATATTTTGCCTGGCTTAATCAACATTAATATGGAGTAACTGATCCTGAAAATTACTTTAGTAAGGCTGTACATGAAATGTTTTCATGTAATCACCATGGAGAAAAGTAGAAAATATCAATGGCAGAAAACATATTACTTGAAACATTTGTGGGATAGAAGCATTATGTACTCAGCTTAACTGAGAACAACTTCATGTATATATTGAGTGCAAATAGAAAATAAAGGCAAATGCCCTGATTAATCTCTAAATTTACAAGCACTTCACCAAAATGAGCCTAAAAGTTCCTGATAATGTGGATAACACATTGCTATGTCTACCTTGTATGGAGAATGTATAAATACCTGCTATTCAAATATTTTGAGTTGCTTTGGAAAGAAATAAGGTAAAACATTAATATTAAAAGGATACTTTAAAAATTAGAATAATAAGAGTTATTGATTACAAAAAATATATAGTAAATCCCTTCCAAGAAAAGCTCTGCAAGCACAAGACCCTGGTTTTTTAATACTTTTGCTTGTCTTTTCTTTTTAATATTTTATTTATTTATCATGAGAGACAGAGAGAGAGAGAGGCAGAGATATAAGCAGAAGGAGAAGCAGGCTCCCTGTGGGGAGCCCGATGTAGGACTTGATCCCAGGACCTTGGGATCTCAACCTGAACCAAAGGTAGACACCAAACCACTGAGTCACCCAAGGGTCCCTACTTATGCTTGTCTAATGCAGAGTGGAGGGGTGGTGGAGAATGCTCTCTTACTTGATCAAATGTGATATTTAAAATATTTAGTTAGTGAAAGGGAATAGAAGGGAAGGGAGAAGAAATGAGTAGGAAATATCAGAAAGGGAGACAGAACATAAAGACTCCTAACTCTGGGAAACGAACCAGGGGTGGTGGAAGGGGAGGAGGGCGGGGGTGGGGGTGAATGGGTGACGGGCACTGAGGGGGGCACTTGACAGGATGAGCACTGGGTGTTATTCTTTATGTTGGCAAATTGAACACCAATAAAAAATAAATTTATTAAAAAAAATATTTAGCAACTAATATGGCAGGCATCAAGCAAATTCAAGTATCCTAAAGTAACAAGATCTCCAGAGGGCCTTACTTTGCTATGTGTTATTTCATGGCTGAATGGAGGAGTGGCGAGAGTCCCTGTGAGGGGCTGCATGGGTTGGGTCAGCAAGGAGCTGCACAGGGAGATGGAGCAGTGAGCTATTTGTAATTATTTAAATGGTTTTACTACCAGTATCGACACACTGTGTATACCAATTAGATGTTATCATCCCAAGTTGTTTTAAAATAAGGCAATATATATGGACAAATATAGACATTGGAAAAAACATTTTTTAACATATTTTACAGTTTGATACAGAGGACACCAAAAAATTTAAAAAGCATTATTATAATGATGCAATTCTAACTTGTCCATATTTACTAATTTTTCTACTTTTCCACCAGTCTACCCTCCACATACCCTTTAAAAATCAAAAATACAATTTCTATAATGAGGGTAGCAAGAATAAACTAATATGCCCCCAAAATATTTCTCAACAAATAAATTTTTAGTAAATGAAGTATACATAACTAATGCTTCAAGGCCATTATAGCAGTTGACTAGGGATACCTAAAACTAAGAATGGAAACTTGGAATCATGGTTTTTCAGCCTATGGCTTAAGCAGCAAATCCTAGAAAACCTGTGGATACATTTTCTTCTGCTTCTTTATCTCTACTAATTCTCCAGGATTCTGTCCACTTCATCCCTATCTTGTTACACCTCAGAGTTCGAGTCTATTTTCT
Organism: Canis lupus dingo; assembly: GCF_003254725.2. Classification (NCBI taxonomy): domain Eukaryota; kingdom Metazoa; phylum Chordata; class Mammalia; order Carnivora; family Canidae; genus Canis; species Canis lupus. Next base: position 27,828,294 of record NC_064274.1, read on the forward strand.
TCTTCTAGGTCACCAGCTAAATAGTCATATCTCACAAAAGTATGGAATTTCTTGTGATTTGCCCCCAGTCCTGTGGTCTTGGGAGAAAAAAAAATCTATGCAACGGAAGTTAGGATTTATCTCCTCACCTTCTATTCACCAATCATGGCCACGTATGTCCCTGAGTGCAGATGGTCCTAAGGAGAAGAACTGATGCTCAGTTTCACAATATGTGCATATGAAAAAAATGTGAACCATGTACATATTCATAATCCAGGTGATGTTCACAGACCAACCCTAGTCCCTTCCCTTGCATGTGCACTCACACACACCCACACAGCAATAAAACCATTTAAATGCAGAAGGGCACAATTGTAAATTCAGCTGAAACTTACTTTTTGGCTGTGGGTCAAGAGGACTCGGAAAGCCAACCCAAACAAAATGTATTCAGATGGATCACATCCTTCTTCAGAATACTACAACAGTTTGGCTTCTCTTTACTCATTCCTTTTTTCAAGTTTTTATTTAAATTCCAGTTGGTTAGCATGCAGGGTAATATTAGTTTCAGGTGTAGAATTTAGTGATTCATCACTTCCATACGCTACTCAGTGTTCATCCCAACAAGCGTTCTCCTTCATCCCCATAACCCATTTAGCCCATCCCCCATCTATCTCCCTTACAGCAACCTTCAGTTTGCTCCCTATGCTCAGATTCTATTTCCTGGTTTGCCGGCCTCTTCCTCCCTCCCTCTCTCTTATTTTCATATGTTCTCTTTACTCATTCCTGTATGTGGTTCTCTGGAACCTTACCATGACCAAGTTATAATACCAGAGAAAAGGAAGCAGTCAGGGAAAACAAGGAGGTGTTGAAAACTGCAAAACATCTTTGTAGAATTACAAATATCACCCAGATTTAAGAACCCTGTCTACTATAGAAACAACCCTCTTCTGTTGCTCATAAAATGAGGACAACAATGCCTCCCACATTAAAACCTCACTGCCTAAGTTTACAGTCAGAATACCATGCACATACTGCCCTTGGAGTTCGTGAAATGTGTGGAGACTGGAAGATCTGCATTGACAGTGCATGAACTGCTTTCAGTTTTGTTTTCCAAATTCTCCACCATCTATGGACTTGACAAGTTACTATATTGTCAAAGTCATGAATACAAAAGAAAAACAGCAACAGTAATCGTTTCAAGAAGTTTTGAGCCCAGGACAGTTCTTATCTGTTGGGAAGACAGATGAGCAGCCACCAGCTGCAGCTCTGGACAATTAACCCAGTCTGCACCGCTGGCAAGGGAGCATGTGGCTGCTGCTGCCCAGAGTGAACGCGGAGACAAGTCATCCCATTCACTCCTCACCTCCCACCGCGGTCTCATCCCAATGATTTCCAAATCTCACCTCTCTCCTCCTTTCCATTGTTACTCCACACTGGGGTTATCTGCTGTGACTACCTTATGACCAGCTGCTATGAACCTCTGTGTACATATTACCATTTCTCCTGCTGTTGACTGGCTAAATTACTGCACATATGCAGTAGATTTTTTTTGCCAAATATGTCAAAATTCTCTTTAGGAGAGCTTGCTGGGGACTTAATCTGGCTATCATGGTATGATTGCATAAAAAGATGTTTGCTTTTTCTATCACAGGCAATGGGAGCTAGTTACTGAGCCTTCTGCACCTCTGGTCAGGGGCTTGGTGGTCCAAATAGTGACAGAGCTGCTTTTGGTGAAAGGGAAATTACATTTCAATAGTCATCTCTCCTTCCACATTATCTGTTCCCTGATATCCACTCAAACAGGCCCAACAAACATAGCTGAAATAAACCTCTTTAAAGGAGCTCACTTCAAAGTAGGGGAAAAGTGAGACACTGATGTGTCCTTCAGCGTTAGTGACCATGTATCTGATCAGCCCCAGAACATGGGCTTGTGAGAAATGGGTATGAAAGTAGCAGTGCAATTCACTGTGTTAAACAGACTGCTCTCCAAACGCCGCAATGGCCAATTTAGTCTAAAACACCATGTGCAGTGTGGATAATAAAAACAGGAAAGCTGGGACTTCCAGTGGAATGAATCTCTGTAAAAGAGTCATAGCCTGAGGAAATCATAAAAAGCAAAGCCACTTCACTGTGTTATTTATTCCATACTAGCATCTTCCAGATAAAAAATAGAGTGAAAGAGAAAGGGGAGAAACAAGTATGGTTGAGCCATATAGGCCAACATTTTTAGACTTTTTGTTTAAATACCTGTGAGTTCCCTACAAAGCTGCACTCAGAATCTCTGCTATCAGTGGGCTCCCCTAGCCACTTAACTACAAGTCACAAGTTTCGCTATATGTCACTTTTGACACAAATTATATTAAAATGATTTATTTTGATGATTTAAGAGTTTTTTGGTATTTCTTACACTGAGCAGTATCTTAAAAGAATATGTACCAATATTTCCATTAGGTGTCAGAAAATATTTTGGTCAGAAAAATGATGATTTATAAAAATGGACACAGTGGAAGACAATGCTAAATCTAATATGCTCTCACATTTGTTTTATTATTAGTGAAAAAAATCAGGATTTTTTTTTTCTAGAGAGTTTTCTTTACACAAAGATTTCTTACTTAAGTATAAGCAATAAAGTGATCTTATACTCAGTGAGTTCCACAGGACGGGGGTGTCATCTCAACAGCACACTGCGTGGCACAAAACTAGTACATAATAAACTCAAAGAAATGAGAGAAAAGCAGCCCAAAACAAAATAAAACCTAATATAGCAAATTGTTTTATTTTCTCTCAAGCTTCAAAATAACCCTTTCATTGCTAAATTAAACCAAGACTTTTTTATTCCCGGTCGCTAATTAAAACCAAGTGGCAGAAACAGTACAATGGTTTTACCCATTCATTGTGAACCCACTTAAAATTTAATTAAATTGCAACAGGAAAATATTGTGCTAAAATGACCTTTTCAACTCACCTGGTTTTCATCCTGATACTAGGCCTAATTAGTGCAAGGATGCATGAACTGAGTACAACTTATTCCAAACTTCAGTCAACTGAATGGCTAACAAGTCCATTTCTATAGTATTGGATTTTGGGGGGCTTTCTTCTTTTCTTTTCTGGATCTACTGAATAAGATGTAGATTAAGAAATATCTAAATATAAACATTTGTGATTTACTTCACTGAGGGATTAGATCATTCAAAGGACAAATTTTGGCCATTGATTACAACCTGGAGATGACAATGAGAGCAACAGTTGAGGTCACCAAGAGTCCTTTCATCACAAGCATTTGCTTTTTTTCTTATTCTTCAGCTTCTCTTTGCTCCTGGATATCTTGTCCTAGTCCAGGACAAGACTTTCCAACACCAGACTGGTGCAGAACATAAACTGAATTTACAGAGCTTTGACTACAGTCCATTCCCAATGAGCTCCCAAACAACACCTTAGGGAAATTGAAAATGAAACTTGGACATCACCTGAATGACATCATCTTACTTTTTTCTTACTCCCTAAAAGTGCTCTGCCAGGAATTTAGGCAACATTGTCTGCGGATGCTGGCCTTTGTACCCCTCCACAGTTAGCCATGCCAAGTGACCTCCATGAATCAACATGGGGAATGACCTAAAGACCAGCTTTATACAGCCTTGTATTTGCATGGGCAGCAAGGTGGCGGAAATGAGTAATGTAGCGATTGAATGGGCAGATAATTTCTTTAGCCATCTGTTCCGCATATGTTCAGCAGATCATTGCTCTCTTGGACCTTGCAGTTTGTGCAGATGGTATTCTCCAGAGGGAGAAAGGGTCTAAAACGAGTCAGTCCAAAGATCAGTCTTAGTATAAGAGATAATAGATAATTGCCTGTCTCACCATCTTGTAAAAATCAGTTTTCTCGTAACCAACCACTTTGAGCATGAAGTGTGAAGGTTTACAGTTGATAATTTGGATTTGTTGCTCTGTGACTCTTATCTCACACCACATCAAGTTTCAGAAGATAAAGAGACTGTTGTTTAAAGCTTCAATTTTACTAACAATGTTCACTAAGATTATTCATTTGTTTTGCAGTAAGAGTTGGACTTTTATTTCTTTTGCTTCTATAAGCGAGATTTTTCAGTAGTTCAACCAATAATGCATCCTATCTTCTTGGCCATGCTTTGAAAAAAAAGATGTGTGCTCATCACAGAAAAATGCACTACAAATGAGACCCAGAACTGGCTACTTCTTCAAGGTGCCAGGATATCTGACTTCCCAACTTTCATCATGGACTTAGCTCTCCCAGATAAAAGGAAGATAAAATGCATTAATCAAAATGCAAAGATACAGGAAAGACTCTACTAAAAGTGGGTGAAAGTGATAAGTGAATGCTGACTCCAGAGAGCTATCTTAAACTTCAAAAGATCTCTGGGAGAAGATATGAATGAGCGTGTTTCTGAGAGATCAATTCCTAATTCCAGAAGGATTTTCAGAAAAGAACACAGGAAAGTAGGAGTAGACCAGAATTCCAGAACTCTGTTCCTATATATTTTTTAGTGAAAGCTATACAGATTCAGATGAGAATGAAAGCTAAGAATATCAGTGAATGTTTGTAAAGTGATAGTATTAAGGACAAGAGAAAATAAAATTAATAAAACAACAAATTCTGGTGCAAAGTAAGCTTTGAACCATATTCTGAAGGCTTCCAAATGCAATTAGCAACATGGGGTGGTCAGGGAGAGAAAACAGACTTTCAGATGTCTCCCATCACCTCTGTGTTTCTCCATCTTTACATCCATCACACTTTATTAAAGTTGTTCAAACTCCAGCTACCCACAAAACCATAAATACCATAAGAGCAGATATAGTGACTAAGTTATTTAATTGCTAGTCTTACTTAGCAGAATACCCTAATTAATGCTTACCAAATAAATGTGGGCACAAATGTTCCTTTTGATATAAGAACCCTCAGCACACCAAATATGTAATGATTTCATGGTTGGTTATCTGTCCTCTTTGACATATTTAACTATAGCCTCCTCCACCATCACAACCAAGCCATGGCCCTGAATCTCTAACTCTGAATGATTATCCTCTAGACTTGATGCTAAAACCACCCCCCAACAATGATTGCTGATTCAAAAAGAAAGAAGTAAAGATTGATTGATTGATTGATTGATTGATTGATTGATTTATGAGAGAGACAGAGAAAGAAGGAGAGAATATGAGTAGGTGGAGGGGTAGGGGTAGAGGGAAACAGACAGAGAGAGAGAGAGAGAGAGAATCTCAGCAGACTGCACTGAGCACAGAGCCTGACACCAGGTTCACTCTCACAACTGTGAGATCATGACCTAAACTGAAACCAAGAGTCAGATGCTCAACTGACCGAGCCACCCACAGGTCCCATGATTGCTGATTACTTCTCTCTACTGAACAACTCAGCTTAGTACTTAAAAATATTTCATCTGCTATACCTACCTAAACTACCCAGCTATCTCCTCTTTTCGAAATGGTCCTTATGCTTCCCATAAACATTTGGTGATGATGATGATATGTAGACCCTTCTCAGTGTTTTGTACATTCTCACAACAATGTTATGAAGTGAGTACTATTATCCTCAAGTTAAGATGAGGAAACAGAGACAGTCACACTGCTAGAAAGTAGTTAACACTCAGATTTGAATCCCAGCATCCTGTCTACAAACTTTGTGCTTTTCAACACTATGGTATACCTCTCTTCTAGATGCCCTAATTAGTGTCTATGACATGTATAGCACTGTGCCACTTGCCAAGATGGATATGGAGATCAGGTGGAAATAGAGCTTATCATTAAGATGCTTAGTATGGGGAGAAAAATTTAATATAATAAGCAAACACACTGCAGAAATTAATGAATAGCTTTTAACCCAGTAATAAAGATCAGAACCAAGACTATCTCATATAACCCTTATAGAATTTTTCTTCCTCTCAGAGTAAATAAGAACTGAAATGTGGTGAGGGATTGGGATCCACACACTGGATAACCAAACCCCAAGCTTCCTTAGGGGCCACTTTAAGACTTTGTCTTATGAAAAGCTACCAGTGACTAACTCCATAGTCTTTCTTTTATTCTTAATTTCCTAAATTTTTATAGCCTCAGGCTGACTCATCCCATCACAAACCTAAGCAAATATTGACTTAGATGGTTAATGCATGGAAGTCATACAACCCTAAAAATTCATAAACATACAGAAGCAATGACTATAAAACCATCTCTTAAAGCTCTTACAATTCTCTGTACAGGAGAGCAGATATAAGTCATCACTCAATAAATGATGAATGACTGAACAACAAATGGATGGAGGGAGGGAAGGATGTGTTTTTCTATGTATATTTCTAAGTAAATGAATGGAACTTAAGAACCAAGTGAGAGAGAGAATCCAGAATAAAAGGCAAGTTGGCCTCTGGCATTATTAAAATGTTTTATCAAAAAAAAAAAAAATAAAAAATAAAAAAAAAATAAAATAAAATGTTTTATCAGGTAGAAGATCTGGTGCTCTGAAATAAAGACCAGGAGCACAAGCAAATAGCACTGTCTTGCCAACAGAATAAAAGTCATTCCTCTGCCCTGATGTCTCTACACGCACATATTTGGAAGCCAGAGTCCATTTACTGGCACCCAATGCATATCTTTTCTGGAAATGATTATAGTCACAGATCCACTTTTAGTCAAAAGTGTTAGAAAATGAGAGGGAGACCATCCAGTTCTTACTTTCTCTTTGTGATGAACTGTTAAAAAGTGTTACATGTGGATGGAAGAGGGGTGAGAAGGGAAGAGACAGAACAGACTACAGGAGACCAAATAAAAAGTTCAAAGTGGCAAGCAATGCAAACTAACACTTCATCATCCCAATTTTACTCCTGCGTGTTGACTAACAAGAGTGTTGGCATTACCTGATGAGAGGTCAGCTCCAAACAGTTCAGAGTATTCTTTTAAAGTTCTTGAGGGCAGCCCCGGTGGCGCAGCAGTTTAGCGCTGCCTGAAGCCCCGGGCGTGATCTGGAGACCCTGGATCGAGTCCCACATCAAGCTCTCTACATGGAGCCTGCTTCTCCCTCTGCCTGTGTCTCTGCCTCTCTCTCTCTCTGCATCTCTATGAATAAAAAAATAAAAAAATGTAAAAAAAAAAAAAAGTTCTTGAACCTAGTCTCGAGTTCAAGGATGTACAAGCAAAAACTCCAACTGTTAAGATGTTTATGAAGTCCTGCTAAACCCAACCTGGTGAAAATATTAGCTAACTTTGAATGTTTGCCCAGTCTCAGTGAGCACACTGGGGAGTTAAGAAGAAGGACCTTAAAAGCCAAAAGAATGGAGACTACACACAAGACAGAAGTTGGAGGCTTACAAACTGCACATTCTTTGAAGCGCCTCCCCCCCTTTTTTCTAAAGATTTCATTTGAGAGAGAGAGACAGAGACAGAGACAGCAGAGTGAGACAGAGCACATGAGCTGGGGGGAGCAGCAGAAGGAGAAGAAGCAGGCCCCTTACTGAGCAGGAGCCCAATGCTAGGTTCGATCCCAGCACCCTAGGATCATGACCCCAAGCCAAAGGCAGAGGCCCAAGCAACTGAGCCACCCAGATGCCTCTGAAGCTCTTTTTAAAAGAAGGTTGCCCAGGACATTCTTGTCCACTTTTAGCAGTGTCCACTTACCTAAGTAGTTGCAATAAAAATCTAAGTACTTTGTGGAGATAAGCATCTCTCCATCTGTGAATGCTACTGGGAGCAGGTCCCTTAGTTCAGCAGATAATTCAGCCCACCCATTCTTAGACCCTTCATCATTCTTATCTCTGCCGGGCAAATCCCCTGGAGCTTTCTACTTTTCTCTTCAGTTTATTAGCCTCAACACATCCTTCAGACTTTCCAGGGGCATCTTTGTAGTGTGAATTCCCAGTCAATTTATAGATTTCCCTCACCTGACACCTAAACTTAAAGCATTTAGATTTAATCATCCATTAGACATCCATTTGGTTTTTGTATTTCTGACCTCAAACTTACATAACCCAAACCAAAATCATGATTCTCACCAGCTCCTGGAAACCCATTTCTTCATCAGACTTCTACAGCTTAGTAAATGACAGTGCCATTCACTATGTCACTCAAGGCTAAAACCTACGAGTCATTGGCTTCTGGCTCACCTCTCACATTCTCCCTGCTAGTTCTGTTGACCCTACCTCTAAATGTACATCCTGAGCTCTTCTTTTCTGCATCTGCCCTGCTACAACCCTAGTCTAAGCTACTATTATCTCTCAAAGTCTTCCTAGGCCATCTCCCAGCTAACGTCATGTTGTTGTAAATTCAATCAGAACTATTAGCTCAGTGGCCAAAATAATACCAAAGTAGGTTATTATATTTACTACAAAATCACTGTATGTATAAAAATGTGATCAACATCCTAGGGGAGAAAACCATAATTATGTTAGGGCAATCATAATTATAATAAATACTCCATGTTTTATTAAACTTTACAATAATTTCCTTATGCAAGTGAAAATTAACGGTAGTTACTGGTTAAAAATTACACATGTACCCTGCCAACATACAGTAGCCACCATCACATACCATCTGAACTACTACTACAAGTAGCCTCATAACTAACTGGTCTCCACATTTCCACTTTTGCCTCCCCTAAGCTCTGTTGCTCATAAACCTATCAAAGTGAATTTTTAATGATGAAGAGTATGAGAATGAGTGGGCTGGATCTATCTGTTTAACTAAAGGCCCTGTTCTTAGTAGCATTCACAGATGGAGACAAGGTTCATTAGAATGTATGACTCCTGCACTTAAAATCCATCATGGCAGACACCTCCCTATTCTCTCCATCTTCCTTATACAAGAGTCTCCACCACCACCACTAAGTTTTAGGGAGTACAGGCTACTCAGCAGGAAAACTAATCTTTCTGCCTCCTATATACAAAGAAATGAGGCCATATAACTATGGCCGGGCTAATGGATATGAGAGAACCGAGGTGGATATAATCTCCAAGTGACTTAAAATGCAAAGCTACTGGGGCGCTGGGGTGGCTCAGTCAAGTAAGTGTTGGACTCTTGATTTTGGCTCAGATCATGATCCCAGGGTCATGATCTCAGAGTCATGAAATGAAGCCCCACATTGGGCTTCACACTCAATGTGGAATCTGTCTATCCCTTTTCCAGCCCCTGTGTGTTCTCTCTCTCTCTCTCTCTCTCTCTCTCTCTCTCACACACACACACACACACAAATAAATAACTAAAATCTTTTTTAAAAATTTAAAAATGCAAGGCCACTTGTCCTAGACTCCCTCTTTCCTCCTTCCTGTAGGTTGGAATGAAAGTATGAAGGTGAGAATCTAGTAGGGATCTTACTTGTGTTATGTCTGCTGAAAAATAGCTTGTAACCATAAGAGTCATTCAAGTATTTTTTCAATTGAATAAAAGGTAGAGAACACAGTTTCAGATAGCCTATATATCCTCTTGCACAGACACTTATTTGGATGTCCAATAGTAAGTAACATAGTACTACTATTAAGAATTCTGTGGAAATGATGAAAAAGAAAAAGGCAATATATTCAAGTTTAATGCCAAGAAAATAATAACTGAGATTCTAATAATTATGGAAGATAGGAAAAGAAATAGCCAGGTATTTTATGTTAATGATACACACCTAGAAGTAACACAAAAGTATATTCTGTGTCCAAGACCAAGAATAAAGCACAACAGAGTCCAGGAATTGCTATCAAATGAGAACATATTCAAAACTCAGTAAAAATGGGGCACCTGGGTGATTCAGTCAGTTAAATACCTGCCTCTTGATTTTGGGTCAGGTCATGATCTCAGGATCATAGGATCAAGTCCAGAATTGGGCTCTGTGCTCAGTGCAGAGTCTGCTTATCTCTCTCCATCCACTCCTCCCCCTGCACACTCTACGATAAATAAATAAAATCTTAAAACAAAACAAAACAAAACAAAACAAAAACAGCAAAACCACAAAAGGAGGAAAGATCAAAGCAATTTAACATATTTTCAGGATATTATATATTAATAGACATGTAACTTGCAGAGTGACAAAGACAAGATTATTTTATTTTGCTTAAATCTTTTTAAGAGAAGGGGGTAGTTTATTGTATCACCTAACTACAATGTTATGAGAAAACTGTCAGACTTCATGCAGAGCTGGAACCAAAAGTGAAGATAATTTCATGGTTCTATTGTTCTTTTTTTTTTTTTAACTAAAGTTGGAGGAGGCATTAATTTAGACTTCCATAGTTCCTGTATACCCTTTCCTTACTCAGCTTCGCCTTTTAACATCTTATACAACTGCAGTACAATATCAAAGCTAAGAAATTAGCTTTGGTACAATTCTGTTAACTAAATTGCAGACTTTATTCAAATTTCACTTTTTTTTCTACTAACATCCTTTTACTGTTTCAAGATCCTACCAGGATCCCACCTTTGCATTTCAGTAGTGCTATATGAATGATCACAATCTAAAGTTTACTGAAAATGGCAGTGCCTTGACCTCCAGCCCCAGAGCTAAAAGAAAAATATGTATTCAGAAAGCCATAGTTATACCAAAATATCATTTTAAAATTGTAGTAGTATCTAACTAGTGTTCTTGCTTTAACTGCCATCAGTGGTTCTTACATTTTTATAGGTCATAGAACCTCTGGAGAATCTAGCAGAAGACAAAAGCTTACTAAAAAGAAAAATGCAAATATGCACATGTTGACAATTTTAGGAATTCATAAACCACCAAATCTCATCCTTAGATCCCTGAGGGGTCCCAGGCTAGGCACTCCTTTCTTAATACCAAAGGATAACTAAGTTGATTTGCTTTTCACAGGTCCATCTATATGCCCTTCTTTGATACTGTCCTTTCAGTTTGTTACAGAAGAAAAAGAGGAAGAAAGAAAGGGAGGACTGGGGGAAGGGAGGAAAGGAGAACACATGGGAGGGAGGAGAGGAGAGAGGAAGAGAGGAAGAAAAAAGTCATATAATCCCATGTTCCTACTACTTCACTCGCCCAGGATAGGACAAAATTACTCAACAATTCTGCTTAATTATTTTGTCCTAAAAATTTTTTTTAATTATTTTGTCCTAGACTGCTTTTTAGGTTGGATCTTGGTGTGTATTAGAAACTCTCCATTTTGCCACATTCAGCCTTTCTTTTCTCCCTCAACCCATCCACCCAACAACCCCCCACTCTTCCTCTAAGACTTCATGTTTCTTTCAAATGTTATAGATTCACAGCAGTTGTGTAGAGACTATATTCCTCCAGTTAAAAAGTAGAAGGAAGATAGGAGGTTTTGACTTTTACTTTTAAAAACAAATTGCTGCCAGGATTACCAGGATCCTAAGGTCACTGTGACCACTCTTCCTCATAGCTTGTAAAAGCCTAAAAATATCTGAAGGTCTTTTTTTCTTCTTTAACCTGTTTCTTCTGAGGGATTTGACCCCATCCCATGAAATTTTTGCATTCATGTACGTTATATATAGTCAATGTCATGAAACTTCTTTCTGTTTTAACAGTATGTTGGGATTCTGGCTCTAATGCAGTTCATTTGAAAATTAAAAGCAAATTTCATAGGCTATGTGCTCTGCAGCTGAGGAATCTGGGTCAGTCAGATTGCCCCATCAGAAAGAAAATGGGCATTTTTTTCATGGACCTATTTTGAGGTAAGAACCATACTTTTTCTGGAAGGACTCCGTCCCTCCCACCTGAGAGAACTCAGGGTGTTCTTTACTACAATTAATTCTTTGTCCTAAGAGTCTTTGGACCTAATCATTGTTCCAGAAAATCTTGAGTCAAGTCTATTGCTTTAGCCTTTTACATAATATAATTTGGAAAGACTTTTCAGCAAACCTAATTCAAATGAGTCCATCTGCTAAACCTAAAATATGAGCTTTTCATAAAATGCAGATGCAATAACAGACTGAAAGCATGAAAGACAGCATGTATACAATCATTTAGCAATAGCCAAATGCTTCCTTTTGTAAAGAGAAAAACTAAATGTATCATTTTCTAGCTAATAGAATAAGTCCTCATAGTTTAAGCTTTGATGTTGCCACATGAGTAATTCTTTCTCTAGTATGATCGAAATCACAGAAAAAACATCCTTGTAAGATTTGTCTTTATGACCTCCTTTGATCTCTTCTATTAATAGAAAAGAAAGAAAGGATATTTGGAGGCCTAAGCTCCCCATTAATCCATGGAACATTTTAATTCATTGTATTTCTTTATAAGAGATGCAAAAACAAATTTTCACTAAGCAATTTAGTACAAAACCGCCTCAAAAGGAAAAATCTAACATCTGATTTACTAAAACCAGGAGGTTGTAAACACACAGCTAGATAATGTAGAACTTATTTCTCTTAGTAACAGTGCTATTATTTTAAATTATAGCCATTTATGGTACATGAAGTAGACATGGCTTTAGCTACTTGCTATCTGAGATGATTTTTCAGTATGCTGAGCAAATGATTACTCTTGAAAATAAGAAAAAAAAATTTGGATTCCAATATTTACCACACATTTCAAAGTCACATAAATTGGTCTTGACTCATGCTTTGCATTTTACTTTTCAAATTAAACAACTGTTTGTTTTCATTATAAGAGATGGAAATTTTAAAAATTGAGAGAATTTCAAATAATGAACAAAAGCAGGGCACCTGGGAGGCTCGGTGGGTTAAGCATCTGACTCTTGGTTTTTGGCTCACATCATGATCTCAGAATATTGAGATCAAGCCCCTGGTCAGGGTCTGTGCTGGCCATGGGGTCTGCTTAAGATTTTCTCTTTCCCTCTCCTTCTGCCCCTCCTGCTCACTCTCTCTCTTAAAAAAAAAAAAATATGAAAGCACAGCATAGGAGGTGAAGGTGGAACATGTTATAATTCAGGATTGAAAACTACAATCCAAGATAGGTCAGCAGCTTCAGTTTATCTTTTGGCTTTCATCTTAAACATGACATCAGAAAGCATATGACACGCATGAGTTTAGAACTGGGTTTTATGAGATTCTGCAGAACAAAAGGGAAAAACTATTAAATTCCAGTGAATTTTTGATTTTATGGCTTAGTTTATTGGGATTGGATAGAGAATTAAAATGGGGAAACTTTAAAAGGCCCATTGCAATTCACTAGGAATTTTATAAACATGAATTCTCTACCTATATATTATATAAAAGGAAAGTATTAGAGGTTCTGGAAGCTCCAGCTGTTACTTTCATTTTAATCACTGAAGGCAGAATGTGATAAAAAGAATACTAAAAGAGAAGATAGGATATTTCTTTAGTAATTAATTGTATCACTGGAAAACATAGCTTCTTTGCATCTCTCTCTCTCTCTCTCTCTCCTAATCTATAAAGTAAGGGATTTGGAGTAGATGATTTCTCAGGGTCCTTTCTAATTTATTATTGTTTGACTGTTATCATTGTGTCCAAAATATTCATGCAAAGTATAAAGAGGGCTGTGCTTGTGATTTCACAGGTAAACCTTTAAAATGCACCAGATAGGGCACCTGGGTAGCTCAGTGGGTTAAGCATCTGACTTTGGCTCAGATCATGATCCCAGGGTCCTGGGACAGAGTCTGGTGTCGGGCTCCATGCTCAACAGGGAGTCCACTTGTCCCCCCGCCCTTCCCCACACTCATGTATTCTCTCTCTCTCTGTTTCTCCCTCTCTCTCTCAAATAAATAAAATCTTTAGTAAATAAATGAATGAAAATTAAATGCTCCAAATAGTTTTTCATCAATCCAATCACACTTTGTTCTAATGTCTTCCTGCCATATTTGACCCATGTCTCCTGTGGAGATATCCATACCCTATCCCACATTCATACAAAGTAAAAGGAAAATCTCATCAAGTTCTATACTTAATAGCTTAGCACAAAATAGCAGTTGCTTCTTCCAAAGATCTTAGAGGAAATGTGACCAGAAAGACAAAAAGTCAGCAGACCTTGATAAGCAGAGCTTCAACAGCCTCTCTGGAAGTGGCTGGTGAAATCAATTCTCTTGCTGGTCTCTGACAAGGCAGACAATAGAAAATATTTGAGCTTGCACAGTGTAGACGACATTTTACTGGACCCTATGGAGAGAGTCCAAATACATATGAAAATCTAGTGGCTACCTTGGAAAGAGTTCATTGTGTGTTTAGAGTGTTCAGGAGGGGATTTTTTTCCATTCCTAGTGCCCTCTCAGGTACATAGCCATTGACTTAGTTCCTCTAACTAATGGTATAATTGGTCAGCATAGACATATTTTAATATTATGATAATTTAAACTTATCCTATACTTGTCCAAAATATAAGCTGACTAATGAAACAAAATATATAGCCTGATATAGTGTTTTAAAACTGATAAAAGAGAGCTTTCACAAACCAATGGGGTAAAGATAACTTGTTCAACCAAGGGAATTAAGAGAAGTAAATAACTACTGGGCAGAAATTAATGTGGGATCAATTTAGGTTTTTATTGTTTGCTGAAATAACCTCTGATGGATTAAAGAGTTAACTGTAAAAATCATACACAGCAAAAATAAAAACATTGTTGAATATAATTTGATTTCTGCATAAAGGAGAATCATCAAGCTTTAAAAATGGAAAAAATACAATATAAAAGATAAATTTAGTTACAGAAAAAGTCTAAATTTTGTCAGTTACACTGACAAAAATTAGAAGGCAAACAATAAATTAGTCTGAAATTTTCACAGAAAATATCAAAGAGGTAAAATATTGTTCATATAAAGAGCCCACAGAAAATATCACAAACACCAAAATCTCCATTGATAAATTTGGAAAGAACAATGACAGATAATGCATATAGACACAAAAACCAATACTACTAAAATTGTCAGATTAGCAGAGTTTTCTTCATAGATACCCCTCAACTTTAGAGAAAATGCGAAGAAGTCAACATACTCATAGTCTGGTGTTTAAAACTTAAAAGGGTACAAAATTTCTAAAACTAAATGTGGCAATATATTCTAAAGGCCTTAACAATGCTCATACAATTTGACTTCTATAAATTTAGCCTAAGGAGATATACTGACATTTGGACAAAATTTTAAGATGTTTAATGCAGAGATATTTACAGTGGCAAAGAAATCAATTAATAAGTAAAAGAAAACACTTTGAAAACCAAGTAATAAATGGATGATTAAACAAATTATGGTTTTCCTTGTTCCTCATTGTTTTTGAGAATATAGGAAAACTTTGTTGTAATGTTAACTGAAAACTAAAATAGAGATTATATGGGATATGAAGTCAGTTATATGTGTTGTTTTGTAAAACATAAGATAATTCTAGGAAAAAAGTCCTACAATGTTGACAGTGTTTGTCTTTGGTTGGTAGGACTATAAACCGATTTTTATGTTTTTTTGTGTACTTTTTAATTTTTTGTATTCTCAGTAGCATGTATTATTTGGGGGTAAAAATTAACCTTCAAAATATTGTAAGGACATAAAGTATCAAAAGTCCTGCAGTCAGATTTATGTGAATAAAGTGTTAATAATAAAAGCCCACTTTCTTCAAACTGTTAAGTAAAACCAATGATCTATGATACTTCCACATAATACTAACAATAATACTTAAATGCTTGTCCTTCCACAGTAAGTGAACATAGTGGCCAATGTAATTCAAGGTAACCCCCATCTCCTTCTCAAGGAGAAAACTGTAAAGCAGAACAGTCTGGTAAGTTAATCATAAATTTGAGTAATGTTCTTGGGTTCAAAACCTGCTCCACCATTTACTACATCCCTGAACCTTAGTTTTCTCATCTGTAAAATGGAGAAAATCACAGCACCTACCACACTGGGTTGTTATGAGAGATAAATGAGTTAATACATGTTAAGTCCTTAAAATAGGGCACCTGGGTGGCTCAGTTGGTTATGTGCCTGCCTTCGGCTCAGGTCGTCATCCCTCGGCCCTGGGATCAAGCCCCACATCAGGCTCCCTGCTCATCAGAGAGTTTGCTTCTCCTTCTCCTTCTGCCTCTCCTCCCTGTTTGTGTTCTCTCTCTCTCAAATAAATAAATAAAATCTTAAAATAAATTTTAAAAAGCCCTTAAAACAAAGCCTACACACAATTAGCACCCAACAAAAAGTATCACTGAAGCTTCCTCACAATGGCAGTTGCAATCCATTAGATACCTCAAAATGTATTAAGGATATAATAAGCATGCATATGTAAAATGACTGTTTCCCATTGTAGGGATAGCAGAGCACTTCTAAGATAGGTTATAAAAACTGCCCTCATTAACACATTGAACTAAAGTACAAATGGAGAACCACATATGTCTACATGCTTAAAAACTTAAAGAATTATTAAATAAAAATTCTATTCTTCTTGTTTGACAAATATAGCTTGTAATGACCTAGAAGGCCAGATTCAAATTTAAACTTCTCACAATACTTAGAATTTAGGCTATTAATGGCCATTCACCACCACCATCACCACACATACAAACACACAAACACACATACAGACCCCTCCTCCCAGCGTACCCCGACTCCTCCTTTTTCCACCCCAGCTTCACCCACACTGAAGGGTCCTCACATCCAGGTATATAGTTAACCAAGACTATATTTTCAGGCTTGGTCCACCATTGGCCTCCCACCTCCAACAAACAGCAGCCTTGGCCCCCTCTCACCTCCAGTAGCACAGAATGCTATCAGATTCCTGTGCCCAGACAGCAGTTTTAGGGTTGGTTGGGCAGAAAATTCTAGGCTCCCAGGTACATAGATAATAATCCATAAGGAGTAGGGGGTGAGGCTCTGAATTGCCATCAACTCTTCGCCTCACAGATTTTCCCCACCCAGGGGAGGTATGGCTATAAGAAGGCCAAACAGAATGCCACGGCAGAGACCCCTTTGCCTAGACAGTAGGACATTGCCACCTGCAAATAATAGGAATATTCATCAAACATGTATCTCATGAATTTAAATTGTAGGAAACTCACAATAAAATGGAAGTGCTCCAGATATCCACATGAATGTGAACATCTGGGAATTAAAAATAGATGTTTTGGTAAACTAGAATATTCTATATAAAAAAAAAACTCTGTGTTGCATTGGTCTCATCCTAGTTGCCACATTCCACGGTCCTATAAGCACAGGAAAAAAGACCTTTACTTTCTCTTCTCCCACATCTCTGATGGCTATGCCTTTTGCTGGCTGCTTCTCAGCCTCTCTGGCCTCCCTTCCTCTCCTTTGATCCCTCCTCCCACTTTAAGACCTTTCCACAGACTCTGTCATCTACCTGGAATGCTCTATCCCCATGTATTCTGAAAAAATATTAATATTTTATTGACATTGATATTAATTAATATAAAATATCATGCTAATTGATACTAATGTAATACAGTATTAATATTAATTCCTCAGAAACCTTCTGATCTCCTTTCAGATACCACTTCCATAAAGAAGCTAGCTGCTGTTGAACCTCCAAACTGAACTGGTCAGCTCTGCTCAGTTATACACTGACATAGAATCTTGATCCTCTTCTTTTATAGCACTGAATGATTTGTAATTATATATTCAAGAGGGGTTTCATGAATGTTTCTCTGCTTCAATGATACTATAAGCTCAATGTGGGCAAAGATCAAAGTTTCTTTTACACGTCATACAATGTCAGCATTGAGCACAGGGCCTGGCATATAGCAGAAGCCATGTAAATATTTGATGAATGATCATATAACATATTGGAATAAATGTCACAATACAAAAATCTGACCTAGTCGTCCGACATCTAGGGAGCCAAACCTACTTAAGAAGGATCCAGAGATTTGACTTGACAGAGCAGGGCTCTGGGAGACCTATGTGTTTGTGGAGGAGACATGGAGGTGGTAGATGGCAACAAAATGAAGTGCTCCAGTAATGGTCTGAATATTTCCTAGGTCTTTCAATGTGGGCTCTGCAGTGGTGAGTTGGAGCCAGCTTATACTGGCTGGCTGTGAGAACTGATCAGTTGTGAACAGCTCTTCCAATTCCAATTCCATGTCCAGTGACATTGAGTCGGGAGCCTGTGGCCATGGAGAAAGTATTTACACCAGAAAAATTAGAAAATGCTACAAATAACAAATCACCAATTTTTTTCCTATTTCTGGAGAGCTGACTGTTAAATATTTATCATCACATCACTGACACCATGCCAGTAAATTTCTAATCTGCCTCATGAAGAAGCATAGTCTTAAGGTTTTCTAATTTCCTCACAATCAAGAACATACTTATGTCTTTTTGTAATTGAAAGAGTTTTAGTATCGTTCATTGGGAGATAAACACTTTTTTTAAAAGCCTGAATTGTTACTTACTGAGTGATTATATTTCATGTATTGAAGTTTCAAAAAATATTTTTACAGAAAATTTTAAAAAACAAAAGCCAAATGGAATATTATATGAATCCATCACATAACTTCAATAATTATGATCAATACTGTTTCATTAATCCCCCACTTACTACCCCTCCCCTTCTCAGTGAATAACTTCAAAACAAATGCCATATCATTTTATTTTTATGTATTTCAGTATGTATCTCTGATTGATAAGTACTTTTTAGTAAAACTAAAATATAATTATTGTGCCTAAAATATCTCTTATATTATTAAAAATCTTGTCACTGTTCACATTTCCATGATTGACTTCCAATTACTTGTCCAAATTTTTGTTTGGATCATTATTCAAATAGGGTCTTTATTTAAATTGGTTCACATTTTTAAAGATTTGATAGACTTTCCCCCTCCAATGTATGTTTTCCCCCTTGCAATTTTTTATTAAGAAAATCAATCAGATCACTTATTCTATAGACTTTCATATAGTTTTGATTTTGTTGATTGCAACCCCATGGTATCATTTAACATGTTGCTCTATCTCTTATATTGCATGTGAATTACTATTTAGAGCGAGAGGCTTAATCACATTACAGTTTGCTGTGTGTGTGTTTGTCTGTGTGTGAGATGGGGGGTGGAATGGGACACTATAGAGAGGAAGTGAGTGGGAAATATTACTTCACAGCCAACACTTCGTATTTCCACTAAGAGGTCCATATTTTGGCTGTCTCTCCCTCGTGTTTATGTGTGCTTGTGTGTGATTTTCTCAGTCATTGCTGATTATATCACTGAGATCCATTAATTTGGGGAATTTATAAAATGGTATTATTCTATTTCTATTATTTCCTCTTTATTTATTAATTGTAATAGTCTTTAAGGAGAAACTTCTCTTTATACATTATTGGTCATCCAACAATTTGTACCCAAGTCAAATTCTGTTTTCTTTTCTTTAGAGAGAGTGTGTACACACAAGCAGGAAGGTGGAAGGGATAAGGAGGAAGGGCAGAGAGAGAAGAAGAGAGAGAATCTTAAGCAGGCTCCATGCATGGAGCCCACTGTGGGGCTCAGTCTCACAACCCTGAGATCAAGACCTGAGGTAAAATTGTCGGACACATAACCAACTGAGCCACCCAGGCGCCCTCCTAGTCAAATTCTTAAGATATAATAAAAGAAGTCCGAGTTCCATCCGTGTCTCCTCTATCATTTTCATTTGTACCCTAAGGTTTAGATCATATAGAAAAAAAGGACAATAGTTGATTTTTATCAGTTTATAGCATTAAATATCCATATCCATAAAAATTTTAAATGAAAACAAATTAAATACTCCACTCAAAAAACTAGAGAAAGAACAACAAAGTAAATCAAAAGAAAGCATAAAAAGGATTAATAGTGATAAAAACAGAAATTAATGGATATATGTGTTTTCAAGTAATGAATTAGTTTCCTAACAGCCTCCAAAAGCAACTAAGGATTTTTTCAGTATTACTATAAATTCACAGATCTAAACAAATATGATATGTTTCATTGTTTCGTTGCTTTTATTAATACTTATCAATACTCAAATGGTTCCATTTTCAGTCACTGAGAGATTTTTCAAGTTGGCTTTTGAGTCCTTTTAATGCAACCATAGTCTATAATAACTTTCTTGCTTCTAATATAACAAGATGTTCTGAGTTTATGTTGTACATTCCTACCCTCAACTACAATCACTCTTTTCTCCAAGATTCCTAGTTCTTAGTAGTGGGAAATGATATTCAGAGAATATAATTTTGGCATGAGGGTATTTCCATGCTATTGAGTTCTTGGCCATTTAACATACCAAACATATTTTTTAAGATAAAATATCTCAAGTTCATGTTGGTATTTTTAATTTACATATATTACAACTGTTTCTTCTTTTCCCACACCATAAAACTCACTCCTCAATATCAATATCGCTCATCTGTTCTATGCCACAATACACATACCTCAGTAAAACAATACAAAACTACTACCAAAAATGTGATTACTAAAAAATGACTTAAAAATATTTTGCTATTATTTTTATCATGAGGACATATTCCACTAAGAAAGTACAAATTATTGAGTTTGAAATCATTTAGAATAGTTCCTCTGTGTGTGCATATAAGTGCAGTTAAACCATCAACTGGATGCACAATTCATTTCATTTGTATCCTTTCTGATACTATGGGATTTTTAACTATTTAATTTTGTTTTAATTATATAAAATATTAACATCATTTCATGTTAAATACTTGGAACAAGGTATGTTGAAAGATTCCAATTTCATCCATATCACCTCTTGCCTATTCTCTCCCTCATCATCCAAAGCATCAGTTCTAATAACCAAAAGTGACCCACTATACTTTCTCATTCTTTTGTTATGGCAGGGTTTTTTTTTTCCATTTTTAAATATAAGCAATATAGGGATGCCTGGGTGGCTCAGTGGTTAAGAGTCTGCCTTCTGGGGATCCCTGGGTGGCGCAGGGGTTTGGCGCCTGCCTTTGGCCCAGGGCGCGATCCTGGAGACCCGGGATCAAATCCCACGTCGGTCTCCCGGTGCATGGAGCCTGCTTCTCCCTCTGCCTATGTCTCTGCCTCTCTCTCTCTCTCTGTGACTATCATAAATAAATAAAATTTAAAAAAAAAAAAAAAAAAGAGTCTGCCTTCTGGCTTAGGGTGTGATCCTGGAGACCCGGGATCGAGTCCCACATCAGACTCCCTGCATGGAGCCTGCTTCTCCCTCTGCCTGTGTCTCTGCCTCTCTCTCTCTTTCTTTCATAATAAATAAATAAAATATTTTAAATATATATATAAGCAATATAGTATATCCCTTTCTTAGAAAAATAATAACACACTTTCCATCTTTTTTTCCCTTTAACAATATATCCTGGACATCATTCCACAGCACTATATTGAACTTTTTAATATTCTTCCTTATAGCTGCATATTACTCTGGTATGCTGATAGATAGCAATTCATTCTGCCACAGAAAATTCAGATTATTTCCAATCTTTTGTTACTGGGTGCTGCAACGAAGAGTCTTATGCATAAATCTCTTCTTTTTTTGCCAACGTATTATAGAGATAGACTCCTAGAAGTGGAATTTTTGCAGGGTACAAAAGTGAGTCAAAATGTATGGTTGACCCTTGAACAACAGGGATTCGAACTGCACAAATCTACTTAGATATGGTTTTCTGTTTTAGGGGGTTTGTTTGTTTGTTTGTTTGTTGCTGTTGTTGTTGTTGTTGTTGCTGTTGTTGTTGTTTAAGAGTTGACAGCCAAAGCTGCAAGGTCTTTATTTACAACTCTCCATACCAGTCTGCAGAGAGGGACTGAATGGAAGGCAACTGGTGCAGAGGTCGTCTGTTGCCCTCTGAGTAACCAGGGAGGCTGAAGAGGCATCGGCAGTCCCTGGCTCAGGTTGGCTACGCTTGCAAGCTGTCCCGTGCACCGCCAGGGTGGTCAAGTTGAGGGCCAGTGGCTGGTGGGCAAAATTCAGGACTAAAGCAGAGAAATGTACCCAGAGGGCAGAGCTGCTTTGCACAGGGAGCCCCACACCCCTGGCAATTATCCTCACCCCCAAATGGCTCTGGGACTGCACACAGGGCCAGTCAAGGGCCCTGTGCCCCTTCCAGGCCAGGCACAGATTCCTCCTTCCCATGTTGACCAGGCTTGCAGCCTCTGAGGCAAGTGCGCTCATATATGGCCACGCCTCCAAGCAGAAGGGAAGCTGTAATGTGCCTCCAGTCCACTATCATACCTGCAGGCCCACAGGGGGCTCCACTGCTGAGCCAAGGCCATCAGGCTGTGAAACATCTCCATTCTAGTATATTATACTAAATTTCCATATAAACCGCATATACAATTGGGTTACTTATTGAATTTTCTATTTTATTCCACTAATCAGTTTGTCTATGTAACATTAACAAAATGACTTAATCATATAGCTTTTTAGTGTTTATAATACATTTTAAAGTATTTAATTTTTTTAAAGATTTGGTTTATTAGAGAGAGAGAGAGCACAAGTGGAGGGGGGCAGCAGAGGGAGAGGGAGAAGCAGATTCCTCACTGAGCAGAGAGCCTAATGTGGGGCTCAATCCCAGGACCCCAAGATCATGACCTGAGCCAAAGGCAGGTACCCAATGGACTGAGCCACCCAGGCTCCCTGTATAGTATTTAGTTTTGAAGATGAATCGCTGTGACTTCACTATATATACACATTTCCTCTTCTTTTTTTGGTATTTTCCTGTCTATTCTTATTATTTATTTTCTTTCCAATTAAATTTTATCATCAGTCTATCCAGCTATGGAAAAAGACTGATTTTTTTAATTGGAATTACATTAAACTTAAGCAATTTAGGGATAACTGACATCATGACACTGTGTCTTCCATCCAAGAATGAGTATGTCTATTTGTTCAGCTCTATTTGTGTGACTCTTGGAAACTTTTTAAATGTTTTTCTTATCTACATCTTGAAGATTTTTTTGCAGAGTTGATACAAATGAATATAATTTCTGTTATGATTCATGAAATAGGATCTGATCCATTTTAGATTCTGATTTTTTGTGATGCTTCCTGATTTTTTATGTTAATTTAATAACCTCCTATTATACTAAATTCTCTATCATTTTTATTGTTTTCCACAGTTTCTTTTCTATATAATTATTCTATTTCCACATAAATATAGTTTTACTTTTTCCCTTGCAATTCTTATGCTTCCAATTGTTTTCTCTTGAGTTATCTGCATAGGCTAATACCTCCAACAATATGTTAAACAGTAGTGGAGAAAATGAGCAGTCTTACCTGGTTCCTAACTTTAGACAAAACATTTCTACAGTTTCCCCATTAAATAAGACGCTAAATTTTTTATGCTAATTTTTCAGAAGGAAGGGAAAAGGGAGGGAGAGAGAGAGAAAGCTCATATGGTTAAATATCCATCAATTACTATTTCATTGAATGTTTATACTATGAATGGATATTGATTGTTGTCAGATGCCTTCTCTGAATATTTGGAGATGCTCAAATGATTTTTCTCCCTAGCCTTCTTACTATGTTGTATCAGTTTAATGAAATTTTTAATAGTTAACCACCTGAATTAAATGAACCATGTTGCATTCCTAGAATTAATCTCAGCCCTTGGTCATCGTGCAATTACTTTTATATATGCTGTCAAATTCCAGTTGCTAATATTTTAATACTTTTATTTTTTTTATTTTTTTTTTTAATACTTTTACTAAGACTATGTAAGACATTGATATTCTTAAGTGAGATTTTCTGTACTTTTCTTTTTTTGGTGGTATCATTGTCAGCTTTGGGGTTTAATGTTATAGTAGATTCAGGCCATGAAATGGGAAGATTTCTTTCATGACTATATTCTCTGGCATATTTTGAATGCACTGGGATTATTGACTCAGTGCATTTGAAATATTAAATGATTTAAGTTTTTCAATTCCAGTTGTATATGGTTTCCTGTAAAACCAGGTGGACCTGGGACTCTTCTGTGACAGCTTACTTTTCTACTTCTTTACTAGTAATAGTTTCATTTACACTTTACTGGGGTCAACTATGATAAGTTGGATTTTTAAAATTTCCATCTTTATGAAGATTTTCAAATCTATTTGCACATATTGGGCAAAATAGAACTTTCTAAATTGCTTGGTTTGATGGATTTTTTTCTTCTTTTTGATTTCCAATTTTGTGGTTTTCTGCTTTCATTTTTTCTCTTCTTTATTATTTCTTCTTTGTCCTTTCTTTCAATTACACTAAGTAATGGTTTCTCAATTTTAATATTAATGGAATAGTTCAATGTGATTTTAGGACTACTTTTCTGTTTTCTAAGTCATTAATTTCTGTTTTTATTTATATTACTTCCTTTTTTATGCTTTCTTCTGATTTACTTTGTTTTTTTCCGTTTTAATTGATGTTCCATTCGTTTTCATTTTTATTTTTATTGATACAGCTATTTAATGCTATAAATTTTCTTCTGATAACTGATTCAGCTGTATCCCACAGATTCTGCTTTTCTCTTCATTACCATTATTTTTGGACAATTCTGCAATTTTGAGTTCCTCCTTTGAACCAAGTGTTTTTTGGTAGCATGTTTTTAAAAATAAAATGGAATTTTCTTTGCCATTATTATGCCCTCCTTCCCTACCGCACTGACTTCGAATAGTTTAGTGCTTTTAAAAAGTAAATACCAGCAGTTTCTTGTGATTATTTAAACTTGAGCTCATAGAGAAAAAAACAAAACAAAATACCACACAATCAACCTTAATGAGGAAAGCCAGAGAACAAGTGAATGGTAAGTTTCTTACTCTCCTAAGACTTTCATTTCCAAGTTCAATCACTGGCAATTCATCTTGAATTCCCTCATGTGACCTTGTTTTGTAGAGCCGGGGGGGGGGGGGGGTGGGGGGGGGGGTGGGGGGGGGGTGGGGGGGGTGGGGGGGGTGGGGGGGGTGGGGCTTTGGTTGACCAGACATTTTTTAATACTGTCAAAAGACCACATGTCTTTATGTCACCCCATGCTGAAGTACTGTAGAGTATATTTAGTCCTTCACAAATAAATTTGCACTACAATAGTATCTCCTACTGAGGTGAGAAAAGAAAGAGACATTATTTTTTTGGAGGGGACTGTGAAAAGGATTTTCTATATATAATGCTTTACTATTTTTTTTTTCTCTTTTAGTATACTTACAGTGATAGGATTTAACTTCTAGTTGTTTATGGGGGGTTTTCAGCAACTCCTTCATAAGTAACTCCAAGCAATTCCCTAAAACTTAAAGATGAAACCTCATACTGACTCTAAACACACATACTAAAACAAACCCCCTCACGCCTCCAAACTGTAGTTTAGAATCCAAAACTCAGGGTGTGTGTGTTGTTTTCTTCCTGCTACTATGGCTCAGAGATGAGTAAATGTTGGCTTCAGCTTTCTGTCTTGGAACCTACTCCTTCTTTTTCATCTCAGTTTAATTGGTACCTTATATGGGGACAGCAGCTGAAATGTGATTACATCTCAGGCATCCTGGGATGCCTGGGAGTTCACGGGGAGTCAGGGAAAACTCAGAAGCATTGAAGAAAACAAAAGCCAGAAAAATGGAGTCAGTGCCAGCAGAGAGAAGTCAGCATGCCAGATGGGGGCCAATGCCAGGGCAAGCAGCTGAGAGCTAGAACCTCATGGTATCAGAAGAACAGACCACATTGGAGGGCCAGAAGCCAACCTGGAGCTGTAGAAGAGTGGAGAGAGCAAGCTCACTTCCCCAGCTGACCCAACTGGGATCAGATCAAAGAACCCGGTGGAATGATTTTGTTCAGCCTAAAGCACCCTTCAGAACCAGAGCCAGAGCTGCAGGGCTGGTGCCAATGGCATGCTAAAGAGGCTTGAGATGAGCGATCCCCAGGGAATCCATCCTCAGGCCTGAATGAGGAGACAGTTTTAGAGATTGCCTGGAAGACAGTATTGAAATACCAGAGCTAAACACCATAAACTGCCAATGCTACTGCACTGCTACTTTGTTACATTAGAGAGCAGGCATTCCCAGTGCCCCTAAAAAGGAGCAGAATTGCAGCCCCCTCTTCATGCTCTTGGGACAAGATCAACAAAAAAGAAGTCAGCACAAGCAAGTTTTACATCATTTTAGATGAGAACTGTCCCAAGTTTCAAGTCCAATCAGGAATTTTTCTTTTTTTTTAAGTTTTTCTTTAAATTCATTAGTTAACATATAGTATAATGTTAGTTTCAGTAGTAGAATTCTGTGATTCATCACTTACATGCAACACCCAGTCCTCATCACAAATGGGATTTTCTTTCTAAGAAGTGAGCTCCTTCTAACTGAAATAACCTCCAGTTATGAGCAGCTATCATTCATCTTTACCTCCTTTTCTATTATCCCAATTATCTGAAGAGACAAAATACAGATGAGATTAAAATTTCTATTTAAGATGTGATCCATCTGATTGGAGTGTACCTTGCTCTTTCAAGAGCAATAATTATAGTAAAAGTAATATAGTTGAAGAAAAGAACAGAAACTCATTCCAAAGAAGATAGCTAACAACAGAATATCAAACACACATCAACTCATTTAGATGTTGCCCTATAATCTAGCTGCTCTTTCCATTAGAATAGATTTAGAAGAAGATGTAAAAATATATACATTTATGGATGTGTGTTATTTTGCCTCTTAAAATGTCTAAAAGTAAATAAATAAATCTCTAAAAAGAAAAAAAGAACCTACAACAGCTTTAAACTAATTCTTATTGAAGTGTAAATATTATACAATGTTGTATTAGTTTCAAATGTAAAACGTTGATTTGACAATTCCATACATTACTCAGTTCTCACTACAATAAGTGTAGTCACCACCTGTCACCATACATTATTACAGTATTATTGACTATATTCCCTATGCTGTACTTTCCATCTCCATGGCTTATTTATTTTATAACTGTAAGTTTGTACCTCTTAATCCCTTTTATCTATTTGCCCATCTCCTCACCCACCTTCCTTCTGTCAACCACCAGCTTGTTGCCTGTATTTTAGTCAGTTTTGTTCATTTGTTTTGTTTTTCAGATTTCACATATAAATGAAATCATACGGCATTTGTCTTTTCTGTCTTATTTCATTTAGCATAACACTCTCTAGGTCCACATGGTAACTAATCATAATCAAACCTATCCAGGTATATATACTATTTGTATTAGAAAATATTTCATATGTATGTGTATATGTGTATGTATGCATATATATATATATTCTATATATATAGAATATATATAAAATATAGTACTCTCACAGAGTCACACACTGTTTTAATGCTTTATAAGTACCAAACTCATTATTATAACACCCTATAAACAGTTATCAACTTTATTTTTTTTATTTAATTTTTTTTATTTAATTTTATTTATTTATTCATGAGAGACACATGAGAGAGAGGCAGAGACACAGGCAGAGGCACAAGCAGGCTCCATGCAGGGAGCCTGATGTGGGACTTGACCCCGGGTCTCCAGGATCACACCCCAGGCTGCAGGTAGTGCTAAACCACTGCATCACCGGGGCTGCCCTGTTATCAACTTTATTTTTCATATGGACAAACTGAGGAATAGATTAAATAAATAATTCAAGGTCACACAGCTATCAACTGGGGAACCCAAAACATTTGACTTCAGATATCCTGCAGAGGTTCATATACTTGAAATTTTGCTGATTGTATCCCCAAAGTACCTTTTCTTCCTGGTTAATAAAGGAACTTAGTGATTTTATTCCAGTTTCACACATTTTACTGTTGTCTAGTATTTAAGTTTGACATTAATTTTGAGCCTCCAGTTGGTCATTATTATTATTGTTGTTATCATTGACATATCATCATAAACTATCATTACAATCAATGCTTGTTTATGTCAACCAGTATCTTTGCTTGCTATTGCTACTCACCTCTCAATCCTTTCTGCTAGGATTAGGTTCCTATTTCATGAAATAAAAATTATAAGTGTTCTTTCAGCAAGATGCCAAAGATAAAATATTCTTTCATTGTTTTTTTTCTCTTGTGTCTCTATATAATAGTTTTGCTGGGTATAGAAATCTAACTCAAAAGTAATTTGTCAGTACTTTTTAAAGACTTCATTCCATTAGGCTTTCTATTGTTATTGTTGAGATGTCTGCTCCCTATCTACTATTAATTATTAGGTAATATTTATTTTAATTGCTTTTAAGATTTTTAAAATATTTTCTTTAGTTTACTGATACAAAATATGTCAGATTCAACTTTTCCCTATTTGATCTCTCCTAGAGCTCCCAACAAGTATTTTGTTCTTGTTAAATAATAGATCTAGATATATAATAAGCATGTCATAAATACATGGCACTTTATCTACTTTTTATCATTTCAACCACCATATAAATATGATATTACAGCAAACTTCTTAAAAACAAGGAACTTATTTTTCACTTATTTGTATAACAGAGCTCTATACCCATTGAAAGTGTTCTATGAATGACTTAAGGTTTATTTTTCCATACTTCTTATTGACCTAATGTTTTTATTTATTTTTTTAAAGATTTTATTCATTTATTCATGAGAGGCACAGAGAGAGAGGCAGAGACATAGGCAGAGGGAGAAGCAGGCTCTCTGCGAGAAGCCTGATGCAGATCTCAATAACCAGACCAGGATCATGCTCAGCCAAAGGCAGATTCTCAACCACTGAGCCACCCAGGCATTCCTGACCTAATATTTTTAGATTCAGTTACAATTCATAGTAAATTAATATCTCCACATTCTCTTCCCTCCCTTCCTCTCATTTCTAAGACAAGAAGCTGAAACCAAAGATAGAAATAAAGGAAAAATCTTAGGGCTCATTTCATAATTGGGATTTAAGTAGAAATTGCCACTGCTCTCTAATTTTCAATTATATTATGTATAATCAACTAGGTCAAAATATCTAATTGCAAAGGCCAAGTTGATTAGCCTAAAAGGCCAAGTTGATAAGATATAGTTTGCAAAAACATTTTTTATCCCAAGATATCATTCCTCAGATATCTTCTGTAAAAGTGAATTCTCAAAAAATGGAAATATTTTAAGGGGAAACTTTCTGTACCCAATAAAGCACAAAATAATGCCAATATTCTGCTGTATGAGACTAAAACTTAGTAACAGCTATTGAATTATGAACTTATTAAGACAAGAATTGGAAGATTGATCATCACACTGAAGCACTAAGGAAATAATCCATCTCGACAAATTTAAGGAAGGCTTAATGATTTATCAGAGATTATATGCAAATTAAAATGATTATTCTATGTTATTTTGGACTTTCCAAAATATTTCCCAAACATTGGTGTGACTTTCTTCAAGAATCTGATAAATAAAATAAAAATGACACAAGCTTAGATATTCTTCCTATTTCAAAGTATTTTTTTAACATAAACTCAATCATAAATATAAATTCAATACATTTTTATTAGTCATAGTAAGGTCTAACTTTTTTTAGTTACTAGGGTAAAAGAGCTTTAAATGCATGCCTTTTAAGTGAGACAGAAAGAAAATTAATTTTTTATGAGACGATTTTAAAAAGAATTATCTAATATAGAACAAAGACAAATTAAATTTTAGGAGCAATATCAAATCCTGATAATTTTAAGATTCAGGAAAATGTGAATTACCTTAAAATATTCTAATGTAAAAAAACATGAGTCCAGTAAAGATCCCAGCTTCTTAAAAACATCTTTCAACAGGGAGCATCTAGCAGTTCTTTTAAGACAGCATTCTGCCCTCAGAACTAGAAAGACCCTTCAGATATCATCTATTTTAGTCTCCCAACTTGTGGTCCTTGGATCCTGTGAAATTATCACTGGAGATACACCAAGGCATGTAAAAACCAGGAATTTCTTAAGGCGAAATCAGTATGTCACACATATATTTGTGTGGCTGTTTCTGATGCATGGACATGCAATTGCGACTAATAGAAATAAAGCATTTCTGAATCCATAGAAATTACTGTCATATATTTTTCTCAATCAGTTGACATCATAAGTATGGTTTCCTAATACAAGGGAATTTTTGGAACCTTAAAAGAGGTAAATGATGAATCTATCTTTCTCCACCTTATCCATTTCTTTCAAGCATATTTATATCCACAATGTAAGCTCCACGAAGGTGAGAATTTATACCTATCTTTGTTTACTACTGTATTTCTAGAATATTTCTTGACATATAGTGAGTCCTTAGAAATGTCTGTTCAATGAATGAATGTTAATTAACATTACCCAGCACTGGATATTAAAGAGCTTTAAATAATCAGTGAAGAAACACAAGTTACATGGAGCTGTTAAAAAGGCAGACCTGTTGTCTTCCTTTTTGGCAAAAAGCTACATCTTAGCATAATAAATTTTTGTGTATGTGTTTAGAGAATAATTTTTCAGACTATCCACAATTTATTGCTTTTTTTCATGCTGAGATAAAGACTTATTGTGAAACACGATCACTTTTTTGGTGCTTTGGAGCCCATCTGCTCCTGGATGCCAATTAAACTCTGGCAGGAGCCTGAAGCTCTCCATGGAGCAGCTGGTGTCAGCATCACATAAAATATTCTCCTGAAATGTATCGTTCTGCTGCTCAGGGAACATGCAGTAGAGGCTTAGCTAAAATAAAGAAAGGACAAGGCTGTGACATCCAAAAATAAAATCAAAGGGGATCAAGTTAGGGTTATTTATATATACTGATACTGGGCTCAGTAGTCTAAACACCTCACAGCTGTTCAAAATTTGAGAAGAAGAAATCAACTATATCACTAACATCTCCCTAGCTGAAGGAGGCTAGGGCCAGGTAGATCTGTCCTCTGTCTACCACTCGCAGCCTCTGTTACAGTGATTTGGTCTTAGTTCTCTTTAGTTTAAAGTTGGGGTTAAGAAATCTAGATCTGATATCAGATAATGTGGGTCCCAAGCATGCAACTTCCTGGCTCTGTGGCCTCAAACAAGCTGTCTCATCTCTTCAACCTTAGTTTTCCATTCACACAATGAGGAAAATCATTGTTCTTGCCTTCTGGAATTGTGAAGATTTAATAAAAACAATTCATGCAAAGCACTCAGCTCAGGTTGTGGCTTATACAGTTTCAATAAGAATTAATAATCACTATCATTACGGGGGATCCCTGGGTGGCTCAGCAGTTTGGCGCCTGCCTTTGGCCCGGGGGCGATCCTGGAGTCCCAGAATCGAGTCCCGTATTGGGCTCCCTGCATGGAGCCTGCTTCTCCCTCCTCCTGTGTCTCTGCCTCTCTTTCTCTCTCTCTCTTCCCCTATGTCTATCATAAATAAATAAATAAATAAATAAATAAATAAATAAATAAATCTTTAAAAAGAAAAAAAATAATCACTATCATTACTATCATTTATAAGAATATAAAGCATGGGCCCATGATTAGTACAACTAAAGTTTCCTTCTAACTCCAGTTAGACCCAAAAGGATGGGATACAAGGAGTACTTAAACTTCTTGGGCAATAGACACCTGTTTTCCTCTCTCAATACCCACATCTCACTATGACCCAATGCTGAGTCAGCTCCCAGACTTGATATTTTCTCCATTTCCCTAGGTATCTTTCAATAAGAGTCAGATTCAGGGTCTGATGATCTCAGAACAAACACTGATCACTCATGACATCTGTAAGCAATTGCTCTCTCTAGGCTTATATTGGCCAGAGGGTGGAGGGTGCCATTACCTTGCTTTGTACCATGGTCCCCTTCTCAGTCTAAAGGTTTCTCCAAACCTCAGCCTAAATCTTGAAACTTCTTAGAGAATCAATCTCTTATGCCCACTTTGTGACATACTTTATTCCTTTCATCTCTGACTACCTATTTCTCTTATTTCTCCTATTTTCACTCTGCTGTTCCTCTCTACCATGCCTTTCTCCCTTTCTATAGTATTCTTATTTTTTTTTCCTATCATCATTCTATTTTTTAAAAGATTTTAGTTGTTTATTTGAGAAAGAGAGAGCAGACGTGAGAGTCCAAGCAGAGCAGAGGGAGTGTGAGAAGCAGACTCCCTGACAAGCAGGGAGCCCAATGCAGGGCTCGATCCCAGGACCCTGGGATCATGATCTGAGCTGAAGGCAGATGCTTAACCGACTGAGTTATCGGTTATCACCAGTTTGGGAGAAATTATTAGTTTGTGAGGCAATTAGGGAGAAAATATTAGTCTAGGGTTAGAAAAATTATTTTTAAGATTATCACTAAATAATAAAGAAGTAGACAGAGATATGGGACTGAGTTGAATTTAGTGAAGTTGACTGGCAGATGACTGGCAACCCTGATATAAAGTGTAAGAGCCATATTTTAAGGACCTGAATGGGTGGTCAAGATGTAGAGCACAGATGGTATGAAAGTAAACAGAATAGAAGGTCAAAAGAAACTTTCCTCTAACTGCATAATACCTAAGCACATTTACTCAGAAAGGATGAATTACACCAGCCATCACTGGAGGCCTTTTTGTTGGAACATTTCCCTTAAGAGTAGCATTGTGGTCATTGTTCTTTTGATTATAAAAGGAATTGTATATGCAGTTCTAACTGTTCCAGGAGGTTGTAGAGACTATCAAATGCTATGCCCAACACTTGTTTCAAGGCTCAGCAACTGAGTACAGTAAACAAATGGGAGAAACTAATAGCAGATCACAAGTCACTCATTTATTGCAGAGAAAAAACAAACAAACAACAACAAAGCTCTAATAACTGCAATCACTGGTGAGCCCACAGAAGCAGTCTGCAGTAAGAAATCATTTGTCAACATGGTTTTCTAAATATGAGTACAGAAGTGCAGAAAATTATACAATGACAAAAAGAATAAATGATTTTTAATCACAGTCTATTAGGGACACTTTTTGTTTTTGGAGTTTAAGAGCTAAAGAATAATCCAAAAGTTGTTTAGTGAGATAAAGCTTTGGTAACAGTGGGGAGGGGGGGATTTTTGTTAACTGCTGCCTTAGTTTTATTAGAACCAGGCCACCATACTGGATACTCCAGCATTTCTTCTTATGGCTAGAGTTCTGGTTAAAACTGCTGGAACCCACCACTGTTTACATGTGTAGCCTTTTCTTTATATGCCTTGAAGTTTCTTCCAACTCCTAAATTTATTAGGAGAGCACGTGGCCTCTAGGAGAAACCTACTCTGACCCTAACGACTATAGTTTTTGTCAAAACAATAAAAATATAGCATTCTGTTATTTTCATACCAGTAAATGTCCTCTGGCCACACTCAAAAAAAAAATGTGAAAAAGATATTTTCCCAGATCTGTGTGGAACACACCTCACAAGAAGCAGGCAGTGTTAAATATTTGTTTTGATGTGTTCAAGTATGTGATATTAGATGGGGTAAGAGAATGGTGCAAGTGATAATGCAGAAGTTAGTCTGGCCATAATCCTGATAGAAAATTGCAAGATAGTTTATTAAAGCCAGTTATAAAATTTCATATAACTCAACGGAAATAAGTGTTGGTAGAAAATAAAAGGGAGTAGCATACTAGATAGATATGTGATAGACAGGTGGATGATTGATTGATTGATGGAAAAATAGACAACTCTCATTGATGCTGACATGATAAGAAAGCATTTAATATTGCTATCACTTTGACAATTAAAAAAATACATTGTTTTAAGAAAAGCAATTTGAGGGTAAGTCTTTGATAGCCTCCTCTGACTTAAATGAAATGAGCGCCAACTCCATTCGCCTTATTTCATGGAAACTGTAAGTCAAGGTTTGTTTTTAGGTTATCATAATGTCCTTCGATGATTAAATACCCTGTTCTTTAAGCAATTAGGGGTAATTTTTAAGTAGTAACATTATATAAATAACTCTCAAAGATAACCCAAAGCCTACAGGCTTATAAAGTAAATAAAAGAACAAACTAATAATAATTGTGTTTTGCCTCTTACCATTGCCTGTCACCTAAGCCTCATGGAGGGCATTGTGAAAATAGAGTATGCTTAGAATAGCTCCAGGACACATTATGACAACCAGTGAGGGAAACAAAGAGATCAAGCCAAATAATGCTAAGAACAGTACCTCTGGGTTGGAATGTAGATACTTGCTAGCTGCTCTTGGCTAGCCTTCATGGCCATGACTTTATGGTACCCACTGGGGAGGAATGTGAAATGTCCAAAAATGTTCCCATAGTGATCTATGCCCAGAATGTGGCTATTTTTAAAGAAAGGAGCACATCCAGCTCAGCTCAATATTCCATGAGACAAACAGATTCCCAGGTTAGAAAGATGAAAGAGTGAATTCAGAACCCAAGGCCAGTTGGAACTCTGCCTTCCCTGAACTCAGAACAATCAATAAATAAAAGAATACAACAAGCTAAATGATATTGACCTTGCCACAAAAAAATCCTAAAGCACATATTAGCTTTATCTAAAATGGGAAGCTGCAAAATAACTGTCTCCAAAGACATTTATCTTAGCTTGGCAAGGGCACAGCATCACAGGAATGGATGCTTGGTGTCAGAAATCAAGGATTCTACACAAAGTAATGGAATATCTCAGAGGCAAGTAAACAGAGGGAGAAGACCAGAGAGTGATTTTTTGCCTCTGAGAGTCTTTTCAATTGTACTCTGACAGAATCTGAGGTCCCCTGATTTCAAAGCCCAAGGGCAATGTTTTGTCATTGAGTGGCATCCCAGTGCTTGGTGGGCAGGCAATCTGCATTCCTCTCTGACAATCAGCTGGAAGACTCAGACAATCTGTTCAGGCTAAACCCTGGAATGGCTGAAACTTCTTTGATTCACTTTGCCAAAGCAATTGCAGAGAATAGAGGCACATTGTTATTAGTAATAGCGATTGGAAATTATAATTTTAGAAAACCAAAAAATGGAAATGTAAAAGTCTATTGAAACTTCTACATGTAGACTGTAAGAATATCATGAATTTTTCCAATTGAATTAACAAGGACTGAGAATGTAGAGTCTTTGATTATATTAGCAGAGTTATACATATTATCTAATGATCGATCGATCAATAGATATAGGTATATAGTTTTTAGAAAAGACTTTTTTAAGGCCTTTTCTTCTGTTATCTAGTATGTGTAACTCGATGCTTGGCTCAGAGTAGATGCTTAAAACGTACTTGATAAATAGATGAAAGAATGGATTATTGGATTCTACTCCCTCTAAAAAATCTTTATGGTTTAAAGTCTTATTTTTCTATTTCTTTTTTCTCTTCCCAAATTTCCTAAGAAAGGTGCCAATAATTACATAAATAAAATCATGAAATTTTAAAATTTCAAGATGGAAAGACAAGAGAAACAAAGTAAAAATACAATTCCACAATAAAATAATTTTAAACCTCAGTAGTGTTACCATTTCTTAAAATTGAGAAAATGGTGCCTACAAGAAAAAAATTGTGTTCTGAAAAATTTATGCTTCTCATTAAAAGAAAATACATGCATAGAATACAGTATTAGTTTAAGGTCTCAAACGATCACAAATGGCTATTCTATTAACCTAGTGGAATACTATGTGTGTGTGTAACTACGTATATATGTGTGCTATTAGTTTTTTGTTGGCAACTGTTTCAATTATGCAGCTGATTTCTGCACCTTAGGTCTCCACTATCTGAATATAAATTATCAGTTGCATAACTTTAGATTGCTTTGAGTACCTATCAATTCAATTTATAGTTGAAAACTAGAGCGTTTTTAGTGTGATTTTTTTCCCCAAAAACAAATAATATTGAATTTTCCAGGAAAGATTATATTCAACAATCATTTAGGGTCATTGCTAATGGATACCAATGAGGAACTTTTGATATTATGTGGTCTTTAGTGGTTTTATTTTTCAACTACATAGCTTCCTAACAGAACCCTGGTTTTACTTTGGGAAGCTCTCTTTCTTAAGTCTGTGATAAGATAAATCTTGAGCATGCCCCATTTGCTTTTCCAAGTTTTTCCTCTCAAAACTTTGTATAGTCAAGAAGAATGCAAGTGACCCAAACTTAAATCATGGAATCCCCTCTCTCAAGATGAATTTTGAGAAGAAGGACTCAAAAACAAAATGAATAGTGTTCTTTCCCTTTTATTATGGCACTGCTCTTCTCATCGCTTGCAGACCCAATGTTGCTTCTTCTTCTTTTTTTAATCCAACATTGTTTCCTTCTGGTGTGCTTCAGATGCAGAGTTGAGATACTTACACCTCTTAGCTCAAAGCCCATGTCACAATTGGTCATGCACAATTTCTCTTTTGTCTTTATTCATACATTCATGCATCTCTCCATTTTCACCATATAACTTGCTCCTTTCTCCTTCCCATGAGCAACCATTCTAATGTGTATGATAAATCCCTTTCTGCTTAGATGACTACTTGCACATACTGCCAGTTTGTGTGCATGATTTTAATTTACATGAAGAGAATCATTATATAAATAAATAATGCATATATTTGTGAATTTTACACTACTTTTACTCAGAACTATTTTCAAGATCTACCTATGTAGCTATGTGAACCTCTAATGCCATAATGAGCATCTACTACATTTTACGCATCAAGTCTTAGAGATAAACCTCCAAGATGCCTTCATCATCCTGCTTCCACAATAATATTGAAATTAACAACCTTATGGAACTGGGTTCTTTAGAATATGTACTGGGTCATAGATATTATATTTCATTAGGTAAAGTATCAACATTTCAACAAAATTGAGAGCTTACTCTGTGCTAGGCAATTCCAAATGCTGGGAATACCAATGAAAAAAAATAAAGACTTTGCTCTCATGAAGTTTTACATTCTTGAAGGGAAAACAGACAATAAACATCTATACAGATGGTATAGATAAGATCTCATTAGATATAGTTAATATCTAATGAGATATAATAAGACATGCAAGTGGAAATGATGGGTTGGATGTAATACATAAAAATATATATAAAGTCTAGTATTCATACTAGAAGTCTAGACCTAAAATTGTATTTGAGATTCATCCATTAAACTGTACAAAGTCACCCCAGGAAGTACATTAGATTAAGACATGGTCTGGGCTGGGGATGGAGACTTCAGGCACTTTAACATTTAGAGATAAATATATTAGAAGAAGCCAACAAAGGAAAGCAAAAATAAGCTGCAGGTAAGATAGGAGGAGAAACAAAAAAAGGTGTTCCAAAAACCAGTACTTAAAAAAAAAAGTGTCATGCTGTTCATTGGTAACATGAAATGAGGACTGAAGTTAATTTTTAATTTAAAAATGTGGAGGTCATTGATGGTATAGATAAGATCTCATTAGATATAGTTAAACAGTGGAATGGGTTTATGAAAGAATTAAGGAAGAGAACAGTCTCGATGATTAGGTCTTTGGAGTAAAACCCTGTGAGGAAAGGCGTCCCTGTAAGTGTGAGACTTGAACACTGCCTTCTTTTCAATATCATTTTGAGGATATTGGCGTAAAAGTGGAGAAAACAAATAGGTCTATGGCTGGAGGAGGATAAGTGGTAAAAAGAGAATTTTTATAAAATGGAAGATGTTACAGCATATTTTCAGGCTTTTGTGAATGTCAAGTCAAGCCAGTGTGAGAGATTAAATATTATGATGCAGGAAAGAGAGGATTCTTGAGTGTTATCCTTAAGTAGGTGAGAGGGAATAAGACTTAGATTCTAGGGGGAAAGAATGCCCATGGTATGAAAATAGACAATCCATCCATAGTAACATACTGAAACAAAAAGTTATGGACTCAGATATAAGTGGTGAATAGGCAGCTGCATGAGAGAGTAGGACAGACATGTGATAGCAGAATGGAGAATGTCTTCTTTTTCTCTTTTCTTTATCAATTGGCATCTATCCAACTATCTATTCTCTTTTATCTTACTCTTGACTATCTTCATCCACTCTTGGCAATGACTTTATACTTCAGAACATAAATGTTCTGCACATCATATTTTTCAAGCTTACATGCCTCCATTTTTCTGCTTATATTGCCCTCCCCAGTCGGTCAGCTAGCCACAGTGTACTTCTTTTCCAGTACATTTCCCTTAGCTTAAATTTCTCTGACTTACCCAGTAAACTTGTTACTTAAAAACAAATAAATCTTGGAGTGCCTGAGTGGCACAGTTGGTTGAGCAACAGACTCTTTGTTTTGGCTCAGGTATGGCCAGGCACTGTTCTAGTGTTGGAACATAGCCAAGCACCAAAGACCTTGTTTTTACAGAGCTTACATCATAGTGGCTCTCATAGAAACCAAGTCTTTAATGAAGTACCATGTCACATGGTGATTTGTCAGCTTTAAAATTAACATTTGCTCTGTCTTATCAGATAAAGGGCTAGTATCCAAAATTTATAAAGAACTTATCAAACTCAACACCCAAAGAACAAATAATCTGGGATGCCTGGGTGGCTCAGTAGTTGAGCATCTGCCTTTGGCTCAGGTCATGATCCCAGGATCTGGGAGGATCCTCTCCCTGCGAGGAGCCTGCTTCGCCCTCTGCCTATGTCTCTGCCCCTCTCTCAGTCTCTGTCTCTCTTGAATAAATAAATAAATCCTTAAAAAAATAATCTAGTCAAGAAATGGGTGGAAGACATGAACAGACATTTCTCCAAATAAGACATACAAATGACTAACAGACACATGAAAAAATGCTCAACATCACTCAGCACTGGGGAAATACAAATCAAAACCACAATTAGATACCATCTCACACCTGTCAGAGTGGCTAAAATTAACAAGTCAGGAAATGACAGAGGTGAGGTTGCAGTGAGGTTACAGAGAAAGGGGAACCCTCTCACACTAGTGGTGAGAAGTAAGCTGGTTTACCTACTCTGGAAAACAGTAGGGAGGTTCCTCAAAAAGTTGAAAATAGAGCTACCCTAAGATCCAGCAATTGCACTAGTACTATTTACCCTAAAGATACAAATGTAGAGATCTGAAGGGGCACCTGCACCCCAATGTTTATAGCATTAATGTCCACTATAGCCAAAACATGGAAAGAGCCCAGAGGTCTACTGACAGATGAATAGAGAAGATGTGGGATATGTATTCAATGGAATATTACTCAGCCATCAAAAAAATGAAATCTTGCCATTTGCAATGATATGGGTAGAACTAGAGGGTATTATGCTAAACTAAATAAGTCAATCAGAAAAAGACAATTATCACATATGATTTCACTCATATGTGGAATGTAAGAAACAAAACAGAGGAGCATGGGGAAGGGAGACAAAAATAAAACAAGACAAAATCAGAGAGGAAACAAGCCATAAGGGACTCTCAACCATAGGGAACAAACTGAGGGTTGCTGTTGGGGAGATGGGTGGAGGGTTTGGGTAACTGGATGACAGACATTAAGGAGGGCATAGGATGTAATGAGCGCTAGGTATTATACAAGACTGATGGACACTGAACTCTACATCTGAAACTAATAACATGCTATATGTTAATTAATTGAATTTATTTTTTTTAAAGTTATCAAAAAACAACAAAATTAAATTAAATTAAATTAAATTAAATTAAATTAGCATTTGCTCATAGTCAGTTTCATTTTACCCTCTATGGCCAGAATATAACATAACATTAAGAATCAGGTACTTATTTTTTTTTGCTAGATGACCTAACCATAAAACAAAAAGTTTGATAACTGTGTGCCTGAAAGACTTACAACTTTTGGAAAAGTTGGTTGCAGCCTGAAATTCTCATAATAAAGCATCATGTTTTGAGTTTTCTCCATCTCAGGTTGCTATTCATTTCTAAATCTGCCATTAAATTGACAATTGAAATTATGGGGCACCTGGGTGACTCAGTCAGTCTTGATTTTGGCTCAAATCATGATCTCAGGGTCCTGAGATCCAGCTCTGAGTCAGGCTGCACACTGGATGTCGAGCCTGCTTGAGATTCTCTCTCTCCCTCTTCCTCTGTCCCTCCACCCCACCCCAACTTCATGAGCATGCCCCTCTCTCTCTCTCTCTAAAAATAAATTAATCAATTAATTAATTAATTAAAACAATGGAAATTATGGAAGAACACATATTTCTTAGGGCCAGCTGAAAATGGACACATCTGGGCAGTGCTGCTTCATGCTGGTTTTTGTCTCCGGGGTATCTGGATGTAAGGATCAGCTTGTTCATTTTATTTAGATTCATTATTCTTTCCAGAAGTAAGCTATTTATTCACTGGTAGTTATTAACTTTTGTAAGGTAATTATCAAATCTGAAACCTTGCATGTGGTATTTTCCCTCCTCTAAAACCAGGCAATCTACTTTTTGCTGTCAACAAGATTATTTAAAACAGACACAACTCCACCACCACAATGATCCATAATAACAAAGAAGGAAAATTTTACACCACTCTCTTCTGCATTACTGAAATCACTAACTCTATATCTCATTTTTGGAAGGCAATCCTAGATGCAAATTTGTTTCCATTACCTGACATGGGTTTAAAAAATTAATGGAATCATATTCTATATAGTTTACATAACTCAAGATGTTGGCTGCATACTTGCTCCAATTTATTCCAAGCCCAGGGAAAATTTGACTGCAAACTTTGGAATTGTCTATTATGAAAGAAATGGTGATAATTTAAGTGAGTATTGAGAACTGGTAAAATGCAAAAGACATTGTAGATTTACAATAGTACTTTTGCCTTGTCAAAATGACAGTTAGAAATATTTATCCTTAAAAAGTGTCTTGCTCTTCTTGTTTTCAGGATTTAATTACAAGTTAATTAAACATACCAAGTTATCAACTCTTTTTTCTCCTAGCACAGAATTGAGTATTGTCCCTTCTGAAATTAATAAGGGAGGACAGTCACCTATCCAGACCCTTGTCATCCTCCCTTCCATCCATGATTATTTTAAGGAAGAAGAGAATCTATACCAATGTTTCAGGACTCTGATGCATATCCCCAATCACTGAAATCTGCTAATAAAAGGGAGACTTGCCATTGCTATTTTCCACATCAATCTCACTCAGCTGCAAATCTGTACAGGTTTGCATTCTTTATGTACAGGATCATAGCATGGTATAACCAAAAGGCCACTGCATGGGGAAGAAACAGAATGACAGCCTTCCTTCCTCTCCTAAATTTCCACCCTGCTGCCTAATACACACATACTTATGCATCACCTAATGTAACACTGCAGTCCCCTTTACATTGCCTGCTTATATCAATTTATTTGGAAAGGAGAAATAAACCTTCAATACTCTGTATTACTAAGGAGAATAGATAACAATTGGCTAAATAAAAAGTTTTTCATATCAATGCCTACTGATTCATAATTAGTTTATATTCCCTATTGAGGCAACATTTTGAAATTTTTTTAAAGTACTGAAGGACAACTAGTCTATGAAAGTGATAAACCAGTTCCACAGTTTGGCTGAGCTGTTTATATAGCTAGATGATTTTCAAGGGCCTGTTAAAAGAGCACCTTTATTAAAACAATACAGGATTATTAAGGCAATTTTGGGTTGACTTGAGAATAACTCATTTCTTAAAAAAAAAAAAAAAAGTTTTTGCATGAGGTTATTCCCCAGGTGCAGTTTAAATCTAAAAAGAAACATCTTCAAGAGATTTTGATAACTTCTGGATCCCCCATTATTACTATATATATTTTATTAGACATTTCAAAGTCATTTTTCAAGTCACTGATTCCCAAGTCATTGATTCCCTAGAGCTGTTTGTTTCAAAAATGTTTTATTGAAATATAAAATATACACAGAAAAATGCATATGCCATGTGTACCACTGAATGAATTGTCAAAAGCAGAACCTGTCCATATAGTCAAGCACCCAGAATGAGAAGCAGAACATTCTCAGATCCCAGAGCCACTTACCTGCTTCTTCATGATATCCCAGTATCTAACAGCAGAGATTAATTAGTTCTGCTTCATTTTTTACCATAGAGGCTTTCTCATATGTAAATCCAATAAAGTATCACCATTTGCTATGTTGTAATAAAATCTAGTTTTACTTAAATGTAGCAAAATTGGATATAGTGTTATATATATGTATATATATAACTCAATTTTTTTAATAATTGCCACAAGTAGGAAGTGAATCAATATATCTATTTATCCAGAAAATCCTGGAATTCTTTCAAAACAATTGATTTCTAAAGCTAGCTTGTAAAATCTTCTCACCTATTAAAACACAAGTAGCTGATCTTTATTTGTTTCTACTTCATAGATTCAGTCTTCTTTTTGAGAATGAAATTCTCCTGGGCTTCTCTTCTGAATGAATAACTTCTGAACTGCTCATAAGCTTATGGGAATGATAGTGCTTTAGGAACTGAAGCTAAAATGAAATACACCTGCAGTCCCCTATTGCTGGGGAGGGCTGTTTCTTTCTTTCATTCCAGCTGCTTTGCTTTCCCCTCTTCTTTTCAGCATCAGCACCAGCTTCAGCTTTCTCCATTTCTGTCTCCCTGCTGGGATCCAGCCAGGCTTCATCATTTCCTGCCTCTACAGAGATCCACTGCAGACCCTGTAATCAGCTGCTCCACTATGGTTCCTTCTTCTCTGTTCTTTACCTCAGGCTTAGGCGACCTTTGGGTTGCAAAACCATGGTTCATTTTCACCTTTTTTCTTTCGTTTCCCTTGCTCCTTCAATAGCCCCACATGAATATTAATAATGACATTTTCTTAGAGGTTCAGATATAGAAAGAGAATGTCTTTACTCTGGTTGGATAAGGAAAAAAAGAACAAGAACTTGTGGATACTGAAAGGTGCCCAGCTTCATAAAGCGGTCCCAACAGGAGGCTCCAAAGAGCTGATAGTTGTCATTCCCTCAGGAGGTGTATTATTTTTTGTAATAAATATTATGTTTAGTAAAAATACTAGCTGAAGCTTACCTGATAAGTGTGTCACAAAATGAAAAGTTCATCACAGCTAACTGCATGGATTCATTAAATTGTAATTAAAATTAATTATAATTAATAATTTAATTCCTAATAGCTAAAATTAATTATAAAATATTTTAAAATAATTTCCCTTTGCACAGCCTCAGAGTACCTTTCCCCTTGTATTCTATGTTGTGATGAGGAGAGAAGGGACACTTTCAAGCAGAATACAACTGGTATTGTGTCCATCCAAATCCAGGGTACTGGTTGTAAGTTAAATCTGGTAAGATACTATATAATTAAACCATTTATGACCTTCCCTTCCCAGCACTATTAGATAAATAATAACACTCCCTACTGACATTGGTAGTATGGGGTAAAATAGGAGACTTTATAAACTGGACAAGTTACTATTGAACATCAACATACTATCATTAATAAGTAAATAACACCAGAGCATTAGTCTTCTCATGAGGTACTACTTAATTATTAGGAAATCTTTGCAGGGCTACATGCAATCATTTTACTTAAAGCTAAAATGTAGTGTATGAAATGACATTTAAAAATTCCAAACTGGGCATGCCTGGGTGGCTCAGCAGTTGAGCACCTGCCTTCAGCTCAGGGTGTGATCCCTGGGTCCTGGGATGAAGTTCTGCATGAGGGTCCCCATGGGGAGCCTGCTTCTCCCTCTGCCTGTGTCTCTTCCTCTCTCTCTCTCTCTCTCTCTCTCTCACACACACACACACACACAAATAAATAAATAAAATCTTCTTTAAAAATCCAAACTGAATTTGGTTTAGGATTCACTTTGAAATCCACTGGGAATGAAAACATGCACTTTCTTCCCTCAATTCACTAAATTAGAGAAGTTTGTATTCTGGGCAATTTCAGAATCAGAGAAACCTAACACTAACATTTCTGGATGCTGTCATCAACAATTCACAGGAAAAATGAAACCAAGAACTCCATTGATTGAACAATAGCTATGTATATTCCTACAAAACCTATCTAAATAATCTCCAATGACTGGAAGATATCCTATATAAATAAAAGCTTTCTGGGGAAAAAATTAAATTTCCACTGTAATAGCTGGCAGTACAGTCTGTCATGTGGTGGTTTTAAATTAAATTCAAAGTTATTCCTAGCTGTCCTAGGGTCTTCATTGTTTAAAATTAGTAATCACTTCAATGGAAATCAAATCCATGCTAGGATGTTCACTCTCATTCTTTAGCTATTGGTCAAATATTTTCCAATTTTAATGTTTATTTTGCCAAAGACAGTTCAAATTGGTCTAGTTCATAGAAATATTTCTCCTTTTTTCATGGTCTAGCATCCAGGGCATCAAGTCAAAGTTAATGAAAGTTTTACTTCACTGCATAGTGCTATGAACCATGTGAAAATTTCAGAAATTCTCACTGATTTGACTACGACAAAGATATATGCTACATTGAGGATACACAAACCCAAAGATCAAGAGAAATATAGTGGAGTCAACCCAGCATTATTTATTTAGCAGAAATAGTTCAGCACCCCATCATAATGCCCCAGACTAGCAAAATTTAACCACTTTATTCACTTCTCCAGCTTCCAAAATGTCTACAATGTATGAGACTTTGCAGTAGGTACTGGAATGAAACACATAGATGAATTAGACTTGATCATTGTCGACTACGAGCTCACAATATGCCTGTGGTAGATAATGGGACTACTATTGCCTATGTATATAGATTACCAAAGTGGTTTTTCTTCAAGAAAGTTTTTGCTAGCTTAAGAAAAATAAAAATAGTTGAAGGAAAACAGATTTTCTTCTCACTCTTAGACAAAACATGTATACCAAGAAATCAATAAGGAGCATTTTCATTTCCTGATCTGTTCAATAGTGACTTGTTGAAACAAAGGAAGACAGAAAGTAAACAGAAAGTAATAACCATAGAGTTAATTAGGATGTTTATTATATACCTGCTATAGATAAATGTCAGAAAAGGTACATTTAGTAGGAAATAAAATTATAAAGGAAGAGGAGAAAAATGGGA
Organism: Canis lupus dingo; assembly: GCF_003254725.2. NCBI lineage: Eukaryota > Metazoa > Chordata > Mammalia > Carnivora > Canidae > Canis > Canis lupus. The sequence continues at coordinate 27,872,899 of NC_064274.1, forward strand.
AACAAATGGGAAATGAATTGGAAATGAATTGGAAATGTAGTCAAAGGATGACAGAAATTTCAAGATTAAGAATCATGGAGAAAAATTCACATCTGAAACCAATGGGATTGAAAACAATACATTTACTGAACTAGATATGATGATGATGGTGGTGATGATATGAGAGAATGAGAAAATAAATATCTGAACTTAGGAAAGGCTATGTGGACAGAATAGAATTAAGAGCTATTTGAGTTGAAGGAGAATGGAGACAAAAGGGAATAGTTAAGTCTTAGGGAGCAGAATTAAACATGAAATGTGTAGAATAACAACTATGGTCTTGTTGGACAACATGCTGTCATGTTTGAAGACTACACTCATAAGGAATAACATACAATAACAACAAAAGAGGGTTAGCATTTATAGAGCACACACGGTGACTCGGTTGTGCATTGTGTTGAATATATCTTCCTAATTAATGAAAAATTATTTGGGGGGTTAGGTGAGGGGAAGGACAGATGGAAAGAGAGAGAAAATCTCAAGCAGGCTCCATGCCTAGCACAGAGCTTGATGCAGGCCTCAGTCTCATAACCCCAAGATCATGATTTGAGCCAAAGTCAAGAGTTGGACACTTAACCAACTAAGCCACCTGGGCACCCCAAATGAAAAACTCTTTTTAAATTATTTGAGGGGTGATAAATAAGCTACAATTTCATATTCAAATATCTGTCAAACATATTATATGCCAGAGAAACTTTCTCACCACAGCACTGCTCATCACAAGACTTTTGAAAACACAGAACAGTAACAAAACATAGTTGGCCCACTGCTAACCCTTTTTTCATTGTTTATTTGAATTGAGGTTTCAGACAAACTGAATTTATGGTTCATACAAGGAAATCTACATTTCAAGGTGTAGCAACTCTTTTCCAAAATATTCCAAGACACACAACATTTCTGAGGGATTACACAACTGTTTCTTAGTCAAATACCATAAGACTTCTACCATCCAAGGCAGTAATCTTCTTCAAATGCACATCCTGGAATAACTAATTCCTGTTATGCATGTTGTGTTTGAAAAACTAAAAAAAAAAAAAAAAAAATCAAGGCAAAGGTTCATATGTATGTGCTTTCTTGAATTAATGGAACATTTCTGACCTCAATGGCCACCAATTAGGAAGAACCAATATGTCCAGCATCTTACAGCAACCACAGAATTTACATAACAACAGCATAAATACCATAAGCTGATGTTGAATGAGATGTGTTGACATGTGTCATAAAATTCTTAAACCACAATGAATATCTTCAAAAATGATTTGTATTGCCTTGTTTAACCAAATTCTGAATTTCATTCATTTGACATTTAGAGACACAAAATTCAAATGCAATGTAGTTCCTAAACATAAGGTGTTTCTATAGTAAGAGCATATATAAAACTCACAAAATGCAAAGGAGTTTTTCCCCTTCTTTAAGGCTAATGAGTAGGAGCACCTGGGTGGCTCAGTCAGTTAAGCGTCTGCCTTCAGCTCAGGTCATGACCCCAGCATCCTGGAATTTAGCCCCACATCGGGCTCCGTGCTTGGCGGAGAGTCTGCTTTCCCTCTCCCTCTATGATCTCCCTCACTCTCACTGTCTCTCAAATAAATTTTAAAGAAATCTTTTTAAATACATAAAGCTAATGAGTATCTCTTCAACTGTGTTAGCCCTGCAAAGATTTAAACCTTTTATCCATATACATGATAATAAATACATGATGGCTGATAGTAAATGATGAGATAAGCCAAACATAGAATTTCATTTTACATTTATCTTCAGCCGTGAGTATAATTGGAAGTCATAAACAGTAACCTTTCCCTGACACATACAGATATATGAGCACATATGTATATGCATATGCACATATATACACATCTACAAACATTCTTGCATAAAAAACATTTTTTTAAGAATAGGTAGGTCCAGTTTTAATGAGTAATTAAAAACCTTTGAGCCAGGAAAGCCTTCAGAAAAATAGTAAAATATGCTGAATTAAGTAATATTATATTTTACATAATTACTCAAAAATACTGAGAGAAATATCAGTGGAAAGATTTTACTTCATCAAAAAGATCTAAAGCCAATGTTAAAAAAATAAAAAAATAAAATGAAGCCTACGTTTCTGTGAATACATTAAAGTAATACTCTAATTGATTTCTAGGATATTCAATCTCCTAAAATTACAAAATAATACAAGCAAACATTTTCATAATACTCTGCATCAGTTATTGTTCTCACTGCTTTAAAACAATTAACATACTTAATTTCACAACAAACCTGTGAGGTAGGTATAGTTATTATCACCTCAGTTTCACAGACAAGAAAATTGATATATAAAAGTTAAGAAATTTTTCCAAGATCAACAAACTGGTAAATGTCAGATCCAAGTTTCAAAATAAGAATGTCTACAAATGGTTTAGTGATCTAAACTACCACACCACATTGTCTTCCACAAAATGCTGTTATTTAATTCTCTCTACAGTGTATGGAAGGCAAGTCACTCAAAACTTGATGGAGTATATTAGTATTTTTATCTAACATAGACAAAAGATATCTACTAAGATATCTTTTTTTCCCCACCTATTGATAGTTCCCTCTTGAGTGTCAAAAATGATCACAAGTTTTTAAGTGTGTATTTTCTGGGAAATTGTTGGTTGTCATTAAGAAAGACTTAGAATGTTGATATTAGCTAGCTACTAAGAGAAATAATATGTTAGGTCCTGTACTTGTTGGGTTTGCACACTCATTCCTTTATTCATTGATTCAACAATATTTATTGAATACCTACTATAGGAATTTAGCCACCAACAAAAACTTTCAACATGGAGCTTGCATTCTAATGAGAGAGTTATTACAAGTAGATCTGAGATCAGGACAAATTATCCATTGGTGATATACAGGAAACAATTAGAAATTCAAATAATGGACTAACCTAAAATTATAGATTTGGGACCACTCAATAAAGAGGAAATAATCAAAACTTCAAGAATTGATGACTGCTCCTCAAATTTTAAAAAGGAATTTTGGGCCTAGAATTATTTTAAGAAATTAGTCAAAATTAGAACATGAGAAGAAAATAAGGAGTCAAAAAGAGTGTGACCAGAAATTTAAGAAAAACATAAAAACAAAATCACTTCAAGAAAGCTATTGGAGGATGCCTGGGTGGCTCAGAGGTTGAGCATCAACCTCCGGCTCAGGGTGTGATCCTGGTCTAGGATAGAGTCCCACCTCAGGCTCCCTGCAAGGAGCCTGCTTCTCCCTCTGCCTGTGTCTCTGCCTCTCTCTCTCTCTCTGTGTGTGTCTCTCATGAATAAATAAATAAAATCTTTAAAAAAAATAAAGAAAGCTATTGGAAGTAAATTTTAATCAACAATGTTAAATATGGTACAATGCCAACAGAGAAAAGGATTTGGCAAAATTAAACCCCTAGTCTAATATTTCCTGAGAAAATTTCAGTAAATTAGTCAAGTAGAAATTAAATTGTAGGATAAAAAGAAGTATAGTTAAGGCAAGCCATCCAGCAATGAGTGAATGGATGAATGAATGAAAGGAGATAAGGAAGGAGAGGAAGGAAGGAAGGAAGGAGAGGAAGGAAGGAAGGAAGGAAGGAAGGAAGGAAGGAAGGAAGGAAGGAAGGAAGGAAGGAAGGAGGGAGGGAGGGAGGGAGGAAGAAGCTAGACAGAAAAGAAAGGCCAAAATTATATGGTGGCTTTGTAATGTGTCAACATGACTAAGTTGAACTATATTTTTCAGAATTCTCTTTTTTGTATGTTTTCATTTGGGATGGGCCACAAGAAAAAATTCTTATAAAAAATTTGGCATTCTGAAATAAAAGAACAACCACTTACATAATAACATCTATTTTCTTGTTTTTCAAGGATCACATTAGATTATGTAGCTAAAGAATTTAGCTCAGTACCCAACAGCCTGAAATGTAAAAGTCTTCTATAAGTATTAGTGCTATGGTCTGAATTTTTATATCCCCAAAATTTACATGTTGAAATCCTATCCCCCAAGATGATGATATTAAGAAGTGGGACATCTGGGAGATGATAAAACCATGAGGGTAGAATTTTCTTGAATGAGATTAGTACCTAAGAATCTCCCTGGCCCCTTCTACCATGTGAGGTTATAGCAAAAAAGAAGGTCAGATAGTAAGTGGGGTTTCCAGACACCAAATCTATTGGCATCATGATCTTGAGCTTCCCGGCCTTAAGAACTATGAGAAATAAATTGTTTTTCATAAAACAAAAAGAACAATAACAACAAAACAGCAGCCATTTTGTAACTCACATCTTTTGTCATTTATCTGCTGACTCACATTGAGAGGCAGTGACGAAGCTTTGCAACTAAACCACCCTCTCCTGAATCCTTCCTCAGCTTCTGTGACCCTTAAAATAAATATATGTGCTCAACTCATGACGAAGGACCAGATCATAAACAACAATCACACATGGATTTTGGTCGATTATCACAAACTCTAGCTCATCTTGTGGGTTCCTACTCGCTTTTGGTCTCCCCTATTTTATATCCACCTTCCCTTTCAGACTGTCTGCCATGTAGACTTCAAACTCCAGCATCACACTCAAAGATAAAAGCCTTACAGAGACTGCTTATATAGCACCCAGAGTAATTTAAGTTCAAATCTCTGTAACTATAAAACTATATATAGGCATAAAGATATAGAGATATATAAAGGGACTGATGACATATAGTTGGAGGATGATAGATGATAGATCGATAGATCGATAGATCGATAGATCGATAGATCCTAGTAGTTCTCCTCTGCCTGAACCTTAATACAGAATTTGGACCTAAAGTGGTTCCAGAGGAACAGAATCATAAGAATGAGTTCTCTGAATTATTTCTGGATTGTCTGTAATTTGTTCTGTAATCTAATTACATATAAGAACTGGAATGACCTTGTTTCTTCTTGCAAAGAGGAAACTGGTAATGCCTGACAGGCAGTGGCAAACAGTTATTCAAATCAGCCTCTATAAACACATAATGAAATGCCTGTAGATTGAAAGACTGTGGAATTGCTGCCTCAGAACATTTTAATGAAAACATGGTATAATAGGAGTGGATAGTTGCTTCTAACTATGCAAAAGAACTTGAGGGGGAAACAATGGTGCCCATGGCTTTAAGTTCCCAGCTCAAAGTCTGAATGAGAGATGTGAAAGCTTTTATGAATCTCCTGAAAGAAACCATCATCTGATACAGTTGCAGAACTGAGGTTTCTGAAAAGCAAATGCAAAATCTAATCTCGTGGATGACCGAATTGCAGTGAATTCCCAACCTTGATGGGTCTCTTTTGTTAAAGTTGGAAAATCAGAAAGGGATGGGATGCTGAAAATTGACGTGGGGACATATGGGCATATTCCAGTGAAGTTGGGGGCCCTGAACCCCTGAGCTCTGCCAAATTGTTTCTGCCTGTTTCTCTTATTTTTTCCTTTCCACTTCTCTCTAAGAAATTTAGTTTCTCCTTGCCTGAACAACCTGTAATAGTGTTCCTTGAGACGTGGTGTTTCAGATACTACTGATCCTCCTTAGGGCCTATCCCTACAACCTCTCCTTGATTTTAGACCTACAACCAGACCCAAGTCCCAGAAGGCCATATTACCCATGGTACTAAACTACGCTCCAAAATAATTGCATGATTTTTCCAATTTATATTGACAGAAACCTAGGTTTATGTGAGGGAATGGATCCTAAGGGTATGAGATTACAATGGAAGGCTTTAACATTGAAACATCAGGATGAATTTATTGATATGGGCCCACTAACTAAAGATCCCAGATTTCACAGTCCAGGAATGGCTCCACAGTTTGCTTGGTTGGTTGACTGAAGTATAAACCCAAAACTAGTCTACACTAAATGAAGTTGAAATGGGAGAGCTTCCTTTATAGACTGTGGAGCAGGAGTCAGCAAATCTTTTCCCTATAGGGCCAAATAGTGTGTGTGTGTGTGTGTGTGTATACACAAAATTTTGTGTGTATATATTATATATATATATATACACATAATTTTGAAGGCCATATTGTCTCTGCCATAGCTATTCAGCTGCCATTGTGGCATGAAACCAGATATAAAACATATGTAAATACATGCATATGACTGTCCTCTAATAAAACTTTACTTACAAAACAGGCAGTATAGGCTGTATTTGACCCATAGGTTTTCTGACACCTGCTATAGAGAAGATATCCAATGGCTTAGAGATATTGGAATATTAGAATGGATTTATCATGAAAGATGTGCTCACCTACCTCATGAGAATCCAGAGAAAATACCCTTCCCTATGGCTGTGAGGAATAAATGTGCCTCAGCATCCTTAAAAAGTCCAGTATTGACCTTTCCCTGTAGGTTGGAAATTATACTGGGAACCACTATCACCAAACTTAAGACACCTAAATGCAAAGAGAATAATGAATCTTCAGGTTGGCAGGTGCCAAAGGACAGCACTTAATTTCCAAAGACAAGATGAGAATGGTTGCCCTGATAGCCAGTAAAGCCAAAGCAGTAATCAGTATAATCTGGTTTACAAAGATGTTTGGAATTAGGTAGTTGATCATAGTGTACGTAGAACTGAAATTAAGAGGCAGCCTGCTAAAATCTTACTTAATCTGTATAAGCAAAAAAGCTCTAGGTCTAGTGAATTGAAGTATTACTCAAATCACCAAACCAAAAGCTAGCCCTTCAGTTTAATTCATAGACTTGAGCCAGTTCACAGAACCAGGGTTCTTTCAACGAAGATCCCCCCAGATCCCCTCAAGGAAGAACCCTGCTACACTACCAAAAATGTATACTGCTTATTTTTCTCCTAGCTTTCCTCAAAGGGAACTGCACCCATTTACAAGTGTGACTACATTGGAGAATGAAAACCTTTAGGGAGTAACTAGACACTGGCTATAACCTGACACTAATTCCTAGACATTCCAGATACCACTGAGGCCTACCATTCAGAGTAGGGGCCTATGGAGATTAGATGACCAATGAATTTTTAGTTCAGATCTTTCTCCCTTCTATGGGTATTTCCCCAGACCCAGAATGCTTAGTTGGAACAGGCATACTCAGGGGCACTTGGGTGGCTCAGTGGTTGGATGTCTGCCTTTGGCTCAGGTCATGATCCTGGAGTCCTGGGATCAAGTCCCACATCAGGCTCCCCACAGGGAGCCTGCTTCTCCCTCTGCCTATGTCTCTGCCTCTCTCGGTGTGTCTCTCATGAATAAGTAAATAAAATATTTTAAAAAGTGAATAGGCATACTCAGCAATCAGTAGAATCCACCCACTGGTTCCCTAACCTGTAGGACAAGGTCTGTAATGGTGGTTTAAAAAACAAAAACAAAAAAAAAGTTAAAGCCACTGAAACTACCTTTTCCAACAGAAGTAGTAAGTCAGGAGCAATACTGCATTCCTGGAGGGATTTCAAAGATTAGTGCCATCAAGGACTTGAAAGATGCAAAGATGGTCATTTCTACTCATCCACATCCAATTGTCCTATTTGGTCTGTGCAGAAGAGAGATCCATCTTGGAAAATGACAGTGGGGGGATCCCTGAGTGGCTCAGTGGTTTAGCGCCTGCCTTTGGCACAGGGCGTGATCCTGGAGTCCCAGGATCGAGTCCCGCGTCAGGCTCCTGGCATGGAGCCTGCTTCTCCTTCTGCCTGTGTCTCTACCCCTCTCTCTCTGTTTCTATGTCTATCATAAATAAATAAATAAAATATTTTAAAAAAGAAAAGAAAATGAGAGTGAATAATCATAAGCTTAATCACCTATTGGCCCAAATGCAGCTGCTATTCCAGATGTGGTTTCATTGTGGGAGCAAATAAACACATACCCTGGTACGTGATATGCAGCTATTTTGTTTAAAGATTTATTTATTTGAGGGGGGACCAGTGGAGAGAAGAAGAGGGAGAGAAAGTGTCAAGCAGACTCTGTGCTGAGTGCAGAGCCCAACACAGAGCCCCATGTAGAGCTGGATCTCATGACCCTGAGATCACAACCTGAGCTGAAACCGAGGCTGATACCTAACCAAATGCACATAGGAGCCCCCTGATATGCAACTACTAATCTCATGAATGCTTTCTTCCTTTAAACCTATTAGTAAAAACAGCAAGAGATTGTTTTCACCTGACAAAGTCAGGAATGCAACTTAATTATTCTAGCTCAGGAGTGTATCAACTCTCCTGTTCTATGTTATAATATAGTTATAAAGGACCTTAATTACTTTTCCTTTCTTTGTCATGTACCATTATACTGATGATATTATGACGATTGGCCTCCTGAGCAAGAAGTATTATGTTAATGTTATAACATTTGTGTGCCAGAAGGTGAGAAATAAATCTCACAGAAAGTCAAGGTCATGACACCTCAGTGAGATTTCTAGGGATCCAGTAGTCTGAAGCATGTCAAGAAATTCTTACCAAAGAGTAAGTTGCTGCATCTGTCTCATCTACCACTAAGAAATACAACATCTAGTAATGCTCTTTGCATTTTGGAGACAAGAAAAATTGCTTCTGAGATTGCTGCTCTCCATCTCAACCCACACCTAAGGCCTCATGGCATGCTCCGTTTGGCCACTTAATTGAGGAAGAAAAAACTCAGGCTTACTGCACAATGTATAGGCACTACCCAAAAATGGACAGTTGCAACCCTTCAGCCTTATTTTGGAATGCCACTGAAGAACAGTGGTGAATGGAAACGGCAGAACTATGAGCAGTACATCTAATTGTTCATTTTGCCTGGAAGGAAATATAGCTAAAAGTATAGATCTGCACTAATGCATGAGCTATGAATAATGGTTTGGTCAGATGGTCAGGGACATGGAAGAATTACAATTAGAAAATTGATGGCAAGGAGATCTTGGAAAAAATCAGGTGTGTATACCTCCCTGATAAGGCAAAAAGTATGAAATATTAGTCTCCCATGTGAATATTCACTAAAGAGTGACCCAAGCAGAAAAAGTTTTTAATAATCAAGTAAATAGGATGACCCTTTCTGTGTCATTTAGCCTCCTTTCCCAGCCTCTTTACCCTCATCAACAAAGAGGCCATGGTGGCAGTAGCAGAGGTTATGCCTGGGCTCAACAACATGTACTGTGAGTCACCAAAGCCAATCTGGCTACAGTCAGTGTTGAGTGTCCAATTTGTCCATAGTAGAGACCAACACAAAGCTCTCAATACGCCACCATTACTCAGGATGATAAGCCAACTACATCAGGGCAAGTTGATGGAAAGTAATCAACTCCATGCTGGAAGAGGCAGCACTTTTACCTTCATAAAATAGACATTTACTTTAGATATGCATTTGTCTTCCCTGAACACAATGTTTATGCCAAAAACTACCATCCAGGGGTGAGCAACTTCTCCACCTTCCCCTGGATAGTCCTTCAACTTCTCTGACTTCTGGGCCAAGACTATGTTTTTAACTCTATGATGAAACATCCTGACATCACCAAGGCTTAAGGGAAAAAGAATACAGGTTTGGGTCCAACCTCACAGAATGCAGCTCATATTTATGCTTTCTAACTTATTCTTGCTCTCCCCCACCTTACTTCTATTTCCCTTCCTGATTGCCTACCTTGAGGACTTCAAGCTCTGGCTTCAGATATGAAGAGCCCTATAGAGACCACTTAAACTAACAGCTCCTACAGTTGCATAGTCAAAACTCTATACAAATTATATACATATAAACATGTAACGTAGAGTTGACCATTGAACAACACAGGTTTGATCTGTGTGAGTCCACTTAAATGGGGATTTGTTTTCAATAAAAACAGTACAGTATTGTAAATGTATTTTATCTTATGATTTTCCTAATAGCATTTATTTTCTCTAGCTAACTTTATTGTAGGAATACAATATAACACATATAACATTTTTATGTTTATTGGTAGGGCTTCTAGTCAACAGTAGGCTATTAGTAGTTAGGTTTGGGGGGAGTCCAAGGTTATATGTGGATTTTCAATTGCACTTGGGTCAGTACCCCAAGCCCCACATTGTTTAAGTGTCAACTGTGTTTGTGTGTGTATCTCCTAGTTTTTCTCCCCTGATTGAACACTAATTAATATGGTTGAGAAAAGAAATATTGGAGGCATGGAAAGAGGTGCAATGGTTATTAAAAAATGGGGAACCACCAGCGTGGAGAAATAGTCTTTATAACACAGGCAGAGGGATTAAAGACTTTTTCTCAAAACTGAAGAGAAATAGATATTTAGGAAAGACACAAGTTAACATGGAGACAATATTAGGGAGTTCACCCAAGGTATCCAAATCTCTGGAAAAGAAGGCAAGGTCTCCAGCAGTGTGAGAGAAAAAATGTTGCAACCAGGAAAATGGTATAAAGTTCTCTAAGCAGCAAATAATTATATATTTTTAAAGTATAGCAGAAATGATCCAGATGATGATGTCTATTAGAAATTCATCCTACTTAATGCTTCTTCCGGTATCCCTTCCCTGCTATCAGAAAAGAGAGAGGACACAAACATTAGGAGTAATTCAGAGTTAAGGAGGCAGAGCAGAAGATAAGGGTCTAGGAGCCTATGGTGTTTCCAAGGAGTAGCATTAAAATAGCAAACCATAATGACCATATTGGGTCAAGATTCTACTGAACTGGAGTAGGCCATTGAACATAATGTATGCTAGAAGTGGAGTGTCCATTGTGGATAAGCAGCAGACTCCTTGACTATTACACATTGAGAGGAAAAAAATTTATTAGTGAAGATATTATCACAGAGAAAAAGAAAAACACCAAGCTCAAAGCTTAGCATTATAATAGTGTCCTATAATGAGGAGAACCTGAGTATGGAACATGGTGATGAAAATCAAGTGTTGAGGAACTCAGTTCAGACAACAGTCCTAAAAATAGGTACTGTAATTTTTAAACAATATTTCAGGCAATCTGACTGTAGCCTCTGTTTCTAGCCTATGAAAGCTGATGAGAAAAAACCTGATTCAGTCTCTAAGTCTGTTCTCCCAGCTAGGTGATTTAGAGACAATTTCAGGTATACATCACTGTAAGAAGTATAATCTTTAACAAATACTTTCCAATGACCTGTTATTTTAGAGAAACATCATTAGCTTTTTACAAATCTAATCCAAATCTTATGCCATTTGTCTGGAATCTCTTACACATTCTGCCATTGCATCTGAATTACTTAAATGTGTGTTAAAGCTAAGGAAATCTTTTTTTTTTTCTTCCAAGATTTTTTTTTAAATCAAGTTAGTTAACATATAGCGTAGTATTAGTTTCAGGAGTAGAATTTAGTGATTCATCACTAACACATAACACCCAGTGCTCATCCCAACAAGTGCCCTCCTTAATGCCCATGACCCATTTAGCACATCCCCCAACCTCCTCCCCATACAGTAAGCCTCAATTTGTTCTCTACAGTTAAGAGCCCCTTATGGTTTGGCTCTCTGTATTTTTATTTTATTTTTCCTTCCCTTCTTCTATGTTCACCTCTTTTGTTTCTTGAATTCTTCATATGAGTGAAATCATATGGTATTTTTCCTTCTCTGACTTACTGATTTCACTTTAGTTCCATTCATGTCATTGCAAATGGCAAGATTTCATTCCATTGCATATATATACCACCTGTTCTTTATTTACTCATCAGTCAATGGACATGTGGGCTCTCTCCATGATTTGCCTATTATGGATACTGCTGCCATAAACATTGGGGTGTGTGGGCCATTTAAAATCAGTATTTTTTTATGAATACCTAGTAGTGCAATTGCTGGGTCATAGGGTATTTATATTTTTAGCTTTTTGAGGAACCTCCATACTGTTCTCCAAAATGGCTGCACCAAGTTTGCATTCCCACCAACAGTGCAAGAAGGTTCCCCTTTCTCTACATCCTTGCCAACATCCTTTTTGACATTGTTTCCTGAGTTATTAATTTTTGTCATTCTGTCAGATACAAGGTGATACCTTATTGTGGTTTTGATTTGTATTTCCCTGATGATGAGTGATATTGAGCAATTTTTCATGTAAGCAATTTGTGCAACTTCTTTGGAGAAATGTCTATTCATATCTTCTGCCTATTTTTCAACTAGATTATTTTTTAGGTGTTGAGTTTGATAAGTTCTTTCTAGATCTTGGATACTAGCTCTTTATCCAATATGTCATTTGCAAATACCTTCTCCCATTCCATAGGTTGAATTTTAGTTTTGCTGACTGTTTCCTTCACTGTGCAGAAGCTTTTTATCTTAAAAGTCCCACTGGTTCATTTTTGCTTTTGTTTCCTTTGCCTCTGGAGTTGTGTCCAATAAGAAGTTACTATGGCCCATGTCGAAGAGGTTGCTGCCTGTGTTCTACTATAGGATTTTGATGGCTTCCTATCTCACATTTAGGTCTTTCATCCACTTTGAACTATTTTTATGTATAAGAAAAATGGTCCAGTTTCATTCTTCTGCATGTTGCTGTCCAGTTTTCCCAACACCATTTGTGGAAGAAACTGACTTTTTTTCATTGATTAGACTTCCTGCTTTGTTGAAGATTACTTGACCATAAAGTTGTGGGTCCATTTCTGGGTTCTCTATTATGTTCCATTGATCTATGTGTCTGTTTTTTTGCCATACCATCTTGATTCAGCTTTGTAATATAGCTTGAAGTCCAAAATTGTGATACCTCTAGCTTTGGTTTTCTTTTTCGATATTCCTTTGGCTATTCAGGGTCTTTTCTGGTTCCAAACAAATTTTAGAATTATTTATTCTAGCTCTATGAAAAATGATGGTGTTATTTTGATAGGAATTACATTGAATGTGTACATTATAAAGCTGAGGAAATCTAAGAAAAGTTTTTTTTTAGGTTTACCCCACTTACTAATTTACCAATGTTTACTGTTTTACCATATTTCTTGCCATAAATACTGTAATTTATGGCAAGTCCCCTATTAGAATGAAAATTCATATTAGGAGACATAGTGAATGCTAGCTATAGTCTATGGATAAGAGCTTCTTTACTTTGCCTAAATCAATTTTTTACTCACCAGTATCCTCACATAGGCACTTGGGTTCACTCTAGAATCAATTTATCATTTGACAACTTCTTTCCTCTTTAAGCAATAATCCTAAAAATATTTCATTTTGATAAAAATTTTCAGATAAAATGTCTTTTGCAAACCCTCTGAAATCATAAAAGAAATAATAATCATCAAGAGCCTATCACTTCGAAGATGAAGTCACTTTTTCTGCTATTGTCATATACAAATAGCACATTGTGCCTGTTTATTAAGCCCTGAGGCATTGGCCATGTCATCTCCCATGGTTTTTGTTTTCTATTTTTTGGTTTTTATAGCACTGAGTACACAGCTTGTGGTCAACAAATAATAAATAACAATCATTTGCAGGTGGGAGCATTTAAGAAATGGAAATTTTTCATGTGAGCTTGCCAACAAAATCTCCCTCAGCTCATGGAAAATTATCCTAATCCACTCCTTCCCCTGAATGCAGGTTTATTCTCAGACAGATATCCTAGTGTACATGAGGGTACTAAAAAAAAATCCAACAATAATGAACGTAATGTTCCTGAGAATGATGCTACATTGTGCAATAGCAGCAAGCACACAAATACATTTGAGCACATTCCCACAATGCCAGACTGGAGGCAATTAGATGCCTGGGGCCAAACAACCACTAACACCCTCTTTTAAAAGATACAGAAAGTACAGATTCCTGATAATGTCTAGTTCAACAATGTCTAGTGAAATGTCACATTGGGTTTTCTTAATTCATTGAATTCATTCAGTGCAAATTTATTGAATGTCTACTATATGCCCAGCACCATTTTAGGCAATAATTACTAACAGATTAGTAAGACCTGTGTTCATCCCCAAAGGGGTGCACAGTTTTCTGAGGTCAACGAATGTATAAATAAACTATTACAAAACAGTATGGCAGGACAGGTGCTCACATACTAATTTGTACAAAGTAGCATGAAAACATTAAATTCCTTTGATTTGCAGATGTTTCAAGATATTTCTCTCATATTAAAGGACCTACTTTACAAAAAAAATACATCTTTAAAAAACACATGAAATTATGTCAAAAGTAACAAAAATAAAGGCATTCAAATTGGCAAAGAAGAAGTCAAACTCTCCCTCTTCACCGATGACATGATACTCTACATAGAAAACCCAAAAGACTCCACCCCAAAATTGCTAGAACTCATACAGCAATTCAACAGTGTGGCAGGATACAAAATCAATACCCAGAAGTCAGTGGCATTTCTATACACTAACAATGAGACTGAAGAAAGAGAAATTAAGGACTCAATCCCATTTACAATTGCACCCAAAAGCATAAGATACCTAGGAATAAACCTAACCAAAGAGGTAAAGGATCTATACCCTAAAAACTTCAGAACACTTCTGAAAGAAATTGAGGAAGACACAAAGAGATGGAAAAATATTCCTTTCTCATGGATTGGAAGAATTAATATTGTGAAAATGTCAATGTTACCCAGGGCAATTTACACATTTAATGCAATCCCTATCAAAATACCATGGACTTTCTTCAGAGTTGGAACAAATTATTTTAAGATTTGTGTGGAATCAGAAAAGACCCCGAACAGCTAGGGGAATTTTAAAAAAGAAAACCATAGCTGGGGGCATCACAATGCCAGATTTCAGGTTGTACTACAAAGCTGTGGTCATCAAGACAGTGTGGTACTGGCACAGAAACAGACACATAGATCAATGGAACAGAATAGAGAATCCAGAAGTGGACCCTTAACTACTAAATGTGGTAAATAGCAATAAAATCTAAAATCTATAGACTAATATTCGACAAAGGAGGAAAGACTATCCACTGGAAGAAAGACAGTCTCTTCAATAAATGGTGCTGGAAAAATTGGGACATCCACATGCAGAAGAATGAAACTAGACCACTCTCTTGCACCATACACAAAGATAAATTCAAAATGGATGAAAGATCTTAATGTGAGACAAGATTTCATCAAAATCCTAGAGGAGAACAGAGGCAACACCCTTTTTGAACTTGGCCACAGTAACCTCTTGCAAGATTCATCCATGAAGGCAAGAGAAACAAAAGCAAAAATGAACTATTGGGATTTCATCAATATAAGAAGGTTTTACACAGCAAAGGATACAGTCAACAAAACTCAAAGGCAACCTACAGAATGGGAGAAGATATTTGCAAATGAAGTATCAGATAAAGGGCTAGTTTCCAAGATCGATAAAGAACTTATTAAACTCAACAGCAAAGAAACAAACAATCCAATCATGAAATGGGCAAAAGACATGAACAGAAATCTCACAGAGGAAGACATAGACATGACCAACAAGCACATGAGGAAATGCTCCACATCACTTGCCATCAGGGAAATACAAATCAAAACCACAATGAGATACCACCTCACACCAGTGAGAATGGGGAACATTAACAAGGCAGGAAACCACAAATGTTGGAGAGGATGCGGAGAAAGGGGAACCCTCCTGCACTGTTGGTGGGAATGTGAACTGGTGCAGCCACTCTGGAAAACTGTGTGGAGGTTCCTCAAAGAGTTAAAAATAGACCTGCCCTACGACCCAGCAATTGCACTGTTGGGGATTTACCCCAAAGATTCAGATGCAATGAAACGTCGGAACACCTGCACCCCGATGTTTCTAGCAGCAATGTCCACAATAGCCACACTGTGGAAGGAGCCTCGGTGTCCAGCGAAAGATGAATGGATAAAGAAGATGTGGTTTATGTATACAATGGAATATTACGCAGCCATTAGAAATGACAAATACCCACCATTTGCTTCGACGTGGATGGAACTGGAGGGTATTATGCTGAGTGAAATAAGTCAATCGGAGGACAAACATTACATGGTCTCATTCATTTGGGGAATATAAAAAATAGTGAAAGGGAATAAAGGGGAAAGGAGAAAAAATAGTGGGAAATATCAGAAAAGGAGACAGAACATGAAAGACTCCTAACTCTGGGAAATGAACTAGGGGTGGTGGAAGGTGGTGGGTGGGGTGGTGGGGGTGACTGGGTGACAGGCACTGAGGTGGGCACTTGATGGGATGAGCACTGGATGTTTTCTATATGTTGGCAAATTGAACACCAATAAAAAATAAATTTATATAAAAAAAGAAATTATGTCAAAAGTGTGTCTTCTTTTACATCTAAACATTACTATAGCTTTGTTTTTTGCTTACTTTTCTCACTATAAACTTTTCATGGGAAAGAACAGTCTTACTTGTAAGAATTAACTTACTTGGAGACAGTTGCTTGTGGAGTATGATTTGAGGCCCCTGACTCATCCCCTCAAGCAGTTTCTAGACACTGAAGATGCTTACCTTTCATGCTCTAGATTTTTTTTTTAAGCAGGCTTAATAGAGGCCTGCCAACTTTTTTTTTTTTTTAATTTCAAGGACCCCTGATAGGTAAAATATGTCTAATCACTTAAATATCTCACAAAATCTCAAAGAAAAATTATATCTGAAACTAAATTCATGGCCATTCCCACTAAGCTGTCCTTTCGATATTACTTTTCTTTGCAGTGGTAACTCTACACACCTAACTGCTATTGTCAGAAATCTAAAAGTCATCAGGATTTCACCTACTCCACCAAAACTGCTCCTTTCAAGGTTTGTCCAAAGCTTCTTGTTACTAAATCCAATGGTCTACTCTCAATATTCATCTACTTGACTTACCTGAAGCACTTGACACAAATAGCTACTCTCTCTACCTTGAAAAGTAAAGACTCCTCCCCATCTTTACTTGGTTTCCTGAACACCACCCTTAGCTCTGCTGACTTTCCTCTTACCTTACTCATTGCTCCTTTTCAATATTCTTAGCTTGTTCTTCCACTTCTATCTGACTTCTGAATGATGGTATATCCTAGGGTTTAGTTCCTAGAACTTTTTCCTTAAATGCATTCCCTTGAAAATCTCTGTCAGTCACATAGCTCTTATTAGCAGCTATGAGCTATGTTATGGACTGAATTATATCCTCCTCAAATCTCTATGTTGAAGTCCTAACCCCTATTACCCCAGATTGTGACTATATTTGGAGATGAGGTCTTTAAAGAGATAATTAGGTTAAAACTGAGTCATTAGAGTGGCCCCTAATCCAAAATGACTAATGTTCTTTTAAGAAGAGATTAGGAGGGATCCCTGGGTGGCGCAGCGGTTTGGCGCCTGCCTTTGGCCTAGGGCGCGATCCTGGAGACCCAGGATCGATTCCCACGTCGGGCTCCTGGTGCATGGAGCCTGCTTCTCTCTGCCTGTGTCTCTGCCTCTCTTTCTCTCTCTGTGACTGTCATAAATAAATAAAAATTAAAAAAAAAAAAGAAGAGATTAGGAGACGATCAGACACAGAAGAAAGATCATGTTTAGACTCAGTAAGAAAATGGTCCTCTACAAGGAGAGAGGCCTCAGAAGAAACCAACCCACTGACAGCTAAGTCTCAGATTTCCAACTTCCAGAACTGTATGACAATAAATTTTAATTAAGTCAGCCACTCTGTGGTATTTTGTTATAGCAGCCCTAACAAATTAATATAAGCTAAATGTTTATAACCTGTCTTTTATATCTAGCTGCCTACTCTGTATCTCATCCTAGATGATGGACTAAGCATTTCAACCTTAATGTCCCAAACCAAGTTCTGCATCTCAAGAAATGGCAAAACCATGTTTCTAGTTACTCATGTCAAAAAGTTTGTGGTCATTCTCAACTCTTCTCTTTCTCTCTTGCCCCACATCAGCCCACTAGCAATCATACAGTATCTATCTTCAGAATAGATCCACAATACAGCTACTTCTCACCACCCTCACTGATGCAACCCTAGCCCAAGCCACCATGATCCCTCACCAGGATTATTACATAGGCCTCCTGACTGGCCTTCCTGCTTTTGCTCCTATACCCAATTCATTCTATTTTCAATGTAGCCTATAAAGTAATCATATTTAAACAGAAGTTAGGTCATGCCATCTTTCTACTAAAACCCACCTATGGTTTTATACCTGTTTCCAAGTAAAAGCCAAAGCACTTACAATGGCCAATCAATCAAGCCTTACATCACCTCCCTCCCTCCTGCTCTGATCTCAATTCCTACAGCTCTTCCCTTTGTTTGTATTACTCCAGTCCACTGCTGTCCTTGAGAAATGATGCTCACCACTGTTATTTTGAACTTGGATCCCTTGTACTTGCTGTTCTTCTGCTGAAGGCGCTCTTCACATATTCCACAAAGCTCTGTCTCACCACCCCGCACCTTCTTCATGTATTTACTCAAATGCCATCTCCTCAGAGATGATTTCTATGGTTAGTATATTTAAAACTGCAATCCTCTCTTACTACCTAGTCCCTCTCCTCCTTTATTTTAACCCCATAGCATATCATCTTTAACCATCTTTATTACTTAAAATATAAAGTACTTAAAATACTTTATATTTTTCTTTCTTATTTACTATGTCTGCCCTGCCCTCCCACAACCACCCAGTTAGAATATGAGTTCTGCAAGGTCAGAGATTTTCATTTGTTTGATTCACTGTTTTAATTCATATAAGGCAATCAATAGATTTTGTTGAAGAATCATATAATGATTTGTGGAATTTAAGATCTGTCTTCCCATTAGGCTGTAAGATCCTTAAGAGAGAGACAAAGTCTATTTTGTTCACCAGTGAATTTTTAATACCTAGCACTTTTCTTGACTAGGGAGTCATTTAAATATCATTTTACTATTAAATAAATGAACAGATGGATCATATTTAGTATGAATTATTTCAAAAGATATTCATAAGCCAATCACCTTGAAAGTGACTCACAAATATGCGACTAAATGTGAATCAGATTGACTATTTGATAAAAGTAATAATAGCATAATGTAAAAGAGTGTATAATTACGTAAAAACCACTTAATTACTTAGGATATTCAAAAATAAGCTTAATCTCATAACATTTGGTGGAAAATATACATAATGTGTTATCTATCTCAATATAAAGCATGCAAAATGCTTTACATTGTAAAACATGCAAAACAACTCTACTTATTATTGAGAGAGATGTGCATATGCAAAAAGAAGAGAGAAATGTATGGAAATGATAAATGTCAAATTCAGGAGAGCATATACATCTACAGGAAAGGAGAGGATTGCAACTAGGAAAAGGCACATGAGGGATCTCGGCAGGGTTTGTAATGTTTTCTTTGGATAAGTCAGTTGGGGATTCATAGCTGTTCATTGGAGTATTCTTTATATCTTTTTGTTTTTCTGAAATAATCCCAAATAAATAAAAAGACAAACACATAAAATAAACTGCCTATAATTCAAGAGGCGCTTTAACTTTCTCTATGTTTTTCCCTTACTATACAATCTACACAAGCCCTCTGGTTTTCCCTGGGAGGCATAATTACTTCTAATCAGTAGGTTGCTTGCTTCTCCAAGTTTTGCCTCATTCTGCTGTGCTCTGAATTCTAATAGGTGTTAACACTTTTGTACACAGCAAGGAAACTGTTTACCTGTTAATTGGTTTTATTCCTCACATTAAACTATAATTATCTAATACCATCTATCTTTCCACTTGGTGATAGCTAGAAATAAAGTAAAATGAGAAACACAGGTAAGTTTCTTTCATCTACATATCCAGAAAAATGATCTTTAGGAAATCACCAGGGAATACAGTTTTTAGTCCAAAGAAAATGTCTTCTGTTTAGGCTAACTGGTACCAACCACAATTCTATGTAGTTCTTTAACTCTCAATATTTAGGTCCTGAAAAATGTGAGGGGGGAAAACAACCTTGCAAAATTTTCGGCACTGAGATCAAAAGTGCCAATAAACATTCAAAGTGTAATTAGTTCTTTTATGTCCTTGGGAGGGCCTCATACATTACAAAGTCACATATTGAAAAGCCTGAAATGCAACAAGAAATGAGCACTCTCATTTTACAGAAAACAAAATCTCTACATATCTATAGGTCAGTCAGAGTTTTCACCAGAACTCATGCTTCCCAAATTCTACTCTGATGCTCATGGCATTATTCGCGGAAAATGTACTCTAGCGATACTTCCTCCTGGAAGGGAATAACGGAGCTAACACTGAGAATTCTGTTGTCTCTTGCTAAACAGCTTAGAGAGAACTCTCACAACAACTATATGAGGTAGGAATTATAATTCCATTTTCCTGAAGAGCAAAATGGGGCTCAGACAGGTTATGTCACTTGCCCTTATTCTAGTAAGTGATAGAACCAGTAAGACAACCAGAATCCAGACAGATCTGCTCAAGTCCAAAGCTGTGCTTGCTCCACTCTGCCTCTAAAGACTCTCTAAATATTAGTAATGGGGTAGGAGTTAGGGGCAAGATACTACAATAGTCTATGTTATGCAGCCTCAATGGAGGCAATATTTCCCCAAGGAGGCAAATATTCTGTTACAATGCTTTGTGACCCTCCAAAGGGTCACAGAACATATAAATATATATGATAATTCCATAAGAAGAGGAGCAATCTGAAGAAAAAAGTTTTAATGTCTCCTTCCAGGAGAGATCATAGAAAACAAAAAGGTTGAGACACTGGGTCTGTATGTTTGAAGAAAAAAGATGCACATCAATCTTTTTTAAAGACTTTATTTATTTATTTATTCATGAGAGACAGAGAGAGAGAGAGAGAGAGAGAGAGAGAGAGGCAGAGACACAGGCAGAGGGAGAAGCAGGCTCCATGCAGGGAGCCTGACGTGGGACTCGATCCTGGGTCTCCAGGATCACGCCCTGGACTGAAGGTGACACTAAACCACTGAGCTGGGCTGCCTGGTGCACATCAATTTTTAAGTCATTTTTCTTACTATAAATATCAACTCAAAACTAGGATTCCTCTTTCTCAAATCTATGAAATATATGTTTTTAAGCATCAATGGTTCTTTTCTCTCAAACTCCAGGCTTTCTGCCATCAAAGCGTGGATTTCAGAGACAAGCAAATCTATCAAGCTGGAAAATCAGCTCAACTATTCACAGGCTACTTGCATTATTACTTGCATTTTCTGAGTTTCATCTTATAGGACCATTGAAACAATTAACTGGAATAGCACGCAAAAGGCCTAAACATACAGTAAACTTTCAGCAAACATGAGTCCCTTCCCCACATTTGCTTATTAATTTCTTTGAATAGTAAATCTCTACAAAAGGAACAGGAATGCAAGAATTGGTTAAAATAAAGCCTTTCTTATTTTGAGGAAAGAATTGATTATTTAAGAATGTTGTAGGATTATGCAGTTTCCAAGTGGCTGGGATTTAGTTTTCAAGCATTTAGAAAAGGAAGAGGGTTGGACAGCAGCAGAATTTGCTGGGGTATTTTGAAGAAGTGGTACTTTAAATGTCCTGTGACAGAAGGAAAAATAAGAGGTTAGATTAACTTCAGGATAATAACCTTCGCTGGCCAAACAGCCTGTATTAGAGCAGTGAAATCGCACAGGATAAATATCTTAAAGGAAAGAAAGTAAGAGGCAGCAGATAGACTGGCCTTCTCAGTGGTAGAAACTGGATTGAGATTTGGGTTTCTGAAATTGTGATGTAGGGTATTATGCCTTGATGCAACTATTTCAGTTCCAGATTATATTAAATGGAAGATTGCATCTCCCCTCCATTGTGCTAGCTTAAGCACATGACAGCAGGAGTCATAATCTTTATAACTGCTCATATTTAATATTTCACCTTACCTTCAATGATAGGCAATATACTTCAACTAAAAACAAATGTATACCCCAAAGCAGATTCCTTAAGGATTTATTTTTAAAATTCAAATAAAGATATTACCTCATAGACATTAGCCAAAAAAAACTTCACCAATAAATTCCATATTTCAAACAACTTATTTTATAGGTAAACTAATATCAATACCCATGCTTATTTTTGTTTATTACTATAATCCCCTTAGTTTTTCCTTTAATTGCTTAGTACAAAGGAATATGCCAAGTAGAAAGGATTATAAAATGTAATATAAAAATACACATATACATAATGTATATTTTTATTGAAGAATATGTATATACATTTATGAGTATGCCTATCTATTTAAATCTTACATCTTATGTATATTTGGCAGACTTGCTGTACATAATCACATAGGCATTACAAATGGGCAGATTTTATTTCTCTCACTAGGAAATAATATCATTTTAATTACATACTTATCACTACCCTATAGCAGCAGAAATTTAGAAATACACCATATAAAGTTATAAAAAGAATGAGTCAAGAACTGAGATACTGAATGAAAGATGATGTAAAGAAGGAGATGACAAAATTTGAAGCTGAGTTTCTATTTGTCAGGAATAAATCATCACTATAATAAAAAAAAATGTGAAAAAAAATCATCACTCTAGTGAATATGCAGCCATTGGCTATACAGATTTAAGAATAAAGAAGCTTGTCTGTGGGGTTTTAATTATCTTAATCCTAAATTATCTTAATCTTATCTGAAAAGAGAAGAAATAAAATATTTCATCAAAGGGGTGCCTGGGTGGCTCAGGCCATATCTCAGAGTTCTCCGATTGAGCCTCACACTGGGATCCCTGCTCAGTGCTTTTCCCTCTCCTCCCAGCTAGTGCTTTCTCTTGCTATTTCTGTCTTTCTGTCTCTCAGTCTCTCAAATAAATATATAAAATCTTAAATTTTTCATGAGATAAATAGACATGGTTCTGACTACTATGGGAGCAGCAGTCCACAAGTGTGTTCATTTTAAGGCACCAGTTCCAGGTCCAGATGCTCTAGGTTACTATCCACTAAATATTAGAGGAATCAGACTTTTCTAATCCCATAGTGGTGAAGTGGTGAAAAAAAAAGCAGAGTTTCAAAATCATTCTTTGCTTCTTTTTAACCAATTCTAAAATTTTACTAGAAGTAGATCATCATGGTAAACATAAAAATACCAAAAATGTCCTTCTCTGACATCCTGTCTCATTTCCAAAATCCCTTCCTATGAGTTTTTAAGTATCCTTCCTGGGTTTTACATTATGTCTGGACTTCTCACTAATTATGGTATTGAGTGCTCTGGATGACTATTTTGCTTCATGGTGTTACAATTATATCATAGAACCAATTACACTATGTCAGTGCAATTTTCCACATAAATAGTGTTGACAGCAATTGATACTATGGCTCAGAAGCTTTAGAAATGGGCAAAGTCCCAGTTGGAATAGTAGCTATTTTTTTTCTTTTGCTTAAGTGAATCAACTTATTTCTTTTTCTTTAGTTGCCTTTTTCCTACCTTGTGTTTAGAGCCCAGTAGAATTGAACCATCACCTTAATAACCAGAACAAAAAAACAAAGGACCCATTTAAATGAGATGACAATTTAGCTAAAGAACATCAACACATCCACATTTAACTGTCTTCACTTCTCCATATCTCAGAATTTACATAGCCTTTATAAATTCTTGAGTTCTTAGGTTTGTTTATTTATATGAGTAAAATATACTATCATCTCATCTATGTTCGAGGAGCAAAATATAACAGGCAGCTTTGCATAGACCACAGACATGAGAAAATGAGCTTTCCCAGACTTTTTAAAGGTCAGTTCATTCTGAAATAATTTACAAGAATGATTTTGCTATCTTTTCAAATAAGCATTTCTGTGAATTGTCAAGTTTGAAATGTTATATTCAAAGTTTTCCATTTATATATGGCTATTGCAATTAAAAAATATATTTAACATTGCACATCACCATGCAAGTTACTTTATGAAAAAACGGAGCCATTTATAAGCCCCAAAACAGTAATGCTAGGGAACAAACCTATACTACTATTACAGAAAGAGCTGGGTCTTTCTCCTTTGATCTCAGAAGTTCTTCTGGAATTTATATAAGAGCTTAGGCATGATCAATAACCTAAACAGGGTTTAAAATCTAGTTTTCCAAAATATATCATTAAGCTGAATGTCTACATCAGATACTTTTTATAAATATTTCATATACTTTAGATGAATCATCAGGATCAAAACCCAGAAAGCCTTCATTCCAATACCCACCAAGGGCCAGCCACTGATTGGAAGCTTAGTGTGAAAAGGTGCTGAAAGCATGTTTGCTTCCTATCTGAAACATAGAGGGGGATATAATAGGTTAGCTCAAAGTCTGAGGAAGAGATTCAATTTATTTTATTCATATCTTCACTATATCTTGCATCACTTTAGGAAGTGTTTTAAGCTGCTTTCTTTCTGATTAATTTTAGAACTTACTTGAAAAAAGTCAGTTTTGAACTTTCAGATATCCTAGCAATGTCATCAGATTGATACATTACACCAGACATTTTTAACACTACACAAAAACAAAATACAGACTCATTGTGAACCACAGAAGCAAATGTTCTGCAGCAACAAATAAATTTTAAAATATAGAGATAAGTTAGAATGACAGGTTAAGCTGGTTTAGAAAGTGCTTGTGGACAAGAAGTATGAACTGGGATATAGTTTGATTTCTGGAAACTCTCAAATTAGAAAATGTGAAAGATTTAGTGAGTGAAAAACATCCTGTGATCCAATCCTCTATCAAATATTCATCTTCAATCCTACTTACTAAGAATTCTATACCCATGAGAGAGAGATATGGAAAGCAGGAAATGAGACCATTATGATAACTTTGGGTTGATTTGCCCTTATAACATACTCCCATCTGAAGGATCTGTGCTTCTTTAGAATATGTCATGAAAAATAGGCAGAGAATATAGAAACTGAAAATGCAATCTATGGACAGAACCATTTTAAAAGGAAATGATTTCCTGACTCTTCTTTAAGGAATCAATAGCCCTACAGTATCATGTAATGAAATTCAAAAGGAAAAATCATACTCTCCCAAAGTCTTAGGTATATGACCATTTGTCACCAACAACACAACTATGAATATAGCAGTGAACAAAAAGAGGTAACCACACAAAGACTACAGACAAGAACATTCCACACAAAAGGGCAGTCAGTACGAGGGCCTAAAGTGGGTATATATATGGTCTGTTCATTATGGTTCATTGTGGTTGGAGAGAAAGGAACAAGGGAAGAATAATATAAAATAAAGTAGAAAGAATAGGCAAGGGCCAGTACATGTGATATTTTATAAGTCAGGGCAAGAGATTTGGGTCTCATTAGCTATGGTATTTGGTGATTTTTAACAGATCATTCTAGCTCCTGAATGAATTATAGAGAAAGCATAATAGAAATAAGGGATACCCATTATTGTAGGCCAATTAAAAGGTGATGGCTGATCAATAATAGAGTTAGAAGTGAGCAGACGAATTTAAGATAGATCTTAGAAGTAGGCTCTATAAGACTAAAATGAAGAACTAGAAAAAAAAAAAAAAAAAAAGCAAGGGATGGAAAGTAATTAAGAAGAAGTCCTGGATTTTGTCATGAGTGATTAGATGAAAAATGGTGCCATTTTCTAAGAAGGAAGTTCAGAAATAACTTTAATTACTCAAAGATGAAATAAACTTGTCTCCTAAAAAGAAGCACAACTTCAATTCTTTTTTTTTTAAGATTTTATTTATTTATTCATGAGAGAGAGAGAAAGAGAGGGAGAGAGAGAGAGAGGCAGAGACGCAAGCAGGTTCCATACAGGGAGCCCGATGTGGGACTTGATCCTGGGTCTCCAGGATCAGGCCCTGGGCTGAAGGCAGCGCTAAACCGCTGAGCCACCCAGGCTGCCCCACAACTTCAATTCTAAGTTCCTCATGAGACTAAGTCACTGAGAATCACACTGCAATATGTTAGATACTAAACTTTTTTCATTTTCCTTTTCAGACCTTCAAGCCCTCCAACGTAGTTCATAGATCAATTTGCTATGATCCTGTTGATTTACACAGCAGTGAGAAAATGAATCTTGCCTTCTAAAGTGGAAGCACCACAGGGTTCATGTTGAGTCAAATGGAATTTAAAAGGTTTATAGTGAATTTTACAAGCCAGCCAATAGTAATGCTGTTTCTTCACAGCTTGTTTCAATTTTACTTAATCTACATACACCATTAAATGACATTAAAAGTATTACAGAATATCTATATGACTTTTGTTAAAAGAATAAAAGAATATGGGTTGTCTCCCACAAGCAACCTCCCTTTTACATAAACAGCCATGGTGGGGTGTGCAAAGAACAGTACTGAGTAAAAATTAGTTTTCTTAACAAAAAGAATTACTAACACTTCAAGAATTATTTTTCTTTTTAAGGCCTCAAGATAATATGAAAATAGATAGATACAGGAGAAACATAACAGAAAAACGTAAAGTTCATACTCACAGATACTTAGTACCAAGTGAGGGTCCATGAAGTTTAAACAACTTCTCACTGTCAGGACACTTAAGGACTCTCCAGAGCATATTTCGTCGGTCATATTACCAGAAAAACTTGCAAAATAAATTCTCTTTTAATCTATGTTGGATGAAGCAGGAAAGACCCGCATTAACCTATGTTTAATGATTTCAGAGACTGTCTTTGCCCGAAAGGTTTAGGTAGGGGGCACCTGAGTGGCTCAGTCGATTAAGCCTCTGACTCTTGATTGGGGCTCAGGTCATGATCTCAGAATTGTGAGACTGAGTCCCATGTCAGGCTCCACGCTCAATGCAGGCTGCTTGTCCCTCTCCCTCTTATTCTCCTCCCTAATAAATAAATAAATAAAATCTAAAAAAAAAAATTAGGCAGAAAAGAGCCAAATATTTCTCTGGGAAAAGAGAAAAGGGTCCTTTCAATTGTCATAGAGTTCTTTATAAATCAGACAGATCCAGAGGCCATATTTTCATTTTGTCTTAATGCCATCTACCTGTATGCCTGTAACTTGTCTACCAGTGTGGACTCTATATTGTAGGGGCTCTAATGTTAGTCATTTATCAAGGAAACCTCCTTGCACTTGTTGTTTTTCCCCTTAGAAACAATCTCCTCAAAGCACCTGTGGCTGTTTAATTTTCTTCTGTCCCAGATTTCAGCTCAAATAGTCTCTCCTCACAGAAACCTATTCACCTGTATTTGTTTGGTAGCCAAAAATTGTGTAACATATAAGCCCAATATGCAATAGTTCAACTACAATAGGAGTTTATTTCTCTTCCACTGAATAGCCCAGGCGAGTCTTGTAGGTTGCAACCAGGATAGGAAGCTTTGCTCCACACAATCATTCAAGGACTCAGGCTGACATTAGCACTACCATTTTTAACACAAGATTTCCAAAATTGCTCTGGTCACTGATAATTGTTATGACTTTCTAGCCCACAAGAAGAAACAAATGTCATTTAAAAACCACATGTGGGGATCCCTGGGTGGCGCAGCGGTTTGGCGCCTGCCTTTGGCCCAGGGCGCGATCCTGGAGACCCGGGATCGAATCCCACGTCGGGCTCTTGGTGCATGGAGCCTGCTTCTCCCTCTGCCTATGTCTCTGCCTCTCTCTCTCTCTCTGTGACTATCATAAATAAATAAAAAAATTTAAAAAAATTATAAAAAAAAACCACATGTGGAAGGATTTATGATCCAGGCCTAGAAGTGAATACTCTTATTAGTCCCACTTTAGAAATGAAGAAAGTGAGATGTAGAAAGGTTAAGTAATTTGCTCAAGGCCTACAGTGAAAACAACAAAATTGGATTCAAGTCTTGTCCTAGAACTCAGTTTCCTGAGCCCACACTCTTAATCACTAAGCTATAAGCTATATGTCCTCTCATAAAATATTTATTCATTAACAGCAGTGTTTATCAACTGAGACAATATTGGCAATGTCTGGAGACATTTTTGATTATCATAACTTGGGTCAGGGAGTTTCTGGTGTTTAGCGGGTTGAGCTCAGTGATGTTGCTAAACATTCTATACTCACATGACCTCCTCCTCACAACAAAGAATTATTCAGCTCAAAATGTCAATAGTCCCAACATTGAACAACCCCAATTTAGAAGGATACACTGTTATTCAATGACATGTGCTTTGAACAAATAATAAGCAATTGCTCTCTTGCTCTGATTTTCTAAAAGATTGTTTTTCTCAAATAAAAGGCATCCAAATGGGTAAGGAAGAAGTAAAACTTTCACTATTTGCAGATGACATGATACTCTAGATAGAAACCCTAAAGACTCCACTAAAAAACTATTAGAACTGATAAGTAAATTTAGTAAGATTGCAGGATACAAAATCAACAACACAAATCTGTTGCATTTCTATACATTAATAATGAAGCAACAGAAAGACAAATTAAGGAAGCAGTCCCATTTACAATTGCACAAAAAATAACAAAATACCTAGGAATAAACTTAACCAAGGAGGTGAAAGACTTGTATTCTGAAAACTATAACACTGATAAAAGAAATTGAAGATGAAACAAATGGAAAGATATTCCATGCTCATGGATTAGAAGAACAAATATTGTTGAAATGTGCACACTACCCAAAGCAATCTATAGATTTAATTCAATCCCTATCAAAATACCAATAGCATTCTTAACAGAACTAGAACAAATAATCTTAAAATTGTCTCTATGTTGTTGCTTACGTTCTCTTTACATACCTTAGGATCTAATTTTAATTTGCCCCTGAAAATTTTATGATTATCTTCTTCAAGCTTGTATTATCTTTCGCAACAATACAGGACAGTCTCTATTGTTTTTCATTCTAACATTTTCCAATATCCTGCCTCTTTATGACACCCACTTCTACAGGTTAACAACCTTTGCAATGACCTCCACAATGGAGACCAAAACCAAATGTTCACATAGCTCCTCCTTCCCTCGTTAACACACCAGACATACTTACCTCATTTGAGGCCACTGTGTTCTCCTGAATCTAGACAGGATTTTAAAGACCATCTAATGTAAAACTCCCATCTTATTTTTAAAATGAAATTAAAAGAGCAATAGCAAAGCCAAGATGAAACACCAGGCCTCCTGACTTCCAGTTGATGATTATCTTTAAAATGCCACACTGCCTCCTACCTGACAAGAATGTCCATATGCATTTACATTTGCTTGTATTAATGCTTTTAATCTAGCTAGAGCCAACAGTAAAGTTAGAGGAGGCTGCTAATTTCTAAATAAGTTATTTGGTACAATTTGCTTTGTAGGTTTGTATAGTTGCTCAGACATTATATACACTTTAAGACAGTGTTCACAGAAGTCAAATTTGCTGATTTTTACATGTTGGATTGCCTCTTTATTGGTTTTAGAGCTAAACAGTATGATTTTGTGTCTTTTATAAATTAAAACTGAAATGCTCTATTTTAAGTATAGTAGCAGTGAGTAAGCTGAGTAATCACAGAGAACATGAAGAAATTCCAGCATTCAGGAGAAAGGATGGTGAGAATTCTCACATCTCTTCTGAGCTCTACCTAGTTTTGATTCTAACATAAATTGGTTCTGGAGCGGGGTGGATGACAGGATGGATGCAAGAGATAATAGTGAAGATGATGAAAGGGGAAAAAATGCATATGGAAAGATCTATTTGGAGGAAAACAGAGGGAAACCAATTGAAGCAAATCAGAAAGCAAATGGCCCCAAAATGTGAACTTACCACCACCAAACCCAGGATCTCCAGGTGTTTTCCTTTCTTTTCCTACAGAGACAAGATTGTCAGGATGTCAAGCACCTGATTGAACTCTGCTGCACTGCACTGTGAATTCCAGGGCTATGTGTGTCATTCTGTCCATCTGTTTCCAATTTAACATGCTCTTTCTCTCCAGATAGCTTTACAAATAGCTAAGCACATTTAATGTGGTGACCCAACCAGGAAGGATGTGTCAGACTGCTAACTCTGGTGCTCCTTTCGAATGATTGTCTGGACAGGCAAAACATGACCAGCAGCTATTCCTTGCCAGGGATTTCCATGGCAGAGAGCCGTCTAATCTGGATATGATCTTTCTCATGACCTTGGCTGCTGTTTCACTGTAATTATCTTAAACCTACAGGTAAAAGCTAGGCACTCTCATGCATATGGAATTTTTATGGAAATGAACATCAAATATGGAATGTAAGCTTTATAGAACAATGAAGAAGCAACAGATGTGAAGGAGCAAGAAGGGAAAAACAAGAGGAACCAGATGGTTAACACTCCTATGAAAAATGGTATGTGATACGGCACAATTGCCCTCTTGGTAGAAACAGAAATGCTGTGGCTTTAAAGAGAATTCAGTGCCTAGCTTCATCTTTTCATATCCCCCACTATTCTAACTCTTTGCCACTCTGCTGTAGTGCTGACTCCAGGACTTTTACAGTGCCAGAGTATCCAGCTTATCACAGAAAGATGAACCACACAATTAAAGACGAGAACTAACCATGAAGTCACATTAGATCTGAATGGTTGTTGAAGCCTGGAAGGACTAGAAACAAAGAAGGAGAAGGAGAAGAAAAGTCTTAAGATATTCCTAATAAAAAATGCAGCAAAGATAAGAAGATAAATGCATAGAGTGGTGATTTCATAGAAAAATATCCCATAGTGGTGCAAAGATTTCAAGTCTATGTGTAAATTACCATTAAAAAGTCCACCTATAATTAGATCCACATTTCTCCACCAAAAAAAAAAAAAGTAAGGTATATCTCTACCAATATGTGAAAACACACATGCATTATGAATACAAAATTATGATACACCAATTCCATATGCACACTACATTATTTAAGATATGATTTTTTTTTACTGTAAAACCATTCATTGCAGTTTACCATAACACAAGCTAAGACATTATATCTTGTGCCTATAGTCAGAGTTCTCACAAGCATCCCACATATGCAAAAGTCCCATAGAGGCCTCAATAAAAAGGAAATGCAAGGAGAATTGAAAACAAAGAAACAAAGACAAATTAGCCTTAAAAACTTAGAAAATGTTTTGTTTTTTTAAGAGAAGAGGAATGAATGGAGAGGAAAGAAGTGGATTTTACTCCAGCTCTATTTGGTCCTAGACAGGAAGACATGAGAAGGTGATAGTTTGTATGACAACTCTAGTAAAGGGAATATCTGATTAACTGGTATTTCCAGCTTATAATAAATTCCATATAAATAAATCTAACTGCAGTTTACTGTTTGTGAAATTAATGTCAATACAATCTTTATCACCTGTTTTAATAAATATTATACTAGGGTTACTAAAACACTTAAAATTCTTTGAAGACATATGAAAGAAATTTTATGTGTTTTATGATACTATTCCTGTATAAAGCTGGTCAATTCTTTTGAATGTGTAAGCCCAATAGAAGATTTTCAAAACTGCATTTTTAAACAGAGACCCAAATAAAGTACCTTGATCTTGGCAATGTGTTAAATTTACATGTGTAAGTAATTAGACTATATTTTTAAGCAGTATTCCCTTGTGCAAGTCTCTGTTCTCTACTTTCTGCAAATGAAATTAAAGAAGGATATATGGAATTTAAAAATCTCTTGTTTTCCTTTTAAAAATACTTTGCAGTGGGGCACCTAAGTAGCACAGTTAAGCCTTCCATTCTTGGTTTTGGTTCAGGTCATGACCTCAGGGTTGTGAGATCCAGCCCCACAGGGGAACTCTGTTCAATTGTTTCAGTTTCTCTCTCCCTCTCCTTCTGCCCCTCCCTGCCATGTGCACATTCTCTCTCTCTTTCTTTCTCTTTCTCTCTCCCTCTGTCTCTCCCTCTAACTCTACCTCTCTCATAAATGAATAAATCTTTTTTAAAAAACCTTGTAGTAAAGTGTACTCAATTACAAAGGAAATCACAAAAGACAAGAAGAACTCTGATGATTTCAGAGTGTGACAGCCACACACCAATAGATTAACTCCCAGCAGATGGCAGATGGATTACAAAAATCACAGTTTGTCTTCATCAAAAGTACTTTCAGAATTTAACATTGAATATCATTTCAAGTTCAAAATGTTCCCTCCAGGCACACCTGGGTGGCTTAGTGGTTGAGTGTCTGCCTTTGGCTCAGGGCATGATCTCGGGGTCCTGGGATGAGTCCCATATGAGGCTCCCCACAGGGAGCCACTTCTCCCTCTGCCTATGTCTCTGTTAGTATATATATGTATATATGTATATATATATGTGTATATATATAACTTTTATATCTCTTACATTCTTATTATAGACATAATCAAATTCATCATTATATTTAAAATAAATATTTTTAAATTTATTTAAAGTATTACTTTCATATTCTTTAAATTCTCACTTTAGATATGTTTAGTTTATATGTAAAATAATACTTTAAAAATCTATTTTAAAATTTATTTATACTATGGGTTAATCTTAGAGGCTAAAAATTATAAAATAGAATAGTTGAGGAGACAGAAGGAGAGCTCAAAGTTACACTATTTTAGTCATGAGAATCTCAAGAGAAATTCTCTACGCATGTTGTCTGGATGTGACTTGAAACAACCCGAGATTGTATTCTAGCTCAGTTACTAAATCAAGCAAATTGTTTAGCATCTACATCTCAAGTATCTTACCTATAAAATGGGAGAATTTATTTCTCGTGTCAACTAAGTAATCATGTTATTACACTTCTTAAAGATTGTTTTCAAAGAGATGAAATTAAAAAAAAGTGAAATGGCAAAAAGCATATATGCCAAATATTATCCTTTCTACATGCCATTTAATTTCTCACTCTTCAAGATGGCATAAATACAAACTTCGTATCTTCACATATCAAGCAATCACTTCTCAAAATATTAATCAAGTGTATGCTGTGCGCCAGCAATAAAAAACTAACAACTCTGTTTTCGTGAGTTTTATGTTCTAGAGAAAGATAACAAACAAGTAAATAAATAAACAAAATATAGTGTTCCAGTAGTTTCTTAGGGAAATGAAACACATCTTAAATACTCCAAAACTTAGCACAATATCTGAGACAAAATATATATTCAATGTATATAGAATTAATGGATAAAGGAAAAGAGGAAAATAAAAAGAGAAAAAAGAATGATTTAATAAGTTGTTATCCTGGGGCACCTGAGTAGCCTAGTCAGTTAAGTGTCCCACTTTTGATTTTGGGTCAATAAATGATTTCATGTCATGCAATCAAGCCCCTCATTGGGCTTGTGCTCAGTGCAGAATCTCCCTGAGTTTCTCTCTGTCTGCCGCTTCCCCTAGTGTGCGCACTCTCTCTCTCAAATAAATAAGTAAATCTTAAAAAAAAAAAAAAGTTCTCACCCAACAAATTAAAAAAAAATGACTTTGGCTATGGCAGAGTAGCATTTTACAGACAAACTATTATACTGAAGACAACAAAAGCTCAGGATAATCCAGCTCATTAAAGGCCTTGGAAAACAACAATGGTAACCAAGATTTAGAAGGATAAAACCCCAAAGAAAAGATAAAGTATTGAAGTGAATCCATAACTCTCTGTTCCTAGATCCCAAAGGGATTTGCAAATTTCTAAGATGAAGATGGCAAGAAGCCAAGAGTTGATTTTTTAAGTAGCCTCATGATCTCAAGGAGGTAAGAAAGTTCCTACCAAAGAGAAAGGATCTTGGTAAAAAAGAGAGGCTTTCCAGTCAGACAATCCAAAATCTACAATTTAGGAATAAGGGCAAATTAGAAATAATCTGGCCCTTAGAAATACTGAAACTCAGGGGCAGCCTGGGTGGCTCAGCAGTTTAGCAACGCCTTCAGTCCAGGGCCTGATCCTGGAGACCAGGGATCAAGTCCCACATCAGGCCCCCTGCACGGAGCCTGCTTCTCCCTCTGCCTGTGTCTCTGCCTCTCTCTCTCTCTCTCTGTGTCTCTCATGAATAAATAAATAAATAATCTAAATTAAAAAAAAGAAATACTGAGATTCAAATTTCTCAATCCTTCCTTGGATCAAGATGATGTGTCCAAATACTATCCCCAAGAGAAGACAAACACATTCTAAAAAAAAGATAATATTACCCAGAAGCTCCATAATTTTTGTATTAAATATGTGAGGTACTCAAAAATTATTAAGTATGCCAGGAGAGAGAGGACCATAAAAGCCAAGAGATAAAATAAGAAACAGAAATAGACTCATAGATGGTTCATATGTTGGGCTTATCAGACACAGACATAAAAATAACTTTAATATGTGAAAAAATTAAATGACAGAGAATTCACCTAAGAACTGGAGTCTGTAAGAAAATTATAAATTGGGATGCCTGGATGGCTCAGCAGTTGAGCATCTGTCTTTGGCTCAGGGTGTAATCCTAAGGTCCTGGAATTGAGTCCCACACTGAGCTCCCTGGGAGGAGCCTGCTTCTCCCTCTGCCTATGTCTGTGCCTCTCTCTGTATATCTCTCATGAATAAATAAATCTTTAAAAAAAAAATTTAATTAAAATTTTGGAACTGATGTCCCAGGTCACTAAGACTCAGAACTCAATATATCATTTTAGACACTCTAGAAAGAAGTATTAATGAGATGGAATACAAGTCAATAAACATACCTAAATGAAAATAGCTTTTTTAAAGATATAAAACACAAAGTGTAAAAAACATTTGGGACATAATGAAAAGATATATTATACATATAATTGAAATCCCAAAAGAAATATAGAAAAAAAAGAAGGAAGTAGCCATAATTTTAAAATATAGGTGAAAATGTTCAAAAAAGGAACAAAGACATCAAGCAACATCATTAAGAAGCTTTACAAACTCAAAACAAAATAAATGCAAAGAAAACAACATTAATATATATACTTCTGAAAACCAAAAATAAAGAAAAAATCTTAAAGGCATGTAGAAACAAAAACTGCTTTCCAATTTAAAAAAGTGATAACTCATTTATGAACAGGAATGAAATTAGAGAATAATGGGATCATATTTTTAAATTTCTAAATCAGGGTAACATCTAACCAGAATTCCTTACCTAGAAAGATACATCTCAAAAATAAAGGGCAAATCAGAGTGTCTGGGTGGCTCAGTTGGTTGTGTCTGCTTTCGACTCAGGTCATGATCCCCAGGGTCCTGAAATTGAGCCCCATTGGGCTCCCTGCTCAATAGGGAGCCTGCTTCTCCCTCTCTCTCTGCCACTCTCCCTGTTTGTGCTCACTCTTTCCCTCTCTGTCAAATTAACAAATAAAATAGGAATGCCTGGGTGGCTCAGTGGTTGAATGTCTGCCTTTGGCTCGGGTCATGACCCCAGGGTCCTGGGATCAAGTCCCACATCAGGCTCCCTGCAGGAAGCCTGCTTGTCTCTCTGCCTATGTCTTTGTCTCTCTCATGAATAAATAAATAAAATCTTAAATTAATTAATTTTCTTAAAAATAAATAAGTAAAGTAAAGGGCAAATAAAGATTATATCAGAAAAACAAAAGTAGAGAAAATGTACTGGCAGCAGACCCATGCAAACAACCAAACAAACAAAAAATTCAAGATCCTTCCAGCCAGAGAAAGTGATTCTAAATGCACAAAAAGGAATAAAGTATGATAAATGAGTAAATGTGTAGAAAAATCTAAATGAATTTGAATTCATAAAACAAAATATATTGTGCATTATGGAATTTTATACACATAATTAAAATATGTGACTAGAATAGCAAAAAGGCTAAAGGAGGTGGGGTAAGGTATGCTTAAAATTATTTCATTGTCACTGCTCCTGGACTCTTCCCAGTAAGCATCATAAAGTCTCCCCTCCCACTGCCATCAGGTCTAAGTCTGTGTCTCCCAAGGAGCCTGAGCAGCTGCAGAAGCTCTTCATCAGAGGTTTGAACTTTGAAACAGCAAATCAAAGTCTGAGGAGCCATTTTGAGCAATGAGGAACACTTATAGACTGTGCAGTAATGAGAGATCCAAACACCAAGTTCTCCAGAGGCTTTGGGTTTGTCACCTATGCCACTGTGGAGGGGGTGGATGCAGCCATGAATACAAGGTCACATAGGTGCATGGAATAAATAAAATCTGAAGAAGAAGAAGAAGAAGAAGAAGAAGAAGAAGAAGAAGAAGAAGAAGGAGGAGGAGGAGGAGGAGGAGGAGGAGGAGGAGGAGGAGGAGGAGGAGGAGGAGGAGGAGGAGGAGGAGGAGGAGGAGGAGGAGGAGAGAGGGAAAGGGGGAGGGGAGGGGGATTGGAGGGGGAGGGGAAAGGGAGGAGGACACTGAGGAACATCATCTAAGAGATTATTTTGAATAGTATGGGAAAATTGAAGTGATTGAGATCATGACTGACAGAAGCAGTGGCAAAAAAGAGGTTTGCCTTTTGTAACATTTGATGACCATGAATTCTGTAGACATGATTGTCATTCAAAAATATGAATATGAAGTAAGGAAAGCCCTATCTAAGCAAGAGATGGCTAGTGCTTCATCCAGCCAAAGAGGTAGTAGTGGTTCTGGAAACCTCAGTGGTGGTTGTGGAGGTGGTTTTGGTGCAAATGACAACTTTGGTCATGGAGGGAACTTCAGTAGACAAAGTGGCTTCGGTGGCAGTCAAGGAGGTGGTGGATATGGTGGTAGTGGGGATGGCTATAACATATCCGGTAATGATGGAAGCAACTTTGGAGGTGGCAAAAGCTATAATGATTTTGGCAATGATGACAATCAATCCTCAAACTTTGACCCATGGAAGGAGGAAATTTTGGAGGCAAAAGCTCTGCCCCCTATGGTGGTGGAGGCCAACACTTTGCCAAACCATGAAACCAAGGTGGCTATGGTGGTTCCAGCAGCAGCAACAGCTATGGTAGTGGCAGAAGGTTTTAATTGCTACTGTGAAACACAGCTTAGCTGGAGAGGAGAGCCAGAGAAGTGACAGGAAAGCTACAGGTTACAACAGACTTGGGAACTCAGCCAAGCACAGTGGTGGCAGGGCCAGGCTGCTACAAAGAAGAAATGCTTTAGACAATACTCATTTGTATGGGCAAAAAACTTGAGGGCTGTATTTGTGACTAATTGTATAACAGGTTATTTTAGTTTCTGTCCTGTGAAAATGTAAAGCATTCCTACAAAGGGTTTTAATGTAGATTTTTTTTTTTTTGCACCCATGCTGTTGATTGCTAAATGTAATAGTCTGATCATGATGCTGAATAAATGTGACTTTTAAAAAAATGTGCTGTGTAAGGTTAGTTTACTCTGAAGCCACTTGATAAACTACCCCAAGAGTATAAAGTTAGAATTCCTTCAGGGTGATGCTAAGTTCTGTTCAAAATTTATTTGCAACCTGCTTGGGCACAGGAGCCATTGTTTCCACAAACCTTGGTATAGATGAAATGACAATTAATGTGTTGTGACCTGGAGTTCAAAGTCCTGGAGTTTATTTGGTTATTATGATTGTTGGCACATCCTATGCAATATATCTAAATTGAATTATGGTATCAGATAAAATTATACATGGGATTTTTAAATAAAATAAAATAATAAAATTATTTCATTGTGTATCAATTGATAAAAGTAGTAAAAATTATAATAGTACTAATTTTAGTAGAGTTTACTGAGTAAAAGATTCATTTTCTAATATCTAGAATAGGTATTAGCAAACTATTCCTAAGAATTGACTTTAACTCACCACCTATTTTTATTTAGCCTGAAACCTAAGAACAAGTTATATCCTTAAATCTTAGAAAAATATTTTTTTAAAAATGCAATGATTATAGAGTACTTTACAATACGTCATGCATTGCTCTCAATCTTTGCATTTATTAGTTATTTAATCTTTACATCAACCTTGTGAATTAATTACTCATTGTGCACTGAGGAAATAGAAGCTTCTAGTTACTTCAATAGTTAAGTTATTAAATAGTTAAGGATCACACGCTAATGATCACTCCTAAAATTCAAAGTCAGGGAGTCTGATTCTAGAGATTGTGCTCTTATCCAAAACCAGAACAATATACAGATGCAAACATCATATTCTAGCACATTTTCAGGAGGTAATCTTACTGTGGTTTACAGAAGCAAGAAGACGTCGTATTTCTATAATGATGACAAGAATACTAAATTTAAACTCCAAAATAACTGAATACTAAATTTAAACTCCAAATAACTGAAACTGAAACGTTTATTTCCTTAAAGAAAGAATTCCATTCTTCTCATCCTATATTACAAAAAACCCTTACTCAATTATTTTTATTATATTTTGAAATTTGTTTATAAACAGTTTGTGTAAATTTGTTCTTTTTCTTATTATATAAGTAGCTGCATAGTATCCTTGATTTTGCTCCTTGGCCTGAAGAACATAAAGTATTCACCATCTGGACTGTTGTAGATAAATATGCTAACCTCAGTTCTAGAATAACCAGAAAAAGGGTACCAAAAAAATGTACAGCTATGAGATTGGCAAAATCAAATAATCTAAAAGATGTCAAGGAAAGAACATAAAAGGAATAAAAAAACATGTGAAACAAAGAAGAAATAAATATGAAGATTTAAACCCAAACAGGGGTCCCTGGTGGCTCAGTCGGTTAAGCATCCAACTTTTGATTTTGGCTCTGATCATGATCTTAGAGTTATAGGATTGAGCCCGGAGTTGGGCCACATGCTCAGAGTCTCCTTAAGATGCTCTCTCCCTCTGCCCACCATACTCTGCTCATACTAAATAAATAAATAAATAAATAGATAGATAAATAAATAAATAAACAAACAAACAAAACAAAGACCTATGGGCATAAAAATAACTAAGTAGATATTAAAGCAAAAAGTATTAATGGAGACAAAAATGAAAAAAATGACAGAAATATTGAATAAGCATTTCCAAATAGCCAAAGATATATGAATAACATTTGACCTCCCTAGTATGATAAAAAATAAACTCATAATGAGATACATCCCAATATAACAACAAAATGGATAGAATGACAGAAAAAAAAAGTTATTGAACGATTAGAATTTTCATACACTATTAATATCAATGTGGAAAAGGTATACCACTTTGGAAAACTATCAAGCAATATCTGTTAAAACGATACATACATATTCCCCATGACTCAATGATTGTATATATAGGCATACACCCCTAAAAATGTGTATGTCTGCTAACCATAAACACATATAATAATACATTTGTTTGTCATCTGTCCCTTATAAGCACTTAGGAAGTAAGAATATATTAAATTTTTATTATAATAAAAATAATAGCTAATATTTACCAAGTGTTTAATATTTTAAATGTCTCTTTTGTGTTACCTCGTTAAGTCCTCACAATGAATCTCTGATATAAGAACTATTACTATCCTTAGTATACACACATTTCTTAAATGGTGGGAACAGAATCTAAACCCTGGAAGTTTGCATCCTGAGCTAGTTTGTATCCTCTACTGTCTAAGACAGAATATTGTCTTTTACTAGGTCGAAAAACAAAGATGAAAGTCAGGCAGTATTTCTAATATCAAAATCTATGTAAATGAACATGGAACTTGACAGATTTTTCTGACTTCTTCCCAAAACCAAGACCCCTTTATCCTAGAATTATAAATTATAATATCATATTCAAAATTGTACAAATACTGTGGAGAATAATTTGGAAACAGCTATTAAAATTTTTGAAGTATTTATCCTAATATAAGAGTTTCAGTCCTGGAGATCCCTGGGTGGCTCAGTGGTTTAGCGCCTGCCTTTGGCCCAGGGTGTGAGCCTGGAGATCCAGGATCCAGTCCCGCGTCGGGCTCCCTGCATGGAGCCTGCTTCTCCCTCTGCCTATGTCTCTACCTCTCTCTCTCTCTCTGTGTGCCTATCATAAATAAATAAAAAATTTTTAAAAAATTAAAATAAAAGAGTTTCAGTGCTATGAATTTACCCTACAGATAAACACACAAAAGTAGGAAATAACACACACAAGAATTTTCAATACTGCATTTTTGTAACTTATTTGCCCCATCAATTAGCCACTCTAAATAAAGCTATTACTGTCATAAAATTAAGTATAATGTAAGCTTTAAAAAAAACAGATAGTTCTATAGGTAGTGATAAGAAATGATCCCATGGTAAAGAGAGATGGTATGGATGGTATGGTAAAATGAAATGAGGTGATGAAACAAAATGGGTTCTCATTTATGTTTTTTAAAAAATGAATATATGTATGTATGTAGAGAAGATTCTAGATGGATATAAAAAGAACTGGTTATAGTGGCTGCCTCTAAAGAAGAAAAAACTGCTTAAGTATCAGTGTAGGGAAACAAAGCATTTTTCAGTGGAATGTCTCTTATGTTTGAAATTTAGTATCAATGCATGTAGTACCATAGAAATATAAGTTAAATATTTTAAATAAAATACAAAAGTAATAATAATTACTATCTTCTGTTCTGGGAAAGTGTGCAATGGAGAAATGCAGTACAATTCTTAAATGGGACTAACAACCATGAACTCTAACAACCACAAATTCTCAACCTGGAGAAAATCAAACACAGTCATAAATGATAGAAAACAAACATTTACTTACAGTAAATAGGATTGCCCTTAACTAAATAATGTAGGTAAATGGTCATCTAGTGCAAAGCTAAGCCTTCTAGGTTTCTTTCTAAATTGAATGCAGTAGATTCATTTAACAGTTTCTCAGTCTCCTCACCACCACCTCCCTGTCTCTCTCTCCTCTTATTTACCATCTCACACTTTTTGAAAAGTGTTATAAACACTCCATTGATTTTTTAAATGACAATAAGACAGCAAAATGAAATGATAAAAACACTTTTGTTTTGTATTTTCCCTACTGCAGATGCACATATGTCAATTTCTCTAAAACTAATTTTTTCTAAGAAACAATCCACAAAGAACAAATGTTTGCTGATGAAGACTATAATAAGAAAAGTTTGTTACTATTGCTTAGCATTGTAACTAGTAAACCTACTTTGACTGTTGTGTCTTGGAACAGGCTTATTTATTTAGCTACAGTAAGGGGGGGAGGGAACTCTTCTGTTTCCAATATTCATGAAAAAAAGTCTCAATTTTGGAAAAGATAAATTTGGATATACTGAAATGGGATCCTCTCCCTGCTGAAATGTTCTGGAGACACTCTGCAGACCAGGGCTGCTTCTCTTCTGCTTCCTCTTTCAGCCCTCCCCTTGACACAAGGCACTACTTATTTAGAAGATAAATCTAAACTGCATAATTTGGAAAAACACATACTTAGAAATATCTCCCCTCTTGGGGACTCAGAAAAGGAGAAGCCTATCTCCACTGGAGATCTGCTTATTTTTGTAATTAAAACAGCATAGGAAAGCCTTTTTAAGGCTTTTTTTTTTGCTCATGGGCTCAAAATTTAATCAGATGCCTCTCATAAAGAAGCCAGTTTTTTTTTTTTCAGCGAGTAAAGGAAGCTAAGAATTTATTAGAAATATGTCTACCTTAAGAAGTCTGACAATGAGGATTTCTACAAGGCTTGGTTGGCAGTGACTGCACATTAACAGGCCCAAAGACAGAAGGGATTCCAACTTTCAGAACATAACTTCTTCACTATGCTACTTTTAATACTGGTCAGCCACTTCCATGGGTTAATTTATGGTAGCAAAATCTTGTTCAACTTAGCCAGGGGCAAAATCTGGAAGCAGTTTCCAAAGATTCTTTCCCTCACTAGTATTCTCTTCATATGCAAATTTCATACTCCTCTGGCCCTTTCTTCATGTAACCCAGCCATGGACCACCTCCTCCAGTTGTAACCTCTAATTCTAATTTGCCCCGGTTCTTTTTTCTTAAGTCTGCAAATTTGCCCCTTTCTAAAGATCTGGAATCTCTCCAACCCTCTTACTAGCACTTATGTCCATGGTTGAGATTTCACTCTACCCGTCACAGATTGCCATCTCTTACTTATTTCCTAGTCATGAAATCCATTCATTTTTCATTCATTAAGTATTCACTGATGACAGTATACCAAGCACTGCTTCAAATACTAAGAATAAAGAAGTAAACAAAACACAAAAATGAGCAATAGCAATCAACAGTGATTGTCTTCTACCTGGATTCAATGTGAAGGGTAGAAAAGTTGTTTCTCAAAGACATCCTAAAAACTCTAGGGACTTCTATGGAAGATTATGGAATGGAAGGAATTCAAGCTCACCTCATCCCACAGATACAACTAGATAACACTCACATCAGTGTAAATAACCCCCAAAAAATGGTATGAAGACTAACAGAACAGACTGTCCACAGCTAAATGTAGAGAAGCCATATTGAAAAGGGTAGGAAGGGCAGAGACACAGTTGGGAGCCAAATGTCCCATGGGACTGTCTATGGTAAGGAGAGACAAAGTAAGTGTGGAGAGATGAGAAAAGTAGACCCCTAACTCAAGCACTCCAGACATTCCAGTCATGGGGACCTCTATTGGGGAGACAAATCTCCATAAAACTTGGTTTTGAAAACTGTAGAGGCCAAACCTCACAAGTTCTTAAAATCAGTAGGACTTAACATTTGGAACATTACACAGGGGTCTCAGCACTGGGAGAGACAGAGGACAACAAGAAATTGAGTCCCTGCACTAGAAAAGACAGTACAACAAACAGCCCCGCAGAGTTACACCATAGAAGCAGCAGTTTGAAAAACCCCTGGGGTTTACAGGAAGATTTATTTACTGATCACAGAGCATGTGCTAGAGGGGCAAGGATATTTGAGAGACTTCAAAAACAAAAGAGCTGGCAGGTACCATTTCTCTCCCTAACCCCCAACTTAAATATATGGACACCTGCAGGAATCAGCACAGCATGAACTCTCTCCACCTGGCTTGCTAATAGCATTCCCCCACCAACTTGGCTGACCTCAGCAGGCATTTTCTTAGGCCACTGCAGGTTCCCCCTTGTATACCTCACCAATGTGTTCTTCTGCAGACTTGTCCCCTCCAATCCAGCCTGAGCAGAGATCATCCAAAGCAATGCCATAAGCCTGGCAATATGCAAGCAGCTTCAAAAGAGGCCAGCAACACCCCAAAGTGACTCCTGCCCTGAGAAGGGGGGAATATAACCACACTCACTAGTCCAACTGCACGTCTAGCAGTGGGTTGGAAGCAGACAGCAGGTCTGACTGCAGACACCATCCATCAACAAAAGCTTATCAGGAAACAATAGAGGAAAAGCACCCTGCAGTTCAATGCTATCATACCTCTGACAAATGACTGGTCTGACTCACCTGAAGCACAAAGTGGCCCCAAACTGGTCCACTAACACAGGAACCAAACCCTGCCCATAACAGGTAATGAGAGCCATTGCAGACAACTGGACTTAAGGTAAACATGGCTCAATCATAACAGTAAATCATCGACAACACATATAGGAGACACTCCTGAAGCACCAGGTCCTGCTGAACAGGGAATACTGCACTTTAGGACCTATTATTCATTAGGCCACTACTTTCAAGAGCAGGAGATGTAGCTAACTTTCCTAACACAGAGAAACAGACACAGAAATCTAGATAAAATGACCACACAGAGGAACATGTCCCAAAGGAAAGAATAGGAAAAAATCACAGCAAAAGAGCTTAACAAAATGCAGATAAGTAACATGCCTGATAGAGAATTTAAAGTAATGGTCATAAAAATACTCACTAAACTTGAGAAAAGAGTGGAGATCTCAGTAAGACCCTTAACAGATAGAAAACTTTAAAAAGAACCAATCAGAGATGAAGAAGTTGATAAATGGTATGTAAAATGCACTACATGGAGGGCCATCTGGGCGGCTCAGTCAGTTAAGCATCCAACTCTTGGTTTTAGCTCAGGTCATAATCTCAGGGTCTTAAAATCAAGCCTTACCTCACCTTGGCATGGAATCTCTATCCCTCTCCTTGCCCTTCTACCCCTCCTCTCCTCTCTCTCTCTTTAATTGATTAATTAATTAATTATTAATTTTAAAAACTATTTTTAAAAATGCACTAGATGGAACAAATAGTTGACCAGGGGAGCAGAAGAATGGATTAGGAACTTATAAGACAGAGGAACAGAAAGCAGTCAAGCTGAACAGGAGAGAAAAAATAAAATAGACTAAGGGAACTCAGTGCCTTCATCAATCATAACGACATTTGCAGTGTAGGGATCCCAGAAGGAGAAGAGAGGGAAAGGGGAAAGAAAATTTATTTGAAGAAATAATACCTGAAAACTCCCCAATTCTGAGGAAGGAAACAGAATTCCATATCGAGGAGGCATATAGAGCCCTCAAAAAAATTAAACCAAGGAAGTTCACACTAAGATACATTCTAATTAACATGACAAAAAGTAGTGATAAAGAGAAAATTTTAAAAAGAGAAAGAGAAAAGAACAAAGTTACATACAAAGGAAACCCTGTAAGGCTATCAGCAGATTTTTCAGCAGAAATTATTCAGACCAGAAGGAGTGATATGATATATTCAAAGTGCTGAAAGAAAAAACTTACAAATAAAAATATTCAATCTAGGGCAGCCCAGGTGGCTCAGCGGTTTAGCGCCACCTTCAGCCTAAGGCGTGATCTTGGAGACCTGGGAACGAGTCCCACCTCGGGCTCCCTGCATGGTGCCTGCTTCTCCCTCTGCCTGTGTCTCTGCCTCTCTCTCTCTCTCTCTCTCTCTTTCTTTCTCTCTCTCTCTCTGTGACTATCATAAATAAATAAATAAAAATTAAAAAAAAACTCAATCCAGCAAGGCTATAATTTAGAATAGAAGAAGAGATAAAATATTAAAATAAAATTATTTTAATTTCAGAGAAACTGAAATTAAAGAAATTCATGATCACTAAACCAACCCTACAAGAAATGTTTTTTTTTTATCCAAATTGCTTTTTGTGGGTTTTTTTTTTTAAGATTTTATTTATATATTCATCAGAGACATAGAGAAAGGCAGAGACATGGACAGAGGGAGA
Organism: Canis lupus dingo; assembly: GCF_003254725.2. Classification (NCBI taxonomy): domain Eukaryota; kingdom Metazoa; phylum Chordata; class Mammalia; order Carnivora; family Canidae; genus Canis; species Canis lupus. The sequence goes on from NC_064274.1 coordinate 27,917,504, forward strand.
AGCAGACTCCCTGCAGGAAGTCTGATGTGGGACTCGATGGCAGGATCCAGGGATTATGGCCTGAGCCAAAGGCAGACACTAGGGGGGAGGAGCAAGATGGCGGAAGAGTAGGGTCTCCAAATCACCTGTCTCCACCAAACTACCTAGAAAACCTTCAAATTATCCTGAAAATCTATGAATTCGGCCTGAGATTTAAAGAGAGACCAGCTGGAATGCTACAGTGAGAAGAGTTCGCGCTTCCATCAAGGTAGGAAGACGGGGAAAAAGAAGTAAAGAAACAAAGGCCTCCGAGGGGGAGGGGCCCCGCGAGGAGCCGGGCTGAGGCCGGGGCGAGTGTCCCCAGGACAGGAGAGCCCCGACCCGGAGGAGCAGGAGCTGCACCGACCTTCCCGGGGGAAAGGGGCTCGCGGAGAGGTGGAGCAGGACCCAGGAGGGCGGGGATGCCCTCGGGCTCCCGGGGACACTAACAGCAACTGCGCGCCCAGGAGAGTGCGCCGAGCTCCCTAAGGGCTGCAGCGCGCACGGCGGGACCCGGCGGGACCCGGAGCAGCTGAAGGGGCTCGGGCGGCGGCTCCGCGGAGGGGGCTGCGCGGCCCCGGGATCAGCTCGGAGGGGCTCGGGCAGAGGAAGAGGCTCCGTGCGGAGGGGGCTGCGCGGTTCCAGGAGCAGCTCGGAGGGGCTCGGGCGGCAGCTCCGCGGAGGGGGTTGCGCGGCCCGGGAGCGCGAATCCACCAGCGCAGGCTCCGGAGCACAGGGCGCCGGGACACAGCCCAGGATCCCGCCTCCCCCGGGACAGGCAGAGGCCGGGAGGGCCCAGGACAGCAAGGACGCTCCTGCCCCAGCTGAGCACATCAGCGGCCCCGCCCGGAGCCTCCAGGCCCTGCAGACGGAGTTCCTGCCGGAGCTGACTCCAGGTTTCCAGAGCTGCCCCGCCACTGGGGCTGTTCCTCCTGCGGCCTCACGGGGTAAACAACCCCCACCGAGCCCTGCACCAGGCAGGGGCACAGCAGCTCCCCCAACTGCTAACACCTGAAAACCAGCACAACAGGCCCCTCCCCCAGAAGATCAGCTAGACGGACAACTTCCAGGAGAAGCCAAGGGACTTAAAGTACACAGAATCAGAAGATACTCCCCGGTGGTTCTTTTTGTTTTTGTTTTTGTTTTTGTTTTTGTTTTGTTTTGCTTTTTGATTTGTTTCCTTCCCCCACCCCCTTTTTTTCTCCTTTCTTTTTCTTTCTCTTTTTCTTCTTTTTTTTTCTCGTTTTTTTTTCTTTTCTTCCCTTTTTTTTTCTCTTTCTCTTTTCTTTCCTTCTTTCTCTCCTCTCTTTTTCTCTTTTTCCCAATACAATTTGCTTTTGGCCACTCTGCACTGAGCAAAATGACTAGAAGGAAAACCTCACCTCAAAAGAAAGAATCAGAAACAGTCCTCTCTCCCACAGAGTTACAAAATCTGGATTACAATTCAATGTCAGAAAGCCAATTCAGAAGCAGTATTATACAGCTACTGGTGGCTCTAGAAAAAAGTATAAAGGACTCAAGAGACTTCATGACTGCAGAATTTAGAGCTAATCAGGCAGAAATTAAAAATCAATTGAATGAGATGCAATCCAAACTAGAAGTCCTAACGACGAGGGTTAACGAGGTGGAAGAACGAGTGAGTGACATAGAAGACAAGTTGATAGCAAAGAGGGAAACTGAGGAAAAAAGAGACAAACAATTAAAAGACCATGAAGATAGATTAAGGGAAATAAAGGACAGCCTGAGGAAGAAAAACCTACGTTTAATTGGGGTTCCCGAGGGCGCCGAAAGGGACAGAGGGCCAGAATATGTATTTGAACAAATTCTAGCTGAAAACTTTCCTAATCTGGGAAGGGAAACAGGCATTCAGATCCAGGAAATAGAGAGATCCCCCCCTAAAATCAATAAAAACCGTTCAACACCTTGACATTTAATTGTGAAGCTTGCAAATTCCAAAGATAAGGAGAAGATCCTTAAAGCAGCAAGAGACAAGAAATCCCTGACTTTTATGGGGAGGAGTATTAGGGTAACAGCAGACCTCTCCACAGAGACCTGGCAGGCCAGAAAGGGCTGGCAGGATATATTCAGGGTCCTAAATGAGAAGAACATGCAACCAAGAATACTTTATCCAGCAAGGCTCTCATTCAAAATGGAAGGAGAGATAAAGAGCTTCCAAGACAGGCAGCAACTAAAAGAATATGTGACCTCCAAACCAGCTCTGCAAGAAATTTTAAGGGGGACTCTTAAAATTCCCCTTTAAGAAGAAGTTCAGTGGAACAGTCCACAAAAACAAAGACTGAATAGATATCATGATGACACTAAACTCCTATCTCTCAATAGTAACTCTGAATGTGAACGGGCTTAATGACCCCATCAAAAGGCGCAGGGTTTCAGACTGGATAAAAAAGCAGGACCCATCTATTTGCTGTCTACAAGAGACTCATTTTAGACAGAAGGACACCTACAGCCTGAAAATAAAAGGCTGGAGAACCATTTACCATTCGAATGGTCCTCAAAAGAAAGCAGGGGTAGCCATCCTTATATCAGATAAACTAAAATTTACCCCAAAGACTGTAGTGAGAGATGAAGAGGGACACTATATCATACTTAAAGGATCTATTCAACAAGAGGACTTAACAATCCTCAATATATATGCTCCTAATGTGGGAGCTGCCAAATATATAAATCAATTATTAACCAAAGTGAAGAAATACTTAGATAATAATACACTTATACTTGGTGACTTCAATCTAGCTCTTTCTATACTCGATAGGTCTTCTAAGCAAAACATCTCCAAAGAAACGAGAGCTTTAAATGATACACTGGACCAGATGGATTTCACAGATATCTACAGAACTTTACATCCAAACTCAACCGAATACACATTCTTCTCAAGCGCACATGGAACTTTCTCCAGAATAGACCACATATTGGGTCACAAATCGGGTCTGAACCGATACCAAAAGATTGGGATTGTCCCCTGCATATTCTCGGACCATAATGCCTTGAAATTAGAACTAAATCACAACAAGAAGTTTGGAAGGACCTCAAACACATGGAGGTTAAGGACCATCCTGCTAAAAGATAAAAGGGTCAACCAGGAAATTAAGGAAGAATTAAAAAGATTCAAGGAAACTAATGAGAATGAAGATACAACCGTTCAAAATCTTTGGGATGCAGCAAAAGCAGTCCTAAGGGGGAAATACATCGCAATACAAGCATCCATTCAAAAACTGGAAAGAACTCAAATACAAAAGCTAACCTTACACATAAAGGAGCTAGAGAAAAAACAGCAAATAGATCCTACACCCAAGAGAAGAAGGGAGTTAATAAAGATTCGAGCAGAACTCAACGAAATCGAGACCAGAAGAACTGTGGAACAGATCAACAGAACCAGGAGTTGGTTCTTTGAAAGAATTAATAAGATAGATAAACCATTAGCCAGCCTTATTAAAAAGAAGAGAGAGAAGACTCAAATTAATAAAATCATGAATGAGAAAGGAGAGATCACTACCAACACCAAGGAAATACAAACGATTTTAAAAACATATTATGAACAGCTATACGCCAATAAATTAGGCAATCTAGAAGAAATGGACGCATTCCTGGAAAGCCACAAACTACCAAAACTGGAACAGGAAGAAATAGAAAACCTGAACAGGCCAATAACCAGGGAGGAAATTGAAGCAGTCATCAAAAACCTCCCAAGACACAAGAGTCCAGGGCCAGATGGCTTCCCAGGAGAATTTTATCAAACGTTTAAAGAAGAAATCATACCTATTCTCCTAAAGCTGTTTGGAAAGATAGAAAGAGATGGAGTACTTCCAAATTCGTTCTATGAAGCCAGCATCACCTTAATTCCAAAGCCAGACAAAGACCCCGCAAAAAAGGAGAATTACAGACCAATATCCCTGATGAACATGGATGCAAAAATTCTCAACAAGATACTGGCCAATAGGATCCAACAGTACATTAAGAAAATTATTCACCATGACCAAGTAGGATTTATCCCTGGGACACAAGGCTGGTTCAACACCCGTAAAACAATCAATGTGATTCATCATATCAGCAAGAGAAAAACCAAGAACCATATGATCCTCTCATTGGATGCAGAGAAAGCATTTGACAAAATACAGCATCCATTCCTGATCAAAACTCTTCAGAGTGTAGGGATAGAGGGAACATTCCTCGACATCTTAAAAGCCATCTACGAAAAGCCCACAGCAAATATCATTCTCAATGGGGAAGCACTGGGAGCCTTTCCCCTAAGATCAGGAACAAGACAGGGATGTCCACTCTCACCACTGCTATTCAACATAGTACTGGAAGTCCTAGCCTCAGCAATCAGACAACAAAAAGACATTAAAGGCATTCAAATTGGCAAAGAAGAAGTCAAACTCTCCCTCTTCGCCGATGACATGATACTCTACATAGAAAACCCAAAAGTCTCCACCCCAAGATTGCTAGAACTCATACAGCAATTCGGTAGCGTGGCAGGATACAAAATCAATGCCCAGAAGTCAGTGGCATTTCTATACACTAACAATGAGACTGAAGAAAGAGAAATTAAGGAGTCAATCCCATTTACAATTGCACCCAAAAGCATAAGATACCTAGGAATAAACCTCACCAAAGATGTAAAGGATCTATACCCTCAAAACTATAGAACACTTCTGAAAGAAATTGAGGAAGACACAAAGAGATGGAAAAATATTCCATGCTCATGGATTGGCAGAATTAATATTGTGAAAATGTCAATGTTACCCAGGGCAATATACACGTTTAATGCAATCCCTATCAAAATACCATGGACTTTCTTCAGAGAGTTAGAACAAATTATTTTAAGATTTGTGTGGAATCAGAAAAGACCCCGAATAGCCAGGGGAATTTTAAAAAAGAAAACCAGAGCCAGGGGCATCACAATGCCAGATTTCAGGTTGTACTACAAAGCTGTGGTCATCAAGACAGTGTGGTACTGGCACAAAAACAGACACATAGATCAGTGGAACAGAATAGAGAATCCAGAAGTGGACCCTGAACTTTATGGGCAACTAATATTCGATAAAGGAGAAAAGACTATCCATTGGAAGAAAGACAGTCTCTTCAATAAATGGTGCTGGGAAAATTGGACATCCACATGCAGAAGAATGAAACTAGACCACTCTCTTTCACCATACACAAAGATAAACTCAAAATGGATGAAAGATCTAAATGTGAGACAAGATTCCATCAAAATCCTAGAGAAGAACACAGGCAACACCCTTTTTGAACTCGGCCATAGTAACTTCTTGCAAGATACATCCACGAAGGCAAAAGAAACAAAAGCAAAAATGAACTATTGGGACTTCATCAAGATAAGAAGCTTTTGCACAGCAAAGGATACAGTCAACAAAACTCAAAGACAACCTACAGAATGGGAGAAGATATTTGCAAATGACATATCAGATAAAGGGCTAGTTTCCAAGATCTATAAAGAACTTATTAAACTCAACACCAAAGAAACAAACAATCCAATCATGAAATGGGCAAAAGACATGAACAGAAATCTCACAGAGGAAGACATAGACATGGCCAACATGCATATGAGAAAATGCTCTGCATCACTTGCCATCAGGGAAATACAAATCAAAACTACAATGAGATACCACCTCACACCAGTGAGAATGGGGAAAATTAACAAGGCAGGAAACAACAAATGTTGGAGAGGATGCGGAGAAAAGGGAACCCTCTTACACTGTTGGTGGGAATGTGAACTGGTGCAGCCACTCTGGAAAACTGTGTGGAGGTTCCTCAAACAGTTAAAAATATACCTGCCCTACGACCCAGCAATTGCACTGTTGGGGATTTACCCCAAAGATACAAATGCAATGAAACGCCGGGACACCTGCACCCCGATGTTTCTAGCAGCAATGGCCACGATAGCCAAACTGTGGAAGGAGCCTCGGTGTCCAACGAAAGATGAATGGATAAAGAAGATGTGGTTTATGTATACAATGGAATATTACTCAGCTATTAGAAATGACAAATACCCACCATTTGCTTCAACGTGGATGGAACTGGAGGGTATTATGCTGAGTGAAGTAAGTCAGTCAGAGAAGGACAAACATTATATGTTCTCATTCATTTGGGGAATATAAATAATAGTGAAAGGGAAAATAAGGGAAGGGAGAAGAAATGTGTGGGAAATATCAGAAAGGGAGACAGAACGTAAAGACTGCTAACTCTGGGAAACGAACTAGGGGTGGTAGAAGGGGAGGAGGGCGGGGGGTGGGAGTGAATGGGTGACGGGCACTGGGTGTTATTCTGTATGTTAGTAAATTGAACACCAATAAAAAAATAAATTAAAAAAAAAAAACAAAACAAATTTATAGGCAAAAAAAAAAAAAAACAAAAACAAAAACAAAAACAAAGGCAGACACTAAACCGAGGTGCTCCCCTACAAGAAGTATTAAATAGGATTCTTTGAGTAGAAAGAAAGAGCACAAACAAAAATTTTTTTAAAAAAAGGAAGCCAAAAAAAAAGCAGTAAATTATTATATCTAGAAAAATATGCCAAGGGATTCACAAAATAAAAGGATATAAAATAAGACACCACATACTTAAAACATGGCAGATAGAGAGGTAAAGAATGGGTTCAAACTTGAGCAACCATCAACTTAATATAGACTGCTATATGCAGAAGATGTTATATACAAACTGAATGGCAACCAGTAACAAATACACCTAAAATAAAGAGAAAGGAATCTAAGTATATCACTAAAGAAAGCCAACTAATTATGAGAAGAGAGACCAAGAGAAGAAAGAAACAGATAACTATAAAACAAGTGACAAAATGGCAATAATTCCATACCTGTCAATGATGACTTTCAATGGACTAAATAGACTAAACATTCCAATCAAAAAAGACACAGGGACCGATGACATGATACTCTACATAGAAAACCCAAAAGACTCCACAATAGCCAAATGTCCACAATAGCCAAACTGTGGAAGGAGCCTCGGTGTCCATCGAAAGATGAATGGATAAAGAAGATGTGGTATACGTATACAATGGAATATTACTCAGCCATTAGAAACGACAAATACCCACCATTTGCTTCAACGTGGATGGAACTGGAGAGTATTATGCTGAGTGAAGTAAGTCAATCGGAGAAGGACAAACATTATATGGTCTCATTCATTTGGGGAATATAAAAAATAGTGAAAGGGAATAAAGGGGAAAGGAGAAAAAATGAGTGGAAATATCAGAAAGGGAGACAGAACATGAAAGACTCCTAACTCTGGGAAATGAACTAGGGGTGGTGGAAGGGGAGGTGGGCAGGGTGGTGGAGGTGACTGGGTGACAGGCACTGAGCTGGGCACTTGACGGGATGAGCACTGGGTGTTATTCTATATGTTGGCAAATTGAACACCAATAAAAAACAAATTTATATATATAAAAAAAAAGACACAGGGTGACGGAAGGAATAAAAATGCTAGTGCCATCTATATGCTGCCTACAAGACATTCATTTCAGACCTAAGGACACCTACAGATTGAATTTGAAGGAATGGAAAAGCAGTAATCATGCAAATGTAAGTGAAAAGAAAGTTGAGATAGCAATACTTATATCAGACAAAATACACAAAACAAAGACTGTAACAAGAGACAAAGAAGGAACTATAATCATAAAGGGAGCAATCCAATAAGATAAAATAATTATAAATACTTATGCACCCAATATGGGAGCACCAGATACATAAAACAGCTAATAATAAACATGAAGGATGTAATCAATAATAATACAATAAGAGTAGGGAACTTTAACATCCCACTTAGATCAACAGACAGATCATACAAACAAAACCAACAAGGAAACAGTGGCTTTTAATGACACACTGGAACAGATGAATTGAATATATTCTAAGTGTTCCATTCTAAGACAGCAGAATACACATTCTTCTCAAGGGCACATAGAACATTCTCCAGAATAGACACATATTAGGCCACAAAACAAGTCTCAATAAATTCAAAAAGATCAAAGTCATACTATGCATCCTTTTTGACCATGATGCTATGAAACTGGAAATCTAGAAAGAACACAAATACACAGAAGTAAAATCACATGTTCTTGAACTATGAATAAGTGAACACAGAAATCAAAGAAGAAAACAAAAAGTACATGGAAACAAATGAAAATGAAAACAAAATGGTCCAAAGTCCTTGGGATGTAGCAAAACTGTTTTAAGAGGGAAGTTTATGAATACAGGCCTACCTCAAGCAGCAAGAAAAATCTCAAATAAACAACCTAACATTACATCTAAAACCAGTAGAAGGAAGAAAATAAACAGACATAAACAAAATAGAAACTAAAAAAACAAAACAAGAAGAATAAATCAATGAAACCAGAAGCCAGTTCTTTGAAATGATCAACAAAATTTATTAACCTTTAGCCACACACATAAAAGAGAGAAAGAGAGAAGACACAAAATCAGAAATGGAGGAGAAATAACAACAAACACCACAGAAATATAAAGGATTATAAGAGAATATTATGGAAAATTACATGCCAATGAATTAGAAAACCTAGAACAAATGGATAAATTCCTAGAAAAATATAACTTCCCAAAACTGAATCAGGAAAAAATGGAAAAGATGAACAGACTAATTACCAGGAATGAAATTGAGTTAGTAATCAAAAAACTCCCAAGAAATTAAAATCTAGAACCAGACAGCTTTATGGGTGAATTCTACCAAACATTTAAAAAGAGTTAATACCTATTCTTCTCATACTATTCCAAAAAATAGAAGAGGAGGAAAAACTTCAAAATTAATTCTATGAGGCTAGCATTATCCTCATACCAAAACCAGATAAAGACACTACAAAAAAGAGAACTAGAGACGAATATCTCTCATGAACATAGATGCAATGATACTCAACAAAATATTAGCAAACTAAGTCCAGCAATATGTTAAAAAAAAAAAAAAAGTTAATCACAATCAAGTAGGATTTATTTCTGCAATGCAAGCATGGGTCAATATTCACAACTCAATGTGATACATCATGTCAATAAGAGAAAGATTAAAAACCATACCATCATTTCAATAGATGCAGAAAAAGCATTTGACAAAGCGCAATATTTATTCATGATACAAAAAAAAAAAAAACAATGAAAGAGGTTTAGGAGGAATATACCTCAACATAATAAAGGCCACCTATGAAAAACCAACAGCTAATATAATACTCAATGGTGAAAAACTGAGAGCTTTTCTCCTAAGATCAGGAACAAAACAAGAATGTCCACTCCACCATTATTATTCAAGGTAATAATGGAAGTGCTACCCACAGTAATGAGACAATAAAAATAAAATGAAAGGCATACAAATTGGTAAGGAAGAAGTAAAACTTCACTATTTGCAGATGACATGATGCTATATGTAGAAAGCCCTAAAGACTCCACACACACACAAAAAAATACTAGAACTGGGCAGCCCCGGTGGCCCAGTGGTTTAGCACTGCCTTTGGACCAGGGTGAATCCTGGAGACCTGGGATCAAGTCCCATGTAAGGCTCCCTGCATGGAGCCTGCTTCTTCCTCTGCCTGTGTCTTGCCTCTCTCTCTGTCTGTCATGAATAAATAAATAAAATCTTAAAAAAAAAAAACTACTAGAACTGATAATTGAAATCAGTAAGAACACAGAACATGAAATCAAAATACAGAAATCCACTGTTTTTCTATACACTAATAATAAAATAGCAGAAAGAGAAGTAAAGAAAACATTTCCACTTACAATGGCACAAAAAGTAATAAAATACCTTGGTTAAGCAAATAAACTTAACCAAGGAGGTAAAAGATTTGTACTCTGAAAATAATAAAATACTTGTGAAAGAAATTGACAACACAAACAAATAAGATATACCATGCTCATGGATTAGAAAAACAAATATTGTTAAGATATCTATACTACCCAAAGCAATCTACAAATTTAATGCAATTTCTATCAAAATACCAACAGCATTTTTCACAGAACTAAAACAAATATTCTTAAAATTTGTATGGATACACAAAAGACACCAAATAGCCAAAATGATCTTTAAAAAAAAAAGAAAAAGAAAACTGGAGGTATCATAATCCCAGACATCAAGATATACAACAAAGCTGTAGTAGTCAAAACAGTATGTTACTAAACAAAAATAGAATAGAACAGAATACAGCACCCAGAAATAAACCCATGATTATATAGTCAACTAATTTTCAATAAAGGAGGCAAAAATAGGTAATGGGAAAAAGAAAGTCTCTTCAATAAATGGTACTAGGAAAACTGGATAGCAACACACAAAACAATGAAAGTGGACCACTTTCTTACAACACACACAAACTCAAAATGGATTAAAGGCCTAAATGTGAGACCTGAAACCATAAAAATCCTAGAAGAGAGCACAGGCAGTAATTTCTCTGACATTGATCATAGCAACATTTTTCTACATATGTCTCCTGAGGCAAGGGAAACAAATACAAAAGTAAAATATTGGTACTACATCAAAATAAAAAGCTTCTGCACAGTGAAGGTGACAATCAACAAAACTAAAAGACAATCCACTGAATGAGAAAAGATATTTGCAAATGACATACCTAATAATGGATTAATATCCAAAGTGTATAAAGAACATATGTAACTCAATACTAAAAAACCAATAATCCAATTAAAAATGGACAGAAGACATGAACAGATATTTCTTCAAAGAAGACAGCCAGATGGCCAAGAGACACATGAAAGAATGCTCGACATCATTCATCATCAGGGAAATGCAAATCAAAACTACAATGACTTACCACTTCATACCTGTCAGAATGGCTAACATCAAAAACACAAGAAACAAGTGTTGGTGAGGATGTGAAGAAGAAGGAACTCTCTTGCACTGTTGGTAGGAATGCAAACTGGTACAGCCACTGTAGAAAACAGTATGGTTCCTTAAAAATTAAAAATAGAATTACCATATAACCCAACAATTCCACTACTGTTTACCCAAAGAATACAAAACACTAATTCAAAAAGATATGTGCACCACTATGTTTACTGCAGCATTAGTTACAACAGCAAAATTATGGAAGCAATCCAATAGATGGATAGATGAATGGATAAAGAAGTTGTGGTGTATATACCATGGAATATTACTCAGCCATAAAAAAGAATGAAATCTTGCCATTTGCAAAATGGATGGATCTAGAGGGTAAAATGCTAAGTGAAATAAGTCCACTAGAGAAAGACAAATACCATATCATTTTAATCATATGTGGAAAGGAAACAAAGAAACAAGACAAACAAACAAAAAATTAAAAAAAAGAAAAGAAACAAGACAAACTAAGGGGGGAAAGAGGCAAGTCAAAAGACTCTTAACTGTAGAGAACAAACTGGTAGTTACCAAAGTGGAAGTGGAATGGACAGAGCAGGTGAAGAGGATTAAGAGTTCACTTATCATGGTTAGTACTATGTAAATATATAGGATTATTGAATCGCTCTATTGTATACCTGAAACTAATATAACACCGTATGTTAATTATACTGGGATTAAAATTTTTAAAAACTCTAGATATTTCAAAATAAAATTAATTAAAGCATTTATTATGTACATTTGCACACATGCATGGGGTTAATTATAGTATAAGTAAATAAGTGGGGGTTTTTTCATTAGTGATAGAATTAGTGCTAAAATGCTTTCAGAAAAGATCTTCAAGTTACCATCATCATTTTGAGCTCGAGCCTTGCTAGAACAATGTCCCTGTTAAATCTTCATTTTCTCTACTTCCATTGGAGCCAGGGGTGGCCATTTAACACAGTCTGAACAATAAGACATAAAGAAAAAAAGTCTGTTAAGCGTAGAAAAAAAAGTGTTTCTGGGGAAGGCTTTGTTTTCAAATTAAAAAGATGTTTGTGACTCTTCTCCCCCCTTCTTGCTTTGAAAATAAAGGTTATGCTTGAGCTGTGGAAAGCACCAATACCATGGAAATGAGAAGCCAACGTGCTAAGGACAGATTCAAAGTGCCTGGGTCTTTGTTGACATCACAAGGCCACAGCATCAGCACAGGGCTACTTCCCTCCAGATTTCCTCAAATGTGAGAATAAACCCTATTTGCAAAAGTTCTGGTTAGCTGCATTTTTTGGATGCATGTACCCCAAAGGTACTGACACAGTGTATGAGTTAAAATCCATACTCAAACATTTGATAACTGAGTGACCTCAGAGACAGTTTGTACCCTCTCCTGGTCTCATCCCTATTCACACTTCTCATATATTTACAGACATTAATAATCTCCCTTCTATGGTTATCATTAGACTGACCACATCAGCATCTTTTCATCAGAAATCAACCTACCTTATCCCCAAATCATACTGATTTTTCTAATGACAAAAAAAGACACAAAGAATATTTAATAAAATCATTCCAGATTTGGAATGATTAGATGGGCATGCATGGGGAAAATGAAAGCTTACAACAGAGAAAAAATTAACTTACTCTTTTGCATGCTGATGTGGTGCTCTACTTGAATTAACTGTTTCCATGTACAGACAAGAGACCATTCAAATGCTAGCACACAGAGAAGTGGGGGGAGTTAGGCCATTAGGGGAGAAGCCAGATGGAACCAAGCTCCAGTCTCTGGCATGAAAAAATAGGGGCTGAAAATGTACTTCAGAATTAAGAGACCAAGAAACCTGGAAGATGGATTATAATACCTGGGGAAGAAAAAGTTCCCAAACTGCAAATAAATCTATTGTTTAAATCCCCATGATCTCTGCACAGACTATGAAAATGTCCTATGTGTTTTCCTCAAGATACATATACATTAGGATTGTCTAAGCAGGGAAAACAAAGCAAAACAAAATGAAGGGAAGACTGTCTAAAGTGTTGGTCAGAAAATCAGGTCTTACAAATTAAAGCCAAGAGACTGAGTAATGAAGGAGAATAAGCATACATGTTTCTGGGGCAAAAGGGCTAAAATCTATACAGAGAATCATTATCAGATTGTAAACCAGCAGGACCTATCTTCAAACTAAAGTATGAAGGTGAAAAAAAGAGAAAGTATTGTTCCCTGGAAAACTCTAACTCTATAAGAGAAGACACCAGAAAAATACTTTTGAAACAACTGGCTCCATGGTTTTGGACAGGAATATTTAATCCATCTCCTTCATTTTATTGATGGGAACCTATGGACCAGAGAGGTTACAGAATAAAGAGTAATCATAAAGTTGTGCTTACTCTCTGTGACCTTTCTCCCTTGGGGCTGACTATATCCTCCCTCTCTAAGAGACACAAGGAAACATTCATCTGGAACATAAGGAGAACACAAAAACAAACTTGCATCATAGATAAAAACCTTATACTGATCAATTTCTTATCATTTGATATTTCTTAGTCTATCTCATTGAGATATAGAAAACAAGGTAAGAATATTTGTGACACTATAAGCATCTTTATTAAAAATAAGTGAAGAAAGGAAAAATAGGGAGGTGGAGGCAAAATTTGTCCACAGTTTATATTTGCATTCACTTTGACTAATTTCAGACCCTCTTCCCTCTTTGCACCACTCACCACACACACGTGTCAAGACCCATCCCAAACAGCTGTTTAATAAGTGTTAAGTGAGACACTCTTTCTGGCCGCCTCCTGTCACTCAGGTGCAAAGAATGAACCAAAATGGTGGCTCCCTTGGATCTGGAACTGAAGAAGATAAAAAAGGATCTTAAACAGGCAAAGGCTTCTCTTAAGAAGAGGGAATTGTGGACAAGAATTCTAAGTGAATCCCAGGTCCTGTAGAAGAAAGCAAGAGGTTCCAGGACCCTGGGAAATGGTTTCACAGAGTCCCAAGATAGGTCTCTGGCTGGAATGGGAGCAAGCATGTCTTGCAAGATAAGAGCTGGTGAGCTGAGTCCAGTTGTCTGAGGCCTGCCACTGGCCTGGCCTGTCACTGCAATCTCTAGAGCTGTTTAATTGCACTTGGAGCTCTCAGGAACTCAGTTCCACAGTAATTACCAAAGAGAATGTTTCAAATTGGAGCCCCTTTAGGGCTTTCCTGAGCTGAATCATCTGTAATTCTGCTTCCTCATTCACTTTGAAAAACAACAAACCTGTGCTTTTTAGGCCATTTATTCTATCCTCATACCTAGATAGGATGCAGTATCTTCAGTTCAGAAAGTTAGAAATTCTTATAGCAGTGTTCATCTCAGGACCTTGACCCTCATCCCCACCCAGTTTTTTTGAAGGACTTGTCAAAAAAAGAAACTAAGTCCCATAAAGTTTTCCCAAACAAATTGCTGTAAGAAAAAAATTGGATGTGTTATTCCCCAGAAATATTTTTGGCACCTAAGAGTGGTCAGGATTTTCACACCACTACAGACTCAAAACCATATACCTTATGGAAAGGGAGAAAAAGGAGGGAGATTAGAAAGGAGGCTAGACTTCATCTTGTTTGAATCTATGCTTTCTTGGAAAAGGAAATGGAGTTCCAGAAAGTCTCAGTCAAAGGCTGAGATTAGAATTCAGTATATTGTTTTATCCCTCACATTTTGACTATTTTTGAGAAGAGCAACATGTTACTTCTTAAGACTGCCTTCTGGTCAATCTTTGCATAACAAATAAGCCAGCTGGAATAGCTATTGCTCTTAATTATTAAAACTGTTTGTTATTACTATGAGTGGGGAAAAATTGTTACATGATAGTGATCAACCTAGGTTCCATTGTCAGAGTCATCACCTGAATCCTTGGAGTGACAGACTGTCTTCTCTGGTGTTGGCCATTTTCCTACTGGAAAATTACAGGAAATGACTAAACCTGGCTTCTGACAGCAGCAGACTTTGAAGACAGGAATGCTGCAATGGTACTTGTTACAATTGAGAATGTAAAATGAAAGTTCAAATGAATAAATGGCTAACAACATAGATAAAGACTGAGATGACTAGAGCTGGCATCAGAGCCAAAGATGACCCCTGGGTACTCTCCCTGCTCTGATCCATCCATGCCATCTTTCCTAGGAGGTGTTTCTTCACATCTAAACAGATTTGTGGTCCTCAACACTGGTGACTCTAGGTAGATCAGCTTTCTGATCATGTCAGAGAACTGTGTGTCCATCCATTCATCTATTTGTGATTTTATCCTTTGGGTGTTGTTTTGTTTTGTTTTTTAAGTAATCTTTACACCCAACATGGGGCTTGAACTCACAACCGCAAGATCAATAGTTGCATGCTCCAGTGATTGACCCAGCCAGGCACCCTTATTTGTGATTTTATTCTTGTTCCAGAAAGACTTTTAAATAGCTCCTTGTTCCAGAAAGAATTTGAAATAGCTCAAACAAAATGTAACAAAATAATTTAAGTTAAAAGCAGGAAGGAAAGAAAAAAAAAGTGAAGGAATAAACAGTATTTAGGAATGAAACTGAAAGTGAATGCCTCCAAATTCATTTTGTGGTCATTCATCCAGCCTCACACATGTGCTCTATATACTTTTCTGTATGGATATATGCATAGCAATAGAAAAATCCATTTTCCTTAAAAAAGCAATAGTAACTGACAGAGAAAGACAAATACCAAATAATGTCACTTATATGTGGAATCTGAAAAAAAAAAGTAAAAATCTAACTTATCAATACAGAAAATAGATCAGAAGTTGCCAGAGCCTAGTAGTAGGGAGAGGGCAAAATGGGTGATGAGTTCAAAAGGTACAAATTTCTAGTTAAATATAAATAAGTCCTGGGGATCTAATGTGTAGCATGGTTACCATAGTGAATAATACTGTATAGCATACTTGGAAGTCACTAAGAGAGTAGATACTAAACTTTCCCATCACAAGAAAAAAACTATATGTGGTGATGTATGGTTAACTAGATCTATAGTGATTCATCTCACAATGATCTATATACACATACCAAATCAGTATATTATACACACCAAACTAATGTTATATGCCAGTTATATCTCAATAAAAATAATAGTAACACTTATTTTTAACACTTAGATGTCAGTCACTCTTCTGACCAGTTCATTCACATTATCTCAATTAATACTAACACCTCCATGAGAGCGATTATTGTTAATTTCTCTACTTTAGAAGATTAAGGACTTAAAGAACTTGTTTAATATAAAACATGGAGTCAACTAAGGCATCCATTTAGCCAGGCTGTCAACCACAGAGCCCACACATTTAAACTACTCTGTCAATGGTGCTCTATCTTTATGAACATTTCAGGGTTGTTTTTATTTTCTTACTCATCATAAGGACAAAGCAAATTGCATGCAACAATGTGTCATAGATGGGTATTTGAAAGCCTTGTAATTTTAATTAAAAAATTATATGGAGCTTTCACATAAACTTACAGGATATCTTGTACTGATTTACTTTGAAGTTGTCATATTTTATTAGTGAGCTAGGGCCTTAGGTGAAGCCCATGTTTGTGAAGTTAGCTATTAGGTCAGCATTTGTACAATGGCCCTCTCCTTTTACTTGCCCCAAAAAGTTGAGCATTCATAGCAATCAAATCCCCATCTGATATTTTAGGTATGAGAAGGAATGATAAGGCATCAAAAATACTTTTTTTGAGTATAAGGTGTCACCTTCTTTTTCTCAAAAAAAAAAAAAAAAGAAAGAAAAAGAGGGCAGCCCGGGTGGCTCAGCGGTTTAGCACCGCCTTCAGACCAGGGCCTGGTCCCTGGGGACCCGGGATGGAGTCCCACATCGGGCTCCCTGCACGGAGCCTGCTTCTCCCTCTGCCTGTGTCTCTGCCTCTCTCCCTGTGTCTCTCATGAATGAATAAATAAATTTTAAAAAATATATTTAAAAAAAGAAAGAGAGCTAAAGTTGAAAGTTCAATTGACAGAATCTTGCATTTTATTATGTCTCTTAATCTTATTATTTCATTATCATAATCATTTCATTCATATCTCCCATAAACTAGAAAATGAATTACCAAGAGTTCAAGTTCATAATATAATTATAAATATTCTACAAGGTAGTCACTTGCTATGAGGCCATAGATGACCAAAAAAGGTTTAAAATTTGCTATAATAAAGCACTAATTTAAAACTGGGGCAAATAATAAAATGAAATATCAGTACTTAGAGGAACCGAGACCACCTTTTAGAAAAACAATTAGTGCAACATGGAGCTATAATTTCAAATAGGCAGAGAGTGAGGAGGGAAGGGCAGAGAGAAAGAGGACACACACTTATGAACAGAAGGTTCAGATGCAAGACTTAGGCTATTTTTGTGTTAAGACAATGTTGTTGGGAAGAATTAGTTTTCACCAAAGAACTGTAGCATACTTGAAACATGAAATCTTTGAAAGGGTTCTACTAGAAATGAAGCATAATTTATAAGATGTCACAAAAAATATTTTCTTGGGGGGCTTCATGAGTCACAAACTATCCTAAAAATTAAGAAACTAAAAATAAAACAGCTACATAATTTGACAGCAAATACAGATATGAAATATGTCATCGAGCTGGTAAAAGAACCAATAGATTTAAGTATAAGACTCAACAGAGACTTTACCATGTGAAGAACAATAATAAAAAAAAGCAGGAAAAAATATGCAATATAATAATTTAAATATGTATGACTTGAGTGTTTGCATATCTTCCTTTTTTGGTAATGTTAGTTTACAAATGGCTTGGCCAAAATATACTGGAAAGCTGCTTTACATAAAGATCAGGGATCCCTATTACCTAATGATTTACAGAGATGACACCAGCATGATTCCTATTAAGCTAGAGATTCACCAACCCTATTATGGAAAACTGATAATTGAAATACCCAAAAGTCCATGCAATATTAATAGCATGGTAAACTAGATAATTACTTTAAAATTCTTGCATAGTGGATCTCAAAATTAAAACTTCCTGTGAAATGCTGGTAGGTTCTCACATAAAATGGTTATATGGAAATGCAAAGAAAGGTAGAACTGAACTCATGTAATGTGTGTATGTATCTCTGTAAAGTTCTTTTTAACCCCTCTTGGTCTCACAATTTAATAAAATGAGAATTCATGTTGTGAAGTCAAAAGGTCAACCCAAACTCAATTCTTTTTGTACTCCCAGATGGTCTTAGCCTTTACCACAACACAAGAAATAAAAAAGGGCAGTGTCTTTTTTTATTACAGAGGTATAATTGACATAAAATAAAATATAGTTTGAAAAGTTATGACCTATGTATTCACCAGGGCAACCATCACCATAATCAATATAGTGAACACATCCATCTCTCCCATAAGTTTATTCTTGCCTCTTTGAAATCCTCCCCTCTTCTTCTCCACTCTCTGTCTCTTCCTTTCCTTAATCTCCAACCACTGATCTGCTTTTTGTCACTGTGGATTAGATTTTGCATTTTCTAAAGTCTTTTGTAAATGGGATCACACACTATGTACTCTTTTTTGTCTGGCTTATTTCACTCAGCATAATTACTTGGAGATTCACCCATATTGTGTCTATTTACCAATATTTCACTTCTCTTTGTTGCTGGGCAGTACTCCATTGTATTGGCATAGCACCATGTGTTTATTCAATCCCTTGTCACTGGACATTTGGGTTTTCTTCCAGCTATTTGCTCTTACACATAAAGCTGATATGAGCATTCATGTACAAGCTGTGTTAAATTATGCTTTCTGTTCTCTCAGGTAAATAACTAGGAATATAATGAATAGATCATATGGTAACAGTAGGTTTAACTTTTTAGGAAACTGACAAATCACTTTGCAAAGTGGTTTTACCATTTAAATTCCCATCAACAATATATGGGAGTTCAAGTTCCTCTGTATCCTGGTCAACACTTGGCATGGTCAGTCACCTAACTTAAGCCATTCCAATAGGTGAATAATAATATCACACTGTGTTTTTAATGTGAATTTTTCTAATGAGCATATTTTCATGTGCTTATTTATCATCAACCAATTTTCTTTGATGACATGTCTGTTCAAAAAATTTTATGAACTTTATTGACCTGTTTAACAATTATTAAACTTTGAGGATTTTTTTAATACATTCTGGATATAAGGCCTTCATCAGACATACAGTTTGCAAATCTTTTCTCATAGAATGTGAATCATTCTCTTAATAGATTCTTTAAAAGAACAGAAGTTTTAACCTGTGATGAAGTCTAATTTTTTTCTTTCATTAATTGTATTTTTTGTGCTGAATATTAAGAAATCTTTGCCTAACTTATACCAAATATAGAGGTTTAGCATTTTTGCCTCTTAGTGATTGTTTCATATGTGTAACATTTTGGTTAAGATGTTAAATACTGGACCATTACTGTGGATATTGAATTTGGGAAGTAATTTTAATCATGTGTAATTGGTCACAAGGCCTAAGCTGCAGTAACTATTGCTGTTTATTTAACAATGTCTTGTTGTTTATTATGCATTAATGTCTGGGTATAAAGATTGTGTGACAACAGGGAGCCACAATATTTAAATTGCCCAACCTAATGTTACAACTACTTTGAGGTGGCCAAATGTAAACTAAAAGCCTTAATTAAAACATTGCAATTTTGTATAATTCAGCATCAGTAGTTCAATAAGTTTGGAGTGCCATGGGAAGAAGAAAGAGACAGAGGAGAAGGAGGAGGTGGAGCTGGAAGAGGAGGAGGAGGAGGAGGTAAAGGAAGAGGATGAGGAAGAATAAGAAGAAAAAATCTTTGCCTAACTCAAGGTCACAAATATTTTCTTCTATGTGTTCTGCTGGAAAATTCATAGTGTTAGGTTTTACATTTAGATCTATGATTCATTTCAAGTTAATTAAAAGATCAAAGTTAATTCATTTTTCATGTGAATATCTAATTTTTTCAGTTCCCCTTGTTTAAAAAAGTCTCAGGAGTCTACAATCAAGGTGTCAGCACCTCTATCCCCTCTGAAAGCTCTAGGACAGAATCCCTTTCTTTGCCTTATGTAGCTTTTCTTGTTTAGATTTAGCCCACCAGGAATATCCAGGATAATCTCTTCATTTCAAAGTCAATTGATTGGCAAACTTAATTCCACCTGCATCCTTAATTTCCTTTGCCATGTAACCTAACATATCACAGCTTCTGGAAGTTAGGATCACTGGGTATTATTTTGCCTACCACACATTTACTGAAATTCACGTTTTCCTATTGTAAAAACCTTTCTCCATCCTTTAAAATAGACTGGCTAACCATAAGCAATTATTCTACTACTCTACAGATGTTAATTCCCATTCTCTACTGTTAACCCTGTCCTGCAGTAGTTAAATTAACAATGTCCTGCTTTAATGTATGCAAGTTAATGTCAGTATCTCCTAGAAACCTGTGTTGTCTATTTCTATTTGAGAAGAATCATTGAAATAGCCATGCAACCACCATGTAATTGTTTGAGTAAACCTGAGCAAGTATCTATTATAGTAATTTCATAAAACGTATTTTCTCATTGAATGAACTGTCATATGCAATGAATAACCTTTCATGTACTTCTCAATTCTAAGCATATTTAACTGTGTAAAACCAAAATAACTATAGTTAGGATTTACTCAGCGCTTTTTGTGCATCAGATGTCTGTGAATCAGATATCAGATATCTTGTGTAATCCTTACAACAAACTATGAGATAGGTTTTGTTTTCCCCATTACACAGGAAGCTAAAGTACAGACTTAAAGGGGTATGACATAACCTGCCAAAGGTCACATCCTTAATGTACAGAAGAACCACTGTTCGATGTCTAGTACATATTCCTATAACCATGATACCATTTTGCTGTGATACTTAATTATAGGGGTCCACACACAGGCTGGCAGGGATAACGAAGAAACCCAGAAACCTGAACTCTCATTCTTGTGCTCGATCTCAAACTAGCCCTTTGGCCTTTCCGAATCTCATTGTTTGCTCCTTTCTGCTTTATATTAATCAACTTTGGTCAGGTTCTGCTGCGATAACAAATGACCCCAAAATCTTTGTGGCTTTTAACAACAAAGATTAACTTCTCAACTCACACTGCGTGCACATCACTGACAGCTCCTACCTGGAATAGCTTGATCACCTGGCAGAGGGAGAAGATAGAAACTCTGTAATGGTTCTTAAAACTTCTACTTGAAAGGAGTATACATCAATTTTGTTGTTCACTTTGCTTGGCCAAAGTAAACCACAAGGCTAAGCTTGGTATCTGCTAAGCAGACATAAACAAAAAGGGGCAGTACATTTGGGAAACAATAACACAATATATCTCAAACTTCTTGCTCTGGCTTACTCCAAGCTCCCCCACTCAATATCTTTATCCACTGGTTTCTCTAGCTCTCAAACTCACCCTACATCTGTCCTTTGTTGCAATTCCTACTTTTCTCTTCTTCCTTGTCTCTGTGCTTGCCAGATGCACATCTGCTAAATGAACCCCTTCAGTTAGGTCTGGGGATTTTCCCATATAAATGGCTCTAACAGAGCCCCAGTGTCCAGGGATCCACTTCTCTGGCATTAGTTTACATGGATATTTCCTGAATTTACTGAATGACTTGAATCTGAATCTTAAAGAAAAAAAAAAAAAGAGAACATTTCATATTTAACAATGGATAGCCTGAAGGAGAGATGAAGTATCTCTACTATATGATAAAAATGTATTCTAGTTATAGGAAAAATTAATCAAGAGGAGAATACTTTTTGGTGATAACTTCTACTTCTAATTTCTTGTACCTGTATAGGCTGCAATCATTATTACACATGTGAGGAGAAGTGGATTACAAGCTATGTTTTTTGTCTTTGTGTAAAATATAATAAACTTGCTTTATTATATTCAATTATTATTCAGTAGTAACTGAAAACTCTGTTGTTTTAAAAATTAATTTTAAGATGAGTTGTGCTTTGTGTGCATCTGTACACTCTTAAAAATAGTTTATAGCAATATGATTTGCTTATGGTGTACATATAAAACTGCTTTACATTTTATTTAAATTTGTCCTCTCTCAAGTCAAGAAAGGGCTTAACTGACTATTTTTAAAAGATGTCCATTGTGTCCTCAAAGTTCACATTTATCAACACCAACTAGATACTTAAACATTTCCTTAGAAAGTGCAGAGTCAGTGCCTGGATATTTATCCCGAGCATTAAAACCATATACCTCTTTCCCATTAAAAATTTACTCTGAAATATCCCTTAATCACACCAAACTCAGCATATTTACCATGTTTAATCCATTACTCCAGTGCACCCTTCAGTCTGCCACTCCCAATCTCATTCCCACCAAAACCCCGCTCTTTATGTATTTCTTAGGTTGTTAAAAGGTACCATCATTCACTTAGTGTCCCAGACAGAAATTTGGGAGTCATGATAGACTCTTTTGTATCTCGCCTCCCTCATCAACTCAGTTGTCAAATCCTCTCACCTCCTATACACACTCCCAAGCTGTCTATGCTCACCATTTCTACTATCTGTGCCCTGGTTTAGACTTTCACCAAATCATACTAAAAAAACCATTGAGTAATCTCCTTATTGGACTCACTCTTCATTCTCAGATGACATTATGGTATTTTTGAAATGCACACCTCACTGTGTTATTTCACTACTTAAAATCTTTAATTGTAAGATCTACCACTTATCAAGCCTACCATAGAAATCATTCTAATAAATTTTCATGTAACAACTCATTACGTCTTCACAATTAGCCTGTCATGGAGACACACTATAAGATTCTCTACAACTTGATGTGATGAAATTTATGCACAGAGAGGCCAAGCAATTTGCCCGAGGTCTCAGAACTAGCAAAAAGCCTTGGATTCAAACTCAGTTGCCTCCATAGTCTATCTTTTTAACTATCACACTATATTATAGTTTTGTATTTATATTTATTCACTACACAGAAACCACGACTCCTCTTCAGCTTCAGGATAAACTGCAAGGCGTATGAGGTGCTTTGTGCTCTTATTCAACTCTCCATTTATCACTCTCTATTGGCCTTAGTGCTGTCTACACATTTATATCTGCTATATGTATCTATTTATCAAAACATTTCTTGATCATATCCTTTGTAGCCACTATTTCTGTTCTTATGCTATGCAAACAACAACAACAACAACAAAACACTGTTCTTGTTCTCAAGTAGTTTCAACAGTACGTGGAAACTGATGAGCAGCTCAGCTATTTCAGGAACATGACACGATGACAATGATGGGCTATGCACAGGTACACAGGCACAAGAGGACAAGCACTTGGGACAGGAATACTTTCTAGAGAAGGTGATATTTGAACTTAATCTAAAGAAATGAGCAGGAAGGGTCACCTGGGTGGCTCAGCGGTTGAGCGTCTGCCTTCAGCTCAGGGTGTGATCCCAGGGTCCTGGATTGAGTCCTACATCGTGCTCGTTATGGGGAGCCTGCTTCTCCCTCTATGTCTTCTGCTTCCCTATCTCTGTCTCTCATGAATAAATAAATAAATCTTTAAAAAAAAGAAATGAGCAGGAGGAAACAAAAAATAAAAATATTCTAAGGGGAGTGAACAGTGTAAACAAAGGCATGGCGGCATTAGAAAGCTTGCCAGAGGCAACACAGTTGTACCATTCAATATGGTAGTCATAAGCCACATGGAACTATTGAACATTTAAAATGTGGTTGGTCCAAATCTGGATATACTATAAGTATAAAATGCATGACGAATTTTTAAAACTATTATAAAATATTTCATAGCTTTTATGCTGACTATATGTTGAAATGGTAATAGTTTATATATTTGATTAAATAAAATTTATTATTAAAATTAATTTTATCTGTTTACTGGTTTTACTTTTTTAATGTGCTTCTAGAGGATTTTAAATTACATATGTGGCTTCCTTTATATTTCTACTTTACAATGCTGTCTTAAAGAAATGGATTTAAAAGGTTAGCTAGTGCTGGTTAGCAATGCTGGCTTAGGCCACAAGATGGTGACTTGGGACAATATCAATTGCTTGGCATGAGGTGCAGCTGCAAAGAAAATTCGAAGGGAAGAGTAGAGAGCCATGCCCATGGCAACAATCAAATCAAGACTTCTAGACTATCCATTACTGAAAGTTGGCATTTGTCGGAAAGACTACTTATTTAGGAAGGGGGGAAAGATACAGATAACTTATTATAAATTGATAGTCTATAACATAATTCATGAACAAAAAGCATGAATCATATCAGTAGGAACTTGAACTCTAGGGGAGGCATAGAAACAAGAAGAGCATAGTCACAGTCAAAGGTAAATCATAAGGCAACCCCTTCATTCACACAGCCATGAACTTGTGCCTACCACAGAGCTGGACACATAGATGTTCAATTCATAATTGTGGAATGAACGAATAACTGAATTAGCACCAAAGCAAGTCAAGGAGCCAGAACAATTGGGTTTCACGGTGAATTAGCAAGAATTACTTAAATTTGAATTAAGTTTAGCCTCCTGATTCCTTTACTTATGGTTCTTAGATGGAAGAACATATCCTGACATTGAGTTTACATAGGAAATGTGATCCAGGTTTTTAGATTCTAACTTCATCTCTAAACTCCTATCTTAATACTGTCTGTTTTCTTTTGCTTTGCTTTATTTTGCTTTGGAATCAAAAACTTGAAATAAGATATTTAATGGTCATAGGATCTGAACAGAAATTCCTTAATAAAGCCTAACTTATCCACAGTATGATTTATCTGGAAACCTTAAATATCCAGGAGAAAGAAGTAATCAATTAGTACATTGAAGTATCAACATGGTTGTCTCAAAATCCATACCTTAATGACCATGCACTTAACTCAGAGAAATAAGTTTAATATTCAGGTTTATTTTCTCTAAAAATTAAAATTAAAAATAATATTATTTTTAATTTAATTAATAATTAATTACATAATTATTAATTATTAATAAACAATTACCTATAATTGTTTATATCATAATTATTAATTATTTATGATTATCATAATTATTAATGAATAATTATTTATTCATTAATAATATTGATTTAATTAATAATAATTTATTCCAATTATCTCTTACAAATTAAAATTTGAAATAATATTAATTTTAATATTTTTTGAGCATTTACTGGACATAGCACTTTAGTCCATGAAAGAGGTATTATTTTCAGTCCTATTCTACAGATAAATAAAAAGAGGACTGAAAAGATTAGAGTCAAATTCATATGTATCTGACTCCAAATCTAGCAATTAGGGCTAGATTATTAGTGCTGATTATTAGCTAGATTATTAGATTAATTAGTGCTAATTATTAGTGCTGTATTCTGATAAGCTACTTCTGTAGCAGATTAGCAGACCAAACTGGCAGTGGATGGGAAGTGATAGCTGATGAGCAATGCATGGCATCTGCCTTCTAATCTGGTCAGGCAAACTAATTGTATTATGATACGGTTTACTGCTATAATGGAGACATAAAGCACAACAGTGAACTTGTGAAGTAACCAATCCATATTGAATTTGGTGATGAAGAGAGGTCAAGAGTGGATCCTTAGAAAAGGTAGCACCTGAAGAGACTTGAGAGGCAAATTACTTAGGTAAGAAGGGTAGGAGATATTTACTCCTGGCAGGACAAAAACACTAGCAAAAGAAAAAGTTTGTGTCACGTTCAAGACTGCAATGGAGGAGAAAACACTGTGCCAGGTGAGAAAAGAGGCTGAAGAGTTGGGGCAAGGTCAAGTTATGGTGGCCCTTACCTAGTAAATTATATGTGATAGAGTAAAGGAGCCACAAAACCATTTTTAAAAAGTCACGTGATTGCTTTTTTTTTTGAGAGAGCGCAACAGAGTAAGGAGGAGGGGTAGAAGGAGAAGGAAAAAGAGAATCTTAAGCAGGCTCCATGCCCAGCACAGAGACTGACATGGGACTCAATCTCCTAAGACCTGAGATCATGACCTGAGCTGAAACCAAGGATTGGTGCTTAACCAACTGAGCCACCCAGGATTACACTGCATTTTTAAAAGCTCACTGGCTAGTGTGAGAAATAAGAGAAGAAAGGGAAGATAAGAGGCAAGGAAATGACAAAAAGAGCGGTGGTGGCAATCTAGGTGAGAAACTGAAGAACTAAACTAAGTCTCTAGCAATGGGAATGGAGAAATACAGATGGATTTGAGCACTACCAAGAAAGTAGAATTCAAGGTTTAGTGTTTATCTGGATATAAAGAAAAAGATGTCATGTCATTTACGACTTGTAAACCAAAGGATTTTCCAGAGATTCTAGAGGCAAACTAATGGTTTTATTGTACACTGCACTATAAATTTACAAAGTACTTACATAGATACTGATTCATTTGATTCACAATTATTCCTTGAGCAAAATAGTATGTTATCATTCTCATATTACAAATTAAAAAACTGAAGCTCAATTTAGTTAAGAGACTTTCCAAAAGTCACCAGACTAATGGTTTGTGGAGCCAAGTCCAAATCCTAATTTTCAGATTCCACATTAGGCCTTTTTACTAAACCAAATTGGTATTATTGTTAATATTTGGTGCAAACTCCAATTTAGAAAGAGCATGAATTTTTACTTGAATTGGTGGTGCTGAAAAATGCAAATGAGCCTGAAATTCATCTGTGTCTAGCAAAATTCGACGGTTTGGAGCAATTTATTATCAGTGTTAGAGATACCTAGACTTTTAACCTTTTCTACCAGCACCAAAAACTGTAAGTGTATCTATTGTCCCACGGTCTTTCAGATGAATAGGTCAGCTTGGAAAAAAGCCAAAATTAGCAACCTTCCAGGCTTTGTGACTTGAAAGCTTTCAGATCTTTTCCAACAGAGACCATTAAAAGGATCTTGAGCCCTTGAGGCTGAAAACAAACGTGACATTCTGCTGCATTCAATAATTATTTGCTTCTGAGCATTTGTTTGCCATTATTTTCTGTAGCCCTTTTGTAGGATTTGTGTTGAGATTTCCCATATTGACATACCAAAATGAATTCATTATAAATTCCTTTGGTGGATGATTAATACCTTTCTGAGTAAAATTCAAAATAGGGTAAGGGTAAAGATAGGCATAGAAAAAAATAGAGAAGTGAATTCAATTAATCATTTCTTTTGTCCATGTGAAATTGAAAGCACAAGATTATGAAAGCAGAGCTATCCTGGGTTTAAAAAAAAAAGAAAAGAAAAGTCAGAATATCTTTTTGATTGCCTGGACTTCCATTCAAAAGAACAGATATAGCTAGCATAATGTTCTAAATCTATAAAGTCCTTGGATTCATCTTATTGGAAGGTGAGTTACAAAGTGTTAGTAACTAGCAAGTAATTTTGGCTAAGTATATATTGTAATTAATATTAAGAAGTGTCCTGATTAACAGCCTTAAACAATAAGTATTTCAAACTTGGCTAAGCAAATTACCCACATTTTAGAATTTCTCTCTCCCTAAACCTAAAGATGCTGGATCAGTTAGCTTTTGCTATAGAACAAATCACCCTCAAAACATAGTGTCTTAAAACAATAACCAAAGTGGAGTGTCAGATGCCACCAAGATGATCCTGACCTCACTCCCTTTCACCAGAAAAACAACTAACAATTTTTCAAGAACAAAAACACCACTGAGAGAATCCTAGAACATAAGGGCAAGACTAAAGTACTCCCTGTAGAACAGAGACCAAGACAGACTGCTTCAGAAGGCAAAAAGAAGTGATTATATGTTAACTGCATTGCCCTTCATCCAGGCTAGCACAGCACCATTCAGAAAGGTCTCCTGGGAGTCTCCAGCTCCTACAGTGGAAAAAAAGAAGCCAAGAGGGACACTCAGCAGACCCCAGTACTGTCGGTTGTGGTGGGTCACTATTGTGATCTCCCATCATGGGGACTTCAGGAAAATTTATGGGGCTTGACCACTGGGAATCAAACTGACAGAGAAGTGAGAAGGGGCTTACAGTAGCCAGCACATGGATCTTGACAGACTGAGTTCATACCTACAGTACCCAAGTAGTCATTTCAACCAGGAGTTTTGCTCAACTGCAGAACCAAGTCAGGGTGCATTCTGACCAAGGAACTTGGTAGGATGCAGATCTATCTAATTCAGATCCTAAAACAAGGAGTTTTACCAGTCCTCCAGTCCAGTTTGCCCAGGCAGGGAGCAGAATCACAGCCCCACCCTTGTGGAGAGTGCCTTACAGCCCGAACAGACCAGAAGCACTGGCAAAAACTACTGGAAGTAGTGTGGCCCATTGGTGCTCCAGGCAGTTAGGCAGGGCTGATTGCCTCAGAGCAAAGCCAGAACTGGGTGTGGAACCCAGTTCATATGCTAGGCCAAACAGGGGATTAATTTATAGCCAAGGATGAGAATAACTCCCAGGGCCTCCTACCCTGAGAGCCTGTTTAGAAAACTGAGAGTAGCCCAGAGTAAACCCTCTCCTCCTGCCCAGGCAAAGAGTTGATTTATAGGCCAACCAACATAGAGAATGTCTTTTGGCCCCATCTGACCAGTAGGATTGGTAACAATTCCTGGAAGCTGGGCAACCCAGCAGTGCTTGAGCTAAAAGACAGAAAGGCAATGTTGACAGTTTGGAGAACAAAGCTAGTGGCTCTGTTTGGTCAGGGAACTTGGGGTATAGTTGGCTTGAGTTAAGACAGCAAAGAGCTTGCTTTACAGCTGCTTCTCCTAATGTGCCCAGGCAGGGAACATAGTTCATAGTCCACTCATTACCATACATAGCATCCAGACTGACCAACCTAGGAACCTAACCAAAGCACACAGGAAACTTCTTAGCAGTTCAACAGCTCTAAGTACAATGGCACTTGAACAGCAACACTCTTCTGAACAATCAATGGATTAGAGAAAAAAATTACATGAGAAATAAATTTTGAGACAACTAAAAATGGAAACACAATATGCCAGAACTTGTGGGATATAGCAAAAGCAGTTCTAAGAGGAAAATACATAGTAATAAATGCCTACATTGAGAAGCAAGAAAGATCAAAATAAACAACCTAAGTCTATACGTTAAGGCACTAGGAAGAGAAGAGCAAGTGGAGCCCTAAGTTAGCAGAAGAAAACAAATAATAGAGAGCAGAAATAAATGAAATAGAGAATAAAAAATAATAGAAAAGATTAAACTAAGAATTGATTCTTGAAAAGGTAAGCCCTTAGCTAGACTAACCAAGAAAAAAAGATAAAGGACCAAAATCAACAAAACTATAGATATAAAGCAAGCATTAGAATTACCACAAATTCAAAGGACTTTAAGAAGCTACTATGAACAATGATACATCAATAAACTGGACAACTGGGGAAAAAATGGAAAATTCTTAGAAACATACAACTTATCTAGCATGAATCAGTAAGATATAGAAAATCTGACTAGATTAATTACTAGTAAGGAGATTGAATGAATAATCAAAAATTTCCCAATGAATAAAAGCCCAGAGTCAGACAACTGCAGAAATAATTTCATCAAACATTTAAAGAATTAACATCAATCCGTCTCAAACTCTTTAAAAAAAAACAAAAAGGAAAAAAAGTAAAAAATAAAAAAATAAAAATAAAAGAATAAAATAAATAAAATAAAAAAATAAAAAAACAAAGAGGTGGGAACACCCATTTTATGAGGCCAGCATTATCTCAATACCTAAACCAGAAAAGGACACTGTTAGAAAAACAAAAACAAAAACAAAACAAAACAAGAAAAACCTGCAGGCCAATATTACTAATGAATAGAGATGCAAAACCTCCCAATAAAATACTAGCAAAATAAATTCAGCAGCACAGTAAAAGGATCATTCATCATGATCAAGTGAGATCTATCCCAGGAATCTAAGGATGGTTCAACAAATGCAAATCAATGTGATACATCACATTAAAGAATGAAAGAAAAGAATCATAAAATCATCTCAATAGATACAGAAAAAGCATTTGACAAAAATCAATGTCCATTCACAATAAAAACCCTTAACAAATTAAGCATTGAAGGAACATATCTCAGCATAATAAAGGTCATTTAAGACAAGCCCATAGCTAACATCACAGTCAATGGTGAAAAATTGAAAGCTTTTTCTCTAAGATCAAAAACAAGATCAGGGTGCCTACTCTCACCATTCCTATTCAGTATGGTACTAGAAGTCCTAGCTAGATGAGTCAGGCAAAAAAAAAAAAAAAAAAAAAAACAGAAAAAAGAAAAGAAAAGAAAAGTTTCAAAATTGGAAAGGAAGTAAAACTGTCTTTATTTGGAGATGGCATGGTTTTATATATAGAAAATCCTAAAGGCATAGCCAAAAAGCTATTAGATCAATAACTTCACTAAAGTTGCAGGATACAAAATTAACATATAAAAATCAGTGCTGTTTCCATACACTAACAACGAATTTTCTGAAAAACAAAGAAAGAAATCTATCCTATTTATAATAAGACCAAAAATAAAATGCTTAGGAATAAGTTTAACAAAGGAGGTGAATGATCTCTGAAAAATGTGAGACACTGACGAAATTAAGGATGACACAAATAAATGGAAAATTATATTAACTTATAGATTGGAAGGATTGATACTGTTAAAATGTCAATACTACCAAAAGCCATTTAAAGATTCAGTGCAGTCCCTCTCAAGAGTCCAATGGCATTTTTTACACAAGTACAAAAACTCTCCTAAAATTTTATGGAACCACAAAAGATCCCAAATAACCAAAGAAATCCTGAGAAAGAACAAAGCAGGAAACATCACACTTCATGATATCAAGCTATACTATAAATCTATGGTCATCAAAACAGTATGGTACTGGGATAAAAACAGACAAATAGACCAATGGAACAGAATCAAGAGCCCAGAAATAAACCCAAGAATATATGGTCAACTAATATTTGACAAGGGAGCTAAGAAAATTCAATGGAGAAAAAACAGTCTCTTCAATAAAGAGTGCTGAGATAATTGGATATTCTCATAGAAAAAGAATAAAATAGACCCATATCTTAAATGCTTATGAAAATTAACTCAAAATGAAGTAAAGACTTCATTGTAGTAAGACCTGAAACTGTAAAACTCCTGGAAGAAAACATAGGAACAAAGCTCTTTGGCATGAGTCTTGAGAATGATTTTTTTGGGTATGACACCTAATGCATAAGTCACATAATCAAAAATAAACAAATAGGACTACATCAAACTAAAAAGCTTCTGTAAAGCAAAAGAAACTGTCAACAAAGTGAAAAAAAAGCCTATAGAATGGGAGGAAGTATTTGCAAATCATGTATATGATAAGGGATTAATGTCCAAAATATATAAATAACTCAATTTGGCAAAAACCTGAATATAAATTTCTCCAAAGATGTACAAAAGGCTAACAAGTACATGAAAAAAATGCTTGCCATCACTTTCCATTAGGGAAATGCAAACTAATACCACAGTGAGATATAATTTCACGAACCTGTTGGAAAGTCCATTATCAGAAAGACGGGAGATAAATGCTGACATGCATGTGAAGAAAAAGGAACCCTTATGCACTGTTGGTGGGATTGTAAATTAATATAGCCCCTATGGAAGATAGTAGAGAGGACCTTCAAAACTTAAAAATAATACTACCATATAATCCAGAAAATCCATTATATACAATATATATACAAAGGAAATGAAAACACTAACTCTTAAAGTTATTTTCACCCCCATGTTCCAGCAGCATTATTTATAATAGCCAAGACATGGAAATAACTTAAGTGTCTGTTGATGGATGAATGGGGAAAAAGTTGTGATATATATACCATAGAATATTATTTAGCCATTTAAAAAATGAGGAATTTCTACATTCATGACAACTGGATGCTCCTTGGAGGTATTCTGCTAAATGAAATAAGACAAAGATAAGTACTGTGTGATCTTACTTATGTGTAGAATCTTTAAAAAAAAAATCACACTGATAGAAAGAAGTCAGACTTGTATTTACCAGAGGTGGAAGGGGGTGGGAAGAAATTGGAGAAAGGTGTTCAAAATGTACAAACTTCCAATTATAAGATAAATAAGTACTGGGGCACCCAGATGGCTCAGTTGGTTAAGCGTCTGAATCTTGATTTTGCCTCAGGTCATGATCTCACAGTTATGAGATCAAGCCTTACATAGGGCTCCTCACTGGACATGAAGCCTGCTTAAGATTCTTTCTCTCCCTCTCCTCCTGCCCCTCCCCCCCTCAATCTCTCTTTCCCTCTCTAAAAAAAAAAGGAAAGGAAAGGAAAAAAAGAAGATAAACATAAATAGATAAATAAGTAGAGGGATATAATGTACAACATGATGACTAGCTAACACTTCTGTATGATATACAGGAAAGTTGTTGAGAAAGTCAATCCTGGGGACGCCTGGGTAGCTCAACAGTTTAGACCCTGCCTTTGGCCCAGGCGTGATCCTGGAGTCCTGGGATCGGGTCCCACTTGGGCTCCCTGCATGGAACCTGCTTCTCCCTCTGCCTGTGTCTCTGCCTCTCTCTGTGTGTGTCTCTCATAATAAATAAATAAAATCTTTTTAAAAATATATAAATAAATAAATATTAAGGGTAAAAACAAAATAATGTTAGAATTAATAGATTTCAAAGAACAATTAATTCCACAGGCACCACTGGAAAGCTATTGTCACAGAGGAAAAGCTTGAGGTGATCACAAAAGATTTACATAAAAAAAAAGAAATAATAACATTCAGAGAAAAATTAATGAATGAGAAAAGCCAAGATGATCGAATTAAGAATATTTGTTTTCCACAAAGTAGTAAGTCCAATAAAGGGAATCAAATTTTTATTCAATGATGTAATAAAAGAAAAATGTTCTAGAATGAAGAAAAAATTGAATTTGTCATTGGAAAAGTAAATGCAACATGCTCCAGAAATTACAATACTGATGATAGATGATAGATGATAGATAGATAGATGATAGATTGATATAGATAGATAGATAGATAGATAGATGATAGATAGATAGATGATAGATAGATAAATGATAGATAGTAGTCAAGTTTTTATGCTCTAAGAAGGAATAAGGAAGGAATTCTGAAAATATCTAGGCTTTAAAACAAATCATTGACAAGGGGGAAAAGGTGGGTCTCAAGCTTTTGCAAAGCAATATTATATGCCAGGGTTCAACAGAGTAGTATCTATGAAATTCTGAGGGAAAAAAAGTGTGAGCCAAGCATACCGTGCTTAGTTTAGTATTCAGGTATAAAGGCAATAAATAGACAATCATTCTGAAATGTGAAAGAATTTGAGGAATATACAAGCCACGAGTCTTTCTTTCTTTTACTTTTTAAAATGTATTTAAATTCAATTATTCAACATATAGTGTATTACTAGTTTCAGAGGTAGAGTTCAGTGATTCATCAGTTGAATATAACACCTAGTGTTCATTACATCATGTGCTCGCCTTAATGTCCATCACCCAGTTACCCTATCCCTTTATCCCCTACCCTCCAGCAACCCTCAGCTTATTTCCTATACTTAAGAGTCTCTTACAGTTTGTTTCCTTCTCTGATTCATCTTATTTTCTTTATCCCTCCCTTCCCCTATGATCCTCTGTTTTGTTTTTTAAATTCCACATGAGTGAGATCACGTGATAATGGTCTTTCTCTGATTGACTTATTTCACTCAGCATAATATGCTCTAATAATATGCTCTAATTCCATCCATGTCATTACCAATGGTAAGGTTTCATTTTTCGTGGCTGAGTAATATTTCATTATATATATAACATATATATCTTCTTTATCCATTCATTTGTTGATGGACATCTGAGCTTTTTCCATAGTTTGGCTATTGTGGACATTGCTGCCATAAACATTGGGGTGCAGATGCCCCTTCAGATCATTATGTTTGTATCTTTTGGGTAAATACCTAGTAGTACAATTGCTAGGTTGTAGGATAGCTCTATTTTTAACTCTTTGAGGAACCTCCATACTGTTTTCCAGAGTGGTTGTACTGGAACCATAAGCCTTTCAAAAAACTACTTGGCAAATAGATCTATTCAAAGAAAACTCAAAGAATCCAGGAATATGAAAGGCCTGGTAGTTGTTAAAATAGATCTATTCAAAAGAAAACTCAAAGAATCCAGGAATATGAAAGGCCTGGTAGTTGTTAAAAATATAGAATTAATTTTTAAAATCCTGTGAGAAGTCTGGTCACTGAAACAAATGGGTATCAAGTGCTTATGCATTGAAGGAAAATCAGGGAAGCTTCAGGATCACTTAGCATCCAGCTCTTTTACTGTAGGCATTCAATTGCCACTCGTTAAAATTTAACCAAGCAGTTAAAAAAAAATTAAAAACACAATGTCTCTAAATTCATATTTTTCCATTATATATTTTCTTTTTTTAGCAGGATATTTTAGGATATATATCTTTTAATGAAATAGATAGATAGATAGATAGATAGATAGAGAGATAGATAGATAGATGATAGATATTCTGTACATATATCCATATATATGAAGTTTTGGGATTCCTCTGTATTTCAATTCAGTATGATTTTGCTTAATTCAATTCAAATTATATATACATTTTTATCAGAAATAGTATCAATAACATGATCTTATTTTGATAAAAGTATATCTTTCCATCTTTCTTCTCTATATTTATGTGAATAAAAAGAAGTTTCTAATGGTATTTCCTAAATGTTAATGATGTTTGTTTCCAGGTGGTGGGAGTGATTGAATTTTTTCAATCTTTTTAATTTTACTTGCTCTGCACTATTTGAAGTCATAGTGTGAGGACATATCAATTTTATAGAAATGGCAAAGTGATTTTTCATTAAAACAAAATGAGAGGGGGATCCCTGGGTGGTGCAGTGGTTTGGCGCCTGCCTTTGGCCCAGGGCGCGATCCTGGAGACCGGGGATCGAATCCCACATCGGGCTCCCGCTGCATGGAGCCTGCTTCTCCCTCTGCCTGTGTCTCTGCCTCTCTCTCTCTCTCTGTGTGACTATCATAAATAAATAAAGAAAAAAAAAATGAGAAGCAAATGCAGCAAAATATCAACAGTAGTACATTCTTGCTGGTGGGAAAATGAACGATTATTACATTACACATTTTTTTGTGGTACTTACTACAATTTTTTTTTAATTTCTAAAAAGTTTTGCTTTAATTTGGCAAGAAAAATGGATGTCAATCACAAAAAATTGATGCCTATTAATTTTTTAAAAATATTCTTTGGAAAAAAAAAATATTCTTTGGTCTTCTGCTGTGTTATAGCTCACATCTGCAGTAAGAATCTAGGATCATCTTTAGATTGTTCCTCTTTGTTACCTGATATAAGAATACCTGACTGTGCCTCACCAAGAATCAAGGCACGGCTTGGAAAAAACCTGCTACATATGTGAAATATGCCCATTATATAGTCTGATTAATATGAAAAATCAGGATGTTTAGCTCCAAACCCTATTAAAGAGACACCTGTTTGAAGGCTGTGAATGATGAATGCAGTGGGGCATATTAAAAGGAGAAGATTATGTGAAAGAACGATAACCATAAACCCAACAGTAATCGGGCTGCTATCGAACAGCAAGCCACGGGCAGTAAGTAAACCTTGTAATGAAGTTGAAATAAAACATGGAGCAACAATGATTAACATCAGGAGAAAGAGAGAAAGTAATACGGTAAAAATGCTGCTATTTAAACCTCCTCAATTCTTTCCTTCTTCCTGTCTCTGCCTCCATGCTAAAAGTCCTTCTAGAGAATATTGTCTCTAAGAGACATAAACACAAATTCAGCCAAGCTCATAGGCTGAGTCTATGAATCAGGCAGTGCTCTGAGATCTTTAGGAAGTCAGAGATCTCTAAGCAAGTCCTGCATGAAGAAATATAAAAATACTATTACAGTGAGAACTTAGTAAAGTTCAAATAAAAACAACCAAAAACATCTCTGTATTGTCGAAAGGAATTAAAATAACACAACTCTATCCTCAGTTTTGTATGATAATAAATAAGAAACTGTGCCCTGATAAATGCTCTCTTCTAAGGAATGTGCCTTATGCAGATGGGGTCATACAATCCTGTGAGATAGCAGTTATTACTAATCCAATTTTATAGAGAAATTACAGAATTTACAGAGAAATGAAGCAATTTGCTCAAAGCAATGAAGAGTCAAGATTCAAACTAAAGTAGCTCTGATTCCAAAGCCCACACTCTTTCTAACACCTAGCATTAAAAGTCAATGTTACTTAATCATAAGTATAGAAATTGAGTTTGTTTTAAAATGTGATAAAACTGGATGGAGCCCTAAAGAAATGCCAAGGATTCTTTTTACTATAATTAATCGGAACTTAATTCCAATTTTTAAGGTGGGGTTTTTTTATAGATGATACAAAAATAATTAAATTGTAGTTCTGAAAAATATTTAATTTAGCCAAACCAGGAGCAGATCCTGATGACAAAGGAATTATGTCAATGAAATAAATTTCTGAACTTGAAAATAACCTTGGTGAGCTCTAGACTGAGTTTGACAAAAGACTTTAAACACATTTAATGTTTGTTATAACAGAGTTAAGTATCAACACATTCTCTTTAAACCTCCTCCAGATAGTCTATTAAAAAATACATATTTTCAAAAGAAAAAAGATCCATTGTACAGCCAAGCATAAATGAGCACATATTGGTCAAATCTACCATGGAAATACTAGAAATTCTTCTGAAAATCACTCTTTGCAGTTGTAAAAGCAACTCATCTACAAAAAGCATTGTAGGTCATATTCTAAAACAAATTTTTTCACTTTTCAATATTCCATATTTAAAAGCATGATTTTTTACAGTATCTACACAGGTTATAGTGACTCTTCCTTGTCAAGGTAATAGTATTTCATACATTGGTGTTCCTTTTTCTATGCTTTTTAGTTGGGAATGCTTTGCTGGACCACTGACCTCTAATTTTGTCTCATATCCCTTATACTTTGTTCTGCGCACTGAGGCTCAGTTACAAGGAGCTTGGGGAGTATAGTAGAAACACTAGACAGTATGGAGTTAAAATGACTGGGCTTAAATTTTAAATTAAACTAGTTAGTAGTCAAATCAACCAAGTTGTGTAAATTTCATGAGTTAAGGACTGTTTGTTACCATAATCCCAGTGCCTAGAAGAGTGAGTAGGCAAACAGTATTTATTGAAAATTAAAATAATATTTTAACCCCAGTACAGGATTACTGTTAAGATTAAGGGAGGAAATACTTTTTGGTAAATGAGTAAACTTTTTTAGAGCAGTTTCAAGTTCACAGCAAAATTGAGCAGGAAGTCCAGAAAGGTTCTATATTCTCCCTGTCTCCACACACACACAACCTCCACCACTAGTGACAACCTAAACTGCAGTGATACATCTGTTATAGTCAACGAACCTACTTTGACACATCTTCATCACCAAAAATCTGTAGTTTACATTAGGGTTAACCCTTGTGTTGCACATTTTACAGGTTTTGACAAATATACTGACATGTATCCACCATTATAGTATCTTACAGAATAGTTTCAGTGCCCTAGAAATCCTCTGTGCTCCACCAAACCAAATATCCCTCCATACCCACTAACCCAAGGCAGGTACTAATTATTTTACAGTCACCATGGTTTTTGTCCTTTTCCAGAATGTCATATAGTGGGAATCATATTGTGTGTGTAACCTTTTCAGATTGGCTGCTTTCACCTAGTAATAAGCATTTAAGTTTCCTCCATGTCTTGTCATGGCTTGATAGCTCACTTCTTTTTGGAGGTAAATAATACTCCATTGTCTGGATAGACAGTTTATTCAGAAGTACTTTTAAACAATAAAATATAACACTAATTATGATTACCATAATCATGATTGTTGAAGTGACCTTTCAATATTGTCAGCTTGACTATGCCTCTACTCTTGCTTTTTAAGTCACAAAAACTTGCCAATTTCTCATTTCTTCAGCAACAGAAAAGGTATAAACATATGTTCAATACATTGGCTGAGGTTGTGGTCAAACACCATACCCATAAAGTTGTCAGCTTGCAACTGTTGCTCCATAGAATACTAGTGGGACTTGAACTCAATGTCAAATAGTCCCTCTTCCTTTCATAGAGAAACTATGGCTAAGAGAATTCCAACTAAATAAGTATTTCTTTTTTCTCACTTCCAAAGAGCAATTTCAACATTAAATTCCAAAAATTTGGAAAAAGAAAAAGGAAGTGTTAATTTAGGTCTTCTCTGTTATGTGCAAGCCTAAAACTGAATATATCCTAAAGTAGCGCCAAATCCAGATTTTGAGCCTAGAGTACCTCCAGCTTTCCTGTGGTCTGCCAGGCTACGAATCATTGAAGATGAGATAACAGTTCCTCCTTCCTGGATGATAGAACACAACCATAGTGTTTCTGGACACTGGAAGAAAATTCATTTGCTAATTCATCATTTGATGTTTTTGTCTGAAGAATTTCTTCAGGTGCCATTTTTATGAAATGAGTTTCCATTTCATTTTGTTGTTTCACAAGCTAAAATAATTTCATAAACCAAATTTAACCTGGCAGCTGGCAAGCAATCAGGGCACCCTTATCGGAGTAAACCCACACAAATACAGAAAGAGAGCAGAGTGCCTCTCCTGGGAGCGTGACCCACACTTTTCAAAATTTGACTATTATCCAGTTCAAGAAAAGATACTGACATAGAAAAGGTCAAGAAAGACAGAAAGATCTTGTAGAAAATTGAAACATGATACCTCTGTGTTCCCTAGGTCATTTTTCATGCAGACATGAGCACAACTCACTTAACCAAAATTATTATAGCCACTCCCTCTTTCTGGGAAAGACACTTGCAGATTCTAAGGAAAACATATTTTTTTTTGCTATATTTTATGTGGGGAATACTTCGAAGAACCATGTCAAGTGTAGTAGGGTTTTACACCTCTTAACCCGATGTGAAGGTGACAAGTGCACCCACTAGAAATGGAAAATATGATACATGTGGTCTAACTCCAAAAAGAAGCAGTTCTAATAATTTCTGGAAATAGGGGAAGATCCATGTGTTCTTTCAGGTCCTTCATTTTAGAGTCACAACTTCACTCACTCATTCTTTATCCAATTTTCTAAACATACATCAGAACTTCACAAATTAAGGCAGGAAAATGTGGTAACAGCTTAAAATTTAGTTCAATGAAAACTATCGTCGGTTCTGAAATATAATGGCAAATATGTCTAAACATCTGGGACATGATCTCCCTATATCTACCCTTACTACATCAAAAAGCTTATACCTACCTCTATATGAGGATCGCCTCAGATGAGCCTTGTTAATTCTGGTACAAAATCATTGTCTTAAAATAACAAAATTTTATTTATCTTGTTCTTATCATCTTTACTTGAACATCTACTCTGAAACAATGTTAAATCTACTTGAGACCTAATGTTCTGGGATTTATGTGCCAAACATTGATTCTCCTATTCTAGAGTTAAATTTAATTACATCAATCTTTCATTTTTATGCATTCTTAGATACAAAAGTCAGGACTAAAATTGAAAGTATTTTTCTTTGTCCCTAAATGAATGTACTTCAGCAACTTCAATTTTCATTTCAAGAGCTGCACTGCAGAGTTACAGACCAAGATAGGATAAATATAAGAAACAGAGGGCTAATTTTATACAGTTTTTGCCTTAGATTTTCTATATAACAACATCTGCTTTCCTTACTATGTCAGAACTACCAAATATTATCCTAAAAACAAAATAAAAACATAGAATAGAGTCCTAGTACAGTAAAATTTCCTCCATAGTTAATTAGTCCTAGAAAAAAAAATCTCCCCTTTAGTCTTGCTCTTTTCAATACTATTACAGAATCATAAATCCTTTCTATTCCTTACATTACTCTCAGATACTGAAAAAAAACACATTGACATGGCTCTAATTTAGCTAGATACTGAACAGAAGTATCTGTGATGCTTTCTATATTGGAAATGATTTTTTGGAATTAATACTGTTAAGTAATTAAAGCATAGTCCCAATGAAAGCAATTTAGTGGGATTTCTCATGATGAATCTTTTTTGTTGTTTAGGCATTTTTCCTTATTTAGCATTCTTAGAGAATTGTTTCCAAGCATTATTTTCACTCTCTTTAATAGTCAATGAGTTTTTCTGCTCAGTCTAAAATATATCCTTGGTCTAAAAGGCAACAATATATCTCCACTCCACAGTAAATAATGAAGGTCATACTTAACAGTTTAAAGCAAAACAAAAAAAGAAATGGTGTTGGGGGAAAGATTGTGAGTATATATAAAGTGCTGGCTCACTGAAGTTTCTTGTTTATGTAACAGGGTTTTTCTCAAACAGAAATGGGCCTGTGTTTACTGATCTCATTTCAATATAATAATTTATTTGCATGTATAGCTGAGAACTAACAAAATCTTTAGAAATCAAAACTCCTTTCAAATAAATTAACTCCTCTAAAGAAGGAGGGTGTTAATAAGCAGCAATTACTTCTATGTAAGCACTACAAAAGTGCAAAGGGATTTGATAGGTACCATTTTCATGATTAATGCTGCTAGGTCTTATAATCTATTTCTCTCATATAGTTTAGTTCTTCGTTTCTAATTTTCTGGTTCAAAGTAATAAAGCAAGTTAGTAAAAAGCTGGAGAAGTGACTTAAAGGGCAGTGTTACAACAAAACATTCTTGAATCAAAGGAGTTTGTTTGTTTATTTTTTTATTTAATTTTTTTTTTTTTTTTTTTTGCCAACATGATCCAAAAAGCCAAGAACTGTATCCTTCTGCTCTGAGGTGTGTAGTTTACTGTTTGTTTTCATTTCTGAAGAAGAGCAAAATTATTTTTTTTAAATGTCAGTTGTCACTTCAAGAATTTGGAACCATCCAAAACCTTTTCCTACTCCCCCAAAGACTTGCAGAACTTGGCTCAGAAACCACTCTATCACTGTAAAAATAAATGAAAAGATTGTGCATAATACCATAGAAATCCAAGTTAGTGGTGTATTGAGAGGGATCTGCTTTCCTATTCCCAGATGATTGAATTAAGGCATGAACTGCAGGGAATGCTTTCAAAATAACTCTGTTCATTATAGATGCTTTTGGAGAAAGAATCCAAAGTGTTCCAAATCCCAAGAGCTACTCTGCTACGCTGAGTGGCCTTTGGATTGACATCCATACTGGTCAATTTAAAACAAGCTCAAATCCCACAACAGCTCTGTTGGCCAGAATATTTTTATCGTAGAAAGGATCAAGAAATTGGCTTGAAATAAGTTGATCTTATATGAGAGCTACATTAAAAAAGGATATTTAAAATCCATGAATTAAGTGTGCACTCTATTAGGAGTGCAATCATGTCTTTGTTTATTGAGACAATGAGTGTGGACAAGACAGTAATAAAATGAATATATACTCTAGTTCTAAGCTCAGGCCCGGCATATAATAGAAGCACAAAAAATACACAACTATTAAGTAAAAAGCAAAAAACTTCAGGTGAAATTTTGTTTCTGGAGAAGAAATCAATCACAATTGAAATCACTTGTGAATCAT
This sequence comes from Canis lupus dingo, assembly GCF_003254725.2. Classification (NCBI taxonomy): domain Eukaryota; kingdom Metazoa; phylum Chordata; class Mammalia; order Carnivora; family Canidae; genus Canis; species Canis lupus. The sequence continues at coordinate 27,958,877 of NC_064274.1, forward strand.
TTGAGTTACTATATAAGATACACTGTTGGCTTGTGAAAAAAATTATCTTTAATTTCTACATCAAGATATAAGAAAATGAGTTTTGTCATAAAGAAAATTTGGAAGTAATGTAATACCACCTTATGGTCACAAGTCCTTTTCTATTCCAGAAATTCAAAATTCCTACTTTGTGTTTTTAGCTGTATCAGAGTGTACCTGCCAATAAACAATTTTGTTCCACTTTGACTCCTATTTCCTGTACCATAATTCTACTTTCCCTTTTCCTCACTCAATATAATAAACAAATACATATTCATCCTCACAGATTCAGAATAGCATGTAGGTGCAATTAGTTCTCTTCTATGATTCACTGATACTTGTTCCAAGAAATAGTTCCTATCAAAAATCAAATCCTTTTATCGAATTCATCAATCACTTACCACAGACTTGAAGGTGACACATTCTTAAGCTATCCTGCCCCAGGGGAATGTAACAATCTAAAGTTATTTCAAATTTCTCAAGATTTGTTCTCATTTTTATCCTTATATAGACAACATCTGGGTCATATGAGATTGGAAGAACTTGTAGAGAATTCCCTACACAGCTGTCTAAAAAGGCAAAGGGACTTGTTAACAGGAGAGGTAATCCAGTTCGAATAATTGGCATTTGCAAGGCATGGTTATATTATGAAGACTCAGCTTGGCTCTCACCCAACCTCACCTCCTATTGCATAGGCAAGGAATATGCACTAATATTGAAGAGCCACAAATCTCCATGGAAATAAAATGAATCTGGGTCATTTCTGAGTGTTAGTCTCTTCTATGCATAGAATAAGCCAAATTACTCTAGTTTACTTCATTGAGGGTGAGAAGAGAGGACTTAGAAGACTAAAGGAGAAAAAAGGACTACTTTTTTTTTAATAGGCAACTGCTTTTCATCTAAAAAACAGTCTGAACTTCATACCTTTCACTGCTATTAAATCATAATTTCCCCCATTGCATGAAAAGAAATTGTACCATGGAAGTAAATCAACTCATACCTGAGATGTAGCCATCAGAGTATTCCAACTTGCCCTACACTTTCTGACTGATTCAGACCTTGAACTCAGAAAGTTGAGTCTGTTTCTTCTCCTCACTTAACAGAAAGGCAAACATACTGTCAGCACTTGATTAATAAACAATAATATGAGGTCCTGAGAGGCAATTTGTGGTCCATCTCCTTGGCATGGCTCACCATGCAGTGATAGATCTGGCTGTCGTTCCCATTGAAATTATGGAAAATATCTGACACTACTTAAGTTAGTGGGGTGGGGGTGGAGTAAATACTCTATGTGAGGAATCACCAACTTACCAAGGAGTTATGTAGTGAGAAAAACAACTTCTTTTCACTGCTTGTCAGAAATAGTAAAACTGTACATAGCTTTTGATGAAACCTTGAGAGATAAATTGAGAAGGATTTATGTCATCAGTATCCAAATGTGTTTCTCCAAGGGATTACATGTTCCTTGGAGAATCAGAGACTTAAAAATCAATATGGCATTGCATGGTATCCAGTCAATTATTAACACCTACAATATGAATTACACTGTATAATTAAACTTTTTTTAAAAATACCAGACACCAAGTGCAAAGTATTTTCAAATAAATAGGCAACATGGACAACTTTTTCTCTCAGAACAAAGACATCTAATTGCCTCTACTCTTGTCTTGTTCAATGAGATTTAAGGAGCAGGGCTCTGGAAAGAAAATGCTCAAACTCATTGTGTTTTGTTGTCCACAGTTTCACTTAAGAAGCAACAAATAGATCATTCTTACCAGCATAACAGATGGTAAACATAGCAAATAAAATGTTAATTTATCAAGATACGACAATTTATCTAAAGTAAATACTATTTTAGAGGTGTCTGCTTCTTGGCCTAGGCCCTCCTCTTTTTCTATGAACTGTCTCTACAACTATGAGTTCATTTGATAGTATCTCTTGCTGTCCTCTGGATGCAACTATGTGGTCCAAGGGTGAGTACCTGTCCTGTTCAGATTTTCTCTTTCATGAATCAAAATGGGAAATATGGAATTCCAGTCAGTCAATTGCTTGTAGTGAGCACAGAGAAAGTGTCACTACAAAATTGGTGAAACCATTTCCTGTCATAAATGGAAAGAATAAGAAAGAAAAAACAGAAAGTGTTCAAAAAGAAGACACAAGAAACTACATACTGCCTGAAAGAGAATCAAAGCATGGTTGCCTTACTTTCTGATGTCATTCCCCTTTCTCATTTCATGTCCTTTAATTTCTTGAGTTCTATTTCATTGTAATAGACTTTTCTCCCTTTTTAAGGCTCACTTGAATGGATGCCTGACATACCAGAAAGAATTTCTCAAATATTTTTAAATTATAAATACTTGTGATGAGCATTTTATAAGGCACCGTGAGATAACTGGGAAATGAAATTTTCTACTCTCAAAGCAAATGTATTTTGAAGGAATTTGCAACACAGTTAGTTGTTAGTGCCATAATAAAAGGCACATGAGGTGCTTGAATCATAGATGAAAGTATCAATGCTGGAATGAGAAATGCTACAGTTGAATCCTACTACTTACTCGCTTTGGGTCTGCTAACAAAAAAGTGGTATAATAATAGTACCTACCCAGGAATAAATCCCACTTGATTGTGGTGAATGATTTTTAATGCTGGATTTGGTTTGCTAATATTTTAATGAGAATATTTGCATTTGCATCTATGTTCATCAGGGATATTGGCTGGTAGTTCTCTTTTTTAGTGGTGTCTTAATCTGGTGTCAGTATCACTATAATGCTGGCCTCATTGAATGACTTTGGATTTTTCCTTTCTTTTCTGTTTTTTGGAATATTTTGAGACTAGGTATTAACTCTTCCTTAACTGTTTGGTAGAATTGGCCTATGAAGCTCTCTGGTCCTGGACTTTTGTTTGCTGGGAGTTTTTTGATTACTGATTTCATTTCTTTGCTGGTTATTTTTCTGTTCAAGTTTTCTGTTTCTTTCTGTTTTAGTTTTGGTAATGTATGTTTCTAGGAATTTATCCATTTCTTGTAGGTTGTTCAGTTTATTGGCATATAGTTTATCATAATATTCTCTTAGAATTGTTTCTATTTCTGTGGTGTTTATTGTTATTTCTCCTCTCTCATTCACAATGATGATGTTTATTTATTTGGGTCTTTTTTCTTTTTGATAAGTCTGGCTAGAGGTTTATCAATTTTATTAACTTTTTCAAAGAACCAGTATCTGGTTTCATTGAGCTGTTCTATTGGGTTTTTTCTATTTCTATATCATTTATCTTGTACCTACCTTTTAGTAAGTGTATAGTAAATGCTAGCTGTTATAATTCCAAAATAGCCAGAAGATATGGTAATTGTGACTTGGAGGGAATTCAGGGTTAGAGTTTACAGAAAGTGACACTGGAGATGAGTACTGAAAGACATATATATAATTTTGGAAGTAGAAAAGATATTCTAGGCAGGGAAATAGAAGCAGCAAAGATATAGAGATGTGGACATATGTGGGCTTATACACATTGCTTACAATAGAGCGTTGTAGGAGATGTGGACGGTAAAAGAAAACAAGCAGCAAAAGCTTTTTAGTGCCAAGTGATGGCAATTGAACATTATTCTGGAAAAAATATATCATCAAAGACTCACTTTTTAAAATTAGAAAGAAACACTACTGTCTATGTTTAAAGAAAACAAAAATACTAAAATATAGTAATAGGACAGAATGAAGACAATGAGGTCAGTTAGAAGGCTATTGCCGTGGCCCAGGAATTTCCCACTACCTACATGATGGTTCTTACATCAAGAGGAATAGAAAGGTGATCTCTGCATTTGAGGACCAGATGTTTAAAATACCTAGGCTTACCCAAAGGCCATTTTATTCATGAATTTCTACATCTAAAACATATGTTCCACTCTTTAACACCCAGTTCAAGATACCCAGGGGGAAGAAATCATCCAAAACTGAGCTTCCTATATCCAGGCCCTAATAATAGATAACAGATCTGCCTTAATGCCCCATATCCAGGATTTACCAGAAGTTCCTTAAACCGCACCTGGCATATCAAAGACTGGTAACTGGAAGGATATTTTATTTATTTATTATTTATACCTTGCTTTTTCCCAAGATGGTTTTCAAGCAATGTACCCTAAAGTATAAATAAGTACATCCCATAACCCTTTTGAGAATCCAAAAACTACAATAAAAAAAATAAAAAATAAAAAAAAAAAAGACACCTCTAAGTTACAGGCCCATCCTAGATTCCTGTGCTCAGAATGACACTCTTTGGAAAACTCATACAGAACTACATTTTTTGTTCTTTATAATGAGTAATGGCAAAAGGATAAAATGAAGGATTAGATGGGAGCTCAGCTAAACAAAAGATGAAAGAGATTAAGTTAGAGCCCAATGTCCAACAAGAAAATAGGGGAAGGAGGGAAACAGAATTGAGTTAGTGATCATTAAAAAAAAAAAAAAAAAAACCACAGAGCTTTACAAAAGGGAACAAGTTAAAACCAGTCAGAAGGGAGAATATAAAAAATATATATTTTTAAAAAACTATAGGTAATATCATAAAATCGACACAACCAAATTCCCCATAAGTTTTTATTGTAGAAACTAACACCCTGATTCTAAAATTCTTGGGGATGTACATAGAATTAAAGTAGGCAAATTTTTAAAAAATTTTTACTTTAGCAGACTGAGACTACCTGCTTTCAAGATTTATTACTATGCTACTGTAGGCAGTGTAATATGATTAGAAAAATAGCCAAATATACCAATTAAACAGAATAAAGTTCATAATTTTATGTTTATGTGTAGTCAACTGATTTTTAACAAAGATGCAAAAGCAATTCAGTGGAAAAAAAATAATCTTTTCAATAGTTCTGAAACAACTGAACACTCAAATGCAAAAATAATAAAAGAATCTCAAATCATATTGTACATCTTTAAAATCTGAACTCAAAATGAATCATAAACTTAAATGTAAAACCAAACTAAAAAACTTATAGAAGAAACATAACAGAAAAATCTTTAGACCTTGAGGTAGGCATTAATTTAGGTATGACTCCAAAATCATGATTCATAAAAGAAAACGATAAATTATAATTTCTCAAAATTAAGAACTCCTGGTCTTTGAAAAGAAAGTGTTATGAGAGTGAAAAGAAAAGCAACAAACTGCAAAAAAAAATTTACAAATCACATATCTTATAAAGAACTTGTATGTAGAATATGTAAAGAATTCTCAAAACTCAATAATTAAAAAACAAACAGTCCAATGATTCGAATGGTCAAAAGATTCAAACGCATTTCAACAGAAACAATCGATGTATAGCAAAGTGCACATGAAAAGACATTCAACTTCATTACTCATTAGGAAATACAAATTAAAACTACAATAATAACCACTACACACGTTTTGGGATGTCTAAAATTTAAGACTGAGTATACCAAATATGGGCAAAGATGTAGAAAAACTAGAACTCTCATACACTGCTGGTGGGAATGTGAAGTGGAACAGTCACTTGGGGAAATAGTTTGGTAGTTTCTTAAACCATTAAATATATACCTACTGTATGGTTCAGCAATCCACATATATGTCTTACCCATGAGAAATGGAAGCATATCTCCATATAGACTTGTACTTAAATGTTCATAGTAACTTTATTTGTAATAGCCAAAAACTGAAAATGCCAAATATATATATCAATTACCAGGTAAGTAGGTAAACAAATTGTAGTATATCTATCTATGCAGTGGAATACCACTCCGTAATAAAAAGAATAAACTACTAATACATGCAATAACATAAGTGAATCTCACAATAGTTATGCTGAGTGGAAGAACCCAGAAAAAATAAGAGTGCATATTTTATGATTCCATCTATATAAAATTCTGGAATGCCATTATTATATGCCAACTATACTTCAATTAAAAATAAATAGAAATAAAATTAAATAATAAAGTAAAATTCTAGAACATCAAACTAATTTACAGTAACAGAAAGCAGATCAGTAGTTTCCTGAAAATGGAGGGGTAGGAAGAAGCAGGAGGGAGGAATTACAAAAGTGAATCAAATAATGGGTACCTTCATTATCTTGATTGTGTAATGATTTCACGACTGTATGCCTGTGTGCACTTTAAACATGTGCAATTTATGTCAATTATTCCTCAAAAAGCTATTTAAAAATTAAAAATACAATAAGATACCACTATAAACACACACTGGAATGGTTAACACTAAAAAAGCTGATAATACCAAATGTTAACAAGTATTTTGAACAATCTGAATCCTCATCTTTAGCTGGTGATGGGTATAACAAACATGGTAACAACTTCTTTAGAAAACTCTTTGGCAGTTTCTTATGTAGTTAAAAAATGCATCTGCCCTATAACCTAACAGTTTCACACCTAAGCAATTACTCAAGACAAATAAAATCATTCATCCCTCAAAAAAACTTGGTGACATATAGCTGATATAACAGCTCTATTCTAGCCAAAAACTAGAAAACAAAACAATGGAATACTGCTTAGTAATTAAAAGAAACAATCTACTGATACATCTAATAATAGGTGATTCTTAAAAATATTTCGTTGATCAAGAGAAGCCAGAAACAAATGCGCACACATTTTTTTACTTACCTATTTGGATTTAGTTCAATAATAAGCAAAATTAATCTATGGTGGTAGAAGCAGAATAATACCTACCATCAAGAACAGGAAAGGAACAGACTGGAAAAGGGCAGGAGGAAAATATCTGGCATGATAAAAATGTTCTCTCTTCATTGGGTTTGGGTTCTGTGCATTTGTTAAAGTCATAGAGCTGTACAATGCAAATATGAGCACTTCACTGTATGTAAATTATAGTTGAATTTGTAAAAATGAAACATAATTTTAAAGGACTTGGAATCAACTGTATGCCATAAAATTAAATAATAAAGAAGTAAAAAGTCCTAGAAAAACACAAAACTATCAAATCTGAGTCGAGAAGAAATAGAAAATTTGAATGGATGTATAACAAATAAAAAGACTGAATCAGTAATTTTAAAACATACAATAAAATCCCAGGCCCAGATGGCTTCACTTGAATTTTATCAAGCATTTAAAGATTAATACAAATCCTTCACAAACTTCCAAAACACACAAGAAGGAACACTTCCTAATTCATTCTATGAGACCAGCATTAATCTGATACCAAACCAGACATATATCATAAAAAAGAAAATTACAGCCCAAATCTCCTATTAAAAAAGATGCAAAAATCCTCAACAATATCCTAGAAAATTAAATCTAACAATATACAAAACGAATCATACAGCATGATCCAGTGAAATTTATCTTAGGAATACAAGGTTGTTTTGATGTCTGAAAATTAACTAAGGTAATATACCGTATTAATAAAATTAAAGTCAAAAATCACATGATCATCTCAATAGATGAAGAAAAACCATTTGACAAATGTTTTCATGATAAAAAACTCAACAAACTAGAAATACAAAACTTCTTCAGCCTTATAAAACATCTATGAAAAACCCAGAGCCAACATTATAGTTAGTACTGAAGACTGAATCCTTTCCCTCTAAGATCAAAAAGATGAGGATTTCCATCTTACTACTTCTATTTAACATTAGAGTAGCCAAATCAATTGAGCAAGGGTGGGGGGAGGCAACCAGATTGTAAAGGAAAAAGTAAAACTGTTTCAGATTTACAGATAACATGATCTTATATATAAAATAATCCCATGAAATTCATAGGAATACTAGTACAACTAATAAACAAGCTCAGCAAGGTTACAGGATATAAGATCAATATGCAAGCAACTATTGTATTTATACATACTAGCAACGAACAATCCCAAAATAAAATTAAAAAAACAATTTCATTTACCATAGCCTCAAAAAGATAAAGCATTTGAAAATAAGTTTAACAAAATAATATGTCTAGTCCTCTGAAAGGTATACATATTGTTAAAAGAAAGTAATTAAAATCTAATTAAATGGAAAGATATCCCATGTTCACAGATCAGTAGATTTTAATATTGTTATGACTTACAGGTAAACACAATCTTTATCAAAATACAAGCTAATCTTCTTGCAAAAATTAACTTTTTACTTTGGGTAGTATAAATATTTTAACCTTGTTTTTCTTCCAATCAATGAGCATGGAATGCTTTTCCATTTCTTTGTGTCCTCTTCAATTTCTTTCAGAAATGTTCTACAGTTTTAAGAGTACAGATTTTTTATGTCTTTAGTTAGGTTTATTCCTAGGTATCTTACTATTTTTGGTGCAATTGCAAATGGGATAGATTCTTGATTTCTTTTTCTGCTGCTTCATTATTAGTGTATAGAAATGCAACAGATTTTTGCACATTGATTTATATTCTGCAACTTTGCTGAATTCATGAATGAATTCTAGCAATTTTTTGGTGGTTTTTTGAGTTTTCTACATAGAGTATCATGTTGTCTACAAATAGTGAAAGTTTGATTTGTTCTTTGCCAATTTGGATGCCTATTATTTATCTTTGTTGTCTGATTTCTAAGGCTAAGACTTCCAGTACTATGCTAAGTAGAAATGGTTAGAATGTTTATCCCCATTGAAGATGAGATTATTTGCAGATCTTTCATATATGGCCTTTATGATATTGAGGTATGTTCCACCTATCTCTACTTTGTTGAGAGTTTTTATCAAGACAGGATGCTGTATTTTGTCAAATGCTTTTTCTGCATCTATTAACAGGGTCATATGGTTCTTATCCTTTAGTTTATTAATGTGGTGTATCACATTGATTTTTGAATGTTGAACCACCCCTGCAGCCCAGGAATAAATCCCATAATTCTTTTAATGTACTGTTGAGTCCTATTTACTAGCATTTTATTGCGAAGTAATGATGTCAGACAGAAAATGATGCTGAAATCATTAAATAATCAGGAAATGTAAACAAAAATCATGAGATGCCACTTCATACCCATTAGGAAGACAGACAATAACAAATAATCAAAGAGTCAGATGATAACAAGTGTGGTGTGGATGGGAAGAAATAGGAACTCTCATACATTGCTCGTGGGATTATAAAATGGTGCAGCCACTTTAGAAAACAGTTTGACTGGTTCCTCAAAATGTTAAATATGGAGTTACCGTATAAGCCCGCAATTCCACCATGTCCTTATCCAGCAATCCATTTCCTTACTCAGCAATAAAAAGGGATGAAATATTGATACATGCTACATGATACATAATTCATATAGGGTCTGAAAAATAAAGCTAATCAAAGGTATGGGGGAAGATTATGCACAGTACTAAGTACATAAAAATGAGCAAGACAAGACTACATGGATGTAGCTCTTGAACCACTGCCCTTCAGCAACCATAATACAGATATTCTATTCACATAAACCTTTTAAAATGTTTTAGTGTAGCAAAACCCACTAGAAAAAAATCATAAACTAAGATTCAATTAGTAAGATTAGTTTTTGCTTAAAAGTGATTTTCCATCCAGAAAGAGTGTATTCCTTTCAGGGCTTTTCTCCCATCGGACAGGAGTTGGTATTGCTTAGTACATATTGCAAAGCTAGATTAGCTAAATCATTTAATCAGTGAACCATCCATTTCTTTATTATATCATATAATAGGGAACTCACTGTCATTTCCATTCATTGCCTAAAACATTATATTATTCTAGAAACAGGATTGTGGGCATCTAGAGAGGCATTCTGGCTCAGGAATTACAGTGAGCAACAATGAAGTTAGCTCTAGCTATTAAAGTAACAGATGTAGTCATTAAGTTGATTGAGTCTAATGGGATACTCTTTGTTGGTACTAAGTACTTAAGTACTTAAGTTGGTACTAAGTTGGTATTCTAGGGTAAATCTCTTCCTACAGAAATCTTATGTGCTTAGTAATGCATTGCCATACAATCTCTGTTAAAAATTAATATTTTTGTAAAGATGTAAAGGGCACTTTAAAATCTTTTAGTACATAATGTTATTATTTTACAAATCAGTCAGTTAAAGATAGGCTACAAGTTCAAAAGAAACAAACTTGTTGATTACAGTGTTTGCCTACTGGGAAAAGGCAAATTCTGATCAACTAGAATTTGCAGAGTAGAGAACAGGCAGCCATACTAGGGTGATTGGAGTAAAAGCCAGGAGACTGGGGATATTGCAGATAAATGATCCGAATATACAAAAAAAGTTCATTCTATGGCCTTGCCTCAACCTACTTCAAGAGAGGGCCTAACTCCTTTCTTCTGGGGAGGTTCCTTAGTCAGGTGATACATCCGAGCATTATGGGTTGAAAGTCAATGTTACGTGACTTCTCTGGTTGTGAGGGTAATGCAATCCCTTATTTGAAGCCTGAGGTTTTTTTTTCCTCTCAACATTTTTCTAGGCTAAGGGGAAGCATGGAGTAATAACTTCTTGATTCCTTTGCCAACTTTCTCTAAGCCTCTAAGAGACTTCCTCGTCTTAAGGAGTAGACTGTTTGCAAATGATCTCCAAATTAAACATTCACCTTAGCTGTATGGTGGGGGTGTGGCCCTCTCCTGCATTGTTGAGAAGGAGCCAGCTCTTTGTATATGCTTTCTCTAAAGACCTGTGCAGTGAATTACTCTTACCTGCCAGATTTCTCATTGTCATAAGAGAACAAATGTCTTAAGTACTTGGAAACTCCAGTAATTGAGTTCTAAAATAGGTTCACATTCCAAAAAAATTAGTTCTGACTCAAGAAATTTAAAAAACACAAAATTTTTTAAATTAGATTACATCCAAACATATAATACACTTATTAAAATGCTTTTCACTCTCCTCCTCAATTCTCTTCCCTAAAATCTTCTAAGGGCTATCATACTCCAAATATAGAAAATTTATCTACCCCATTTCTTCACTATTTTGGTCTCTGTCATTCATGCTCAGATAAGACCTTTATCTAGGATGTACTTACTCACTGTGACATATCCTTCCCAAATACCCCCTGAAAGGCAAATTTGAGCCTCCGTTAGCACTATTATCTTGAGAATCTATCACAGTTTCAACCCCAGTTAACATTCCTCTCCATTCAGAAGTCTGAATAATCAGAACCTAATAATGTTTTTCAATACCTGGATATATTAGTATCCACTCAATAGTAGCCAACTTTGGCCACAGTGATGAATATAACCCTCTATACCCATTTCTAAGACTCCAAATTTTTCCCAAATGATTTAATCAGCAATTGATGGTCATCACATTCAGTAACACCAACATTATTTGCCTGTATCCACTTCACCACATCTGCTCTTTTTTTTTTTTAGATTTATTTATTTATTTTAGAGAGAGCGAGAGAGCATGGGCAAGCAGAGGGAGGGACACAGGGAGAAGAAGAGACCATCCCAAGCTGAGTCCGCCCAAGCCCACAGTGGGGCTGATCTCATGACCCTGAGATCCTGACCTGAGCCAACACCAAAAGTACGTCACTCAATGGACTGAGCCACCCACAACCGCTCTTTTTAATGCTAATTTAGAGGCCACAGGAAAGGAATTTATTTGAAATCTGCTTCATTTAAAACATCTTTTTAAAAAATCTTTAAAACATCCCTTTTTCAAAATATACGGGGGAGGAGGGGTCATTTCATCTGTGGCATGGGGAATCTGTCCTGCTGAGAAGATGAAAACAATCTCTGCTTTTCTCAGCACCAACCAAGCATGCTGCTGACTGGCCTTCTCCCTGAAAGTAGTTGATTTGCATGATGAAGTACTTGGCTTTGGTGGGGCTTTTTGAAACTCAAAGGTTTTCTTATGTTGAAAAGCTATTTTGTTTGCTTTTGAGTGGAATGCATTTATTTGAAAGATGTAAACTTCTGGGATTTGTGGTAAATTTGAAATCTTAATTCTACCACATGCTCTTCAATGGGTTGTTTGGTTGGAGGAATATATTTAGCTTGAGATGTAATCACTTAGATTATAACAATTTTAGGAATACTAATTTCAAATCTAAACTGTTGAGGCATAGTCCATATATGTGGAACTAGGAGGCTGCATGTGGGATCATTGGTACAGATTCCTTTTTGGAGATAGGAAAGGTTCTTTCACTTCTTGCTTGAAGCTGTTCATTGACAGTTGTTAGATCCGTGGTAACAATGTCTCTGTGCTCTTTAATTTTTTGTCAAATGCTTTTAAATTCTTTTTAGCTAGCTCATTACATTACTAACAGTATACTATTTCAATATAATAGTTCATCCTTTTATGATACCAAATAGATAGCAGAGTCTTTACCAGGTTACTCAGCAAAGCCAGTTTGATCAATGAGCTAGTTTAAGATTTCAGAAAACATCATTTTGATGAACTCAACTTTATCATTGAACATTTATTTCAAGACAGCTAATAATAATAAAATACTTTATTTGCCTTGGGAATTCTTTAGTATATTTGTAGTACCAGATTAACTTTTTAAAGAACATCTGAGGGATGCCTGGGTGGCTCAGCGGTTGAGAATCTGTCTTTGGCTCAGAGCATGATCCTGGAGTCATGGGATCAAGTACCACATCAGGCTCCTTGTGTGGGGCCTGCTTCTGCCTCTGCCTCTCTTTCTCTCTGTCTGTCACGAATAAATAAATTTTAAAAATCTTTTTTAAAAAATAAATAAAAAATAAACAAAGAACATCTGATTTTCACTGATAAATGCGAAGTAAACCTCCATTTAATCCTGTGCTTAAAGGACAGGAGGGATGGGCTGGCACGTAATGGGCACAGAATATTCTGAGGTGAATCCTGAATAAATTTGTTTAACAAAGGTTATTGATTCCCTGAGTCTATCAAAACCTATCATGGGGATGCCTGGGTGGCTCAGCGGTTGAGCGTCTGCCTGTGGCTCAGGCTGTGATCCCAGGAGTTCTGGGATGGAGTCCCACATCAGGCTTCCTGCTAGGACCTTGCTTCTCCCTCTGCCTGTGTCTCTGCCTCTCTCTGTGTCTCTCATGAATAAATAAATAAAATCTTTTTAAAAACCCCAAAAACTTCTGTGTCTTGCCACCTGTTTGTATCCCTACCTTCCAAGTGTACCTGCAGCCCACAAACAAAAAGTCTAAGAAAGGGGGATCCCTGGGTGGCTCAGCGGTTTAGCGCCTGCCTTTGGCCCAGGGCGTGATCCTGGAGTCCCCAGATCGAGTCTCGCCTCGGGCTCCCGGAATGGAGCCTGCTTCTCCCTCTGCCTGTGTCTTCTGCCTCTCTCTCTCTCTCTCTCTCTCTCTCTCATGAATAAATAAATAAATCTTTAAAAAAAAAAAAAGTCTAAGAAAGGGGTTGAGAAAAAAGATAAAGAATTTACCTCCACCTGAACCAGACTTGAACCCAAAGGACCTTCTGTGCCTTGGGATAGACAGATCAGAAACATTGAAACTCATCTATGACTTTTACATCAATGGCGATGAAAGATCTTCCTATAATTTCCTTAGATCAACATACCTTCTTACTTTAGAAGAGCTTAGTATTGTCTGCAGATTTGAGTTCTGTTAACACATTTTTGGATTGTCCCAGCACTGTTGTGCCCAAGATTGCGAATCCGAGAAACCACCAAGGAGCCCACACCGATGCAAACACACGAGGGTTTATTTACAAGCTGGAGCTTGGGTCCAAGTATGCCCGAAACAACGGAGCAGGGACTTGGACCCCGAGGTGGGTTTCAGCTTAGTTTTATGGGCTGGTCTAGGGGACCTCCAGAGGGGGTGGAGGAATTTCTCAAGTTCTGTTTACATTCTGATATGGGGCTTTCAAGGGCATTGAGCTCTGTTCTCATTTTAATATGGGGATTCCTGCCCTTGCCTTGGGCTCTGTTCTTATTCTAATATGGGGCTTTCTAGGACGTTAAGCTGTAAGCTGTTTTCCTCCTGTAACTGAAGTAATGTAAAGTTCAGCCCTTATTCACAGGGGCCTGGGATGGCTGTACTTGTGATAACGCTGAACTTAAGTGGAATGGCCTTAATTTTCTCAGCCTCCACAAGCACCATTTATTGAACAGCCTACCATTGCTCAGTGCTCTGTGATAAAACCTGTACCATACAGGCAATAGAGAGAGGAGCTCTCTATTCTGTTTAACTGGTTAACTGTCTTCCTGGCCAGTGCTACATAATTAGTTACTGGATAACAAGTTAGGACACCTGATCAAGTCCTCTTTCCTTGCTGTACTTCTTTAGCACTGTCTTGACTATTTTGAGCCTTTGTTCTTCCATACAAATTATAGAATCAAATCATCAAGTTCCTATAAAACCCTATTTTGGGGACACCTAGGTGGCTCAGCAGTTGAGCATCTGCCTTTGGCCCAAGGCGTGATTGTAATTCCAGAGTTCCAGGATCAAGTCCCACAACAGGCTCCCTGCGAGGAGTCTGCTTCTCCCTCTGCCTGTGTCTCTGCCTCTCTCTGTGTCTCTCATGAATAAATAAATAAAATCTTAAAAATATATATATATTTTTTATTTGAATTACAGCTGCATCTATGTATTAGTTTAAACCTTTTGACATTGAAATGAAACTGTTCTGATCAACAAAGATGACAATATCATACGGTTCTACCTAAAAGATTGAAGGGGAAAGAAGTAACATTGTTCTGATAATTGAGTCTGTACTCATGAATATGATATGACCTGAAAATTTGGTCTGATAATTTGTCCCCCACCCCCGAAAAAATTCATATGTTGAAACTCTAACCCCCAAAGATGATGGCATTAAAAGGTGGGGCCTTTGGTTGATGCATAAGTTGTAAGAATGGAGCCCCTTCCACCTGTGAGGATACACTTAGAAGGTGAACCGGGAAGAAGATCCTCACCAGAATGCAACTATGCTGGCACCTTGATCTTGGACTCCCCACCTCCAGAGCTGTGAGAAATAAATTTTTATTTATACTCTACTTAGTCTATGGGAAAGCTACCCAGTCTATTCTGTTATAGCAGCCCAAATGAATAAAGACAATATATTGCTCCATTTACTTGGGTTTTCAATATCTTTTTAAGAAACCCCTATGATTTTTCTATTCAGGCCTTAAACATATGTTATGAAATTTACTTCTAGATCTCTTACTTTTTTCTTTTGCATTTTTTTCCTTTTGCTATTGTAAATGCTACCTTTTTCTTACTACTACACTTTCAGTTTATGCATGTCTGGAAACGCAAATTGATATAAACACTTAAATGCTTATAATAATTAATCTTCATATTCTTTGTGGCTTTCTCTGTAGATAATCATATCACCTGTGGAAGAATGTATCATCTACCTTTGATTTGAAAATTGATTGGATTTTGGGGGAAGAAGGAGCAGAGATTCCTATTCTTGGTAAAATAACATGACATTTATCTCCAAATGAGAGCCCTGGGGTTTCAGGGTCATTTTTGTTTAATTTACAATCAATCTCTTTAATGGATTTTCCCAGCTTTTCCAAACCAAAGAATTTACAATTGATTGATTTTTAACCCAATTTGATCATCAGGAAGAAGGTTTAATTGTTTATATTTCTCAATCTCTTTGAATTTATCTCAACCATATATTTCATTTTTACATGGTTAACTTT
The DNA here is from genome assembly GCF_003254725.2 of Canis lupus dingo. NCBI lineage: Eukaryota > Metazoa > Chordata > Mammalia > Carnivora > Canidae > Canis > Canis lupus. Next base: position 27,974,407 of record NC_064274.1, read on the forward strand.
AGTCTTTTTCCATGGATTATTTACCCTGAATTCATCCAGTTGTCTTTCATCTACCTTTTCTATTGGTTTTGAGTTCCATAATCTATTTCTATTTCACATGGCTTCTTCCATTCAATGCAAAGCCCTTGGAATGTTTTCTTTAATGTCTTGATTTTATCACTGCCTCTTGATTTCATATTATTGTCAGTATCTTAGTTCCATTTTTTTTAAAGCTCCCACTAGTTAGACATAATTTTGATATATTTTTGTCAATGTTTATTCGAATTACCAATTTCTTTACAAGATATGGTTCTTTGTATTCCACTTCTTAAGTGATTTCATTCTGAATGGTGAAAATTGTCAGAGCTTTTCAGGTTTATCTATAACAAACTTTCTCACAAACAAAATTGAATGTGTTTATTTTGCTCATGGTCATTAACAATAGTTTAGTTGGTTTAGAATCCTAGATAGATGTTTGCTTTTCCTCAGCACTTCCAATATGTGATTTTAGTCTCATTCAGTGTCTATTGGTAGTACCACTATTAATGGAAAGTTTGTTATCATCCTAACTGTATTCCTCTCCAGAAGAAATCTTTTTCTCTCTGGACTTTGATTTGGGTTTCGGGAGTTTTCTTGGTTGGTTGGTTTGTTCCACCATAATATGTCCTAGTGTGGTTATGTATTTTTATTTGTTTGTTTACATTTGGGGCTTTGCTTGAGTTTGATGTTAGACACCCATTATGATTTTTTAATTTGAGGGTTCGTGTCCTTCTTCAATTCTGAAAACTCCCAGTCTTTATTTCCTGGAATATTGTCTCTTCCTATGCCTTGCCTTTCTTTTCTTTTCTTTTCTCTTTCTTTTTTTTTCTTTCTTCTTTCTTTCTTTCTTTCTTTCTTTCTTTCTTTCTTTCTTTCCTTCCTTCCTTCCTTCCTTCCTTCCTTCCTTCCTTCCTTCTTTCCTTTCTGGAATACCTCATTCTATCTCTTCATTCTATCTTCTTTATATCTTATCACTTCATAATTTTTTAAAAACATTTTATTTCTCTGTAATATATTCTGGGCAGTTTACTCAATTCCATATTTCAGTTCTCTGGTTCCCATTTTAATTGACATTCATCTGCTATTTATCCCATTCACTGAACTTGTTTTTTTTATAATTACAGTTTTTATATCCATAAATTTAATTTGGTTCTTCTTCAAAACTGCTTGGATTTTTCAAGCAGCCTGATCTTTTGTTCCGGTTTTGTTGTTGTTGTTGTTGTTCTGGTTTTTAATTCTTTATCTCTCCAATCTTTTTAAATATATGTGATTTGTAGTTTTCTTCAGATTATTTTTTGGTCTTCAATTTTGGGATAGCTAATTCTCCTGGATATGTCTACTAGCTCTCTTTCACAGAATTTCTTTTTCTCAAATTCTTCAAAGCACTCTTACTCTGAGCTTATTTCAATAAAGCTTGTTCTGTGCTGATTATTTTGTATATTTTTTCTTACCCACATTGTAAGCTCCTTAAATATCAATATTTTATCTCGTACAACTTTCTTATTACTATGCACCTAATAGGTACTCTATGAATATTTAAATGGATTATGTTCTGAATTTTACCTCTCAAATCAGATTGCAAATTTAAGGAAAGATGCATTTTTGTTCCTTTGATTCTTCCCCACACCTTTCCCAACTCATAACCTCTTTAGTGAGTATTATTAGCAAGTTATTATAAACATTTATGTTTATAAATATTTATATATACCAGTAAATGAATAAGTTTACTAAATTATCAAATACAGAAGAGTAAGAATAACTCTTGGGAACTCAAATCCTTTCTTAGAAGCCAATTAAAAGGTGCCAAGGGGAATTTGATAAAATTTACAACAAAATGCGTTTGCCATCTGCTTTCAATTACATATTATCTTATAATTCTGTCCCAATTGAATATTTTGCAGTTTCAACCTCTTTATAGTAGATATTATATATAAACAAACATAACTACAGTCTTTGATTTTTTTTAATTAGTGCATAGCTGTCCTGTCAATAGTTGAAAATATTTTTAACAAATAGATGTACCACTGCTAGAGGGAAACTCCTTTTCCTAAGGAAAATAATAAAGAAAATGTGAGAAAAACATAAATATATATATGTTTGTTGTTGTTGTTTTAGTTTAAAACCATCACTTCAATTGGTCTCTATAGCTCTGAATATAAAGGAATTAGAAAGTCTTATGAAGAATCAGTCTATCCACTCAATAATCATTTATAAGTTACCTTAATTCAAGTCTTGGCATCACAGAGCTAAATAATCACAATCCATCTTCAAGATTCACTGTATCCTGGGAATGGCAGATAGATCAGCAAATAGCTTGTGATGACTGCTATCTGAGAAAATTATAGTCTATATGAGACTATAGAAGGGTGAGAAAAAGAAGGGCTTCAGAGAGGAAGAATAAGTCTGAGACAGGAAGATCTGAAAGATGAACAAGATCTGATCTCTGGTTCAGTTATGGTAGATAGGTTCAGGTTTTTTAATGTGACAAAGGGAAATGTCTCTGCCATTTATTCAGCCTTCCTTGCTGACTTGTGAAGTTGTGTAAGGTGTCTACACTCATTGCTCAAGCTGAATTATGTGTGTTGGAGCAGGGATTTACTGAGATGCAGCCAAACTCATCCAGTTGATGTGAAAGGAAATCCTAAAAAGAAGCTTTCAGGTGGCTTCCAAAGAATCTCATCTGTGGTCCCACCTGCCTAGTTGAGTTGCTCTACACTTCCCTTCTCCAAGACCAAGTAAAAAATGTTTGATGTTTTAGTGAGAGAGCCTTCTGCCTAAGGAAAGACAAACAGCTCATGATCATCAGGGGACCATAACCTTGACATTGGACTCAGGAGAAGTCTCTCACCACCAATCCTCTAGCCATAGGATCTGATTTCCTTGTTTAGGTTTTTCGGGTGTTTCACTATTTTGTTTTGTGTACATAAGAACTGCTTCTGGGAAGAGGTGAGAGAGGAAAAAATAAGGAGATAAAAGACAGCAAGGCTAGAGCTGAAGCAAAAAGAACACTCTATGCACTCTAAAGAATGAAATAGGGCCCATAAATCAGGAAGGTTCTAATGACCTATGAGACCACAAGGAGATTTTATCCAACAGACAGTGTAGAGCCGTTGAAAGATTTTGAGCCAAAGGATAATAGCAACAGTGCAGATATTGGATAGAGGTAGGGGACAGGCAGTACATGAGTGAATTCAGTCAGAAATTATCAGAGTAATCCAGACCGGAACTCACACAGGCCTGACTATGGTGGTGGCAGCAAGTAAGGAGAGAAGTGGATTGCTTCAGAAGAGGTTGAGGGAATACACTTAGTGAGAGTTAGAACTCCAAAAGTATTTTTTCTTTTTAGTCTTGTATCTCATTTCTTCTTTACCAATTAATGATGTTGTTCAATGTACCCTCGAGCCTTCCTACTCTTTTGGTGTCTTGGGAATCTGTTTTTGAGAAGTACTAAGTCTATTTGTTACAAGTAGAACTTTCTGGTTTCTTACCTAAGTGAAAGGCAGATAAGTGGATAGAAATGTACATGAGAAGGTAGTTGTGGTGGTATCAGTGCACATTTATTTCAGCAGATTGAATTATCTATAGGCATCTGATCTCTGCAAACTAAATCAAGATGTTCTATCTACTCTTACCTCTAGGAACAATTACACCCAAGGATTCCTCCAGAGTTTTAGCAAGAAAGACCTGCACTCTCTTAATTTACCCTCCCCCGGGAAATGAGAGAAGAAGAAACTATGGAAATGTGCCAAACATCTCACCTTGGTTTTTTTTTTTTGAAGATTTTATTTATTTATTTGAGAAAGAGAGCATGAGCAGAGGAGGGAGAGGTAGAAGCAGACTCCCTGCTTAGCAGGGAGCCCAATGAGGGCTCCATCCCAAGACCCCAGGATCATGCCCTGAGCCAAAGGCAGATGCTTAACCAACTGAGCCAACCAGGTGTTCTGGAACATCTCACTTTATTAAAACTACCTTTCAGAGTAATCCAAAAAGGTCTGGGTACTTTATTCCCTAGAGATTACTGTGGGTTCCTCCATTTAGGAGGGAAAGATCCAAAAAAGTTTATTTCTAAAATTCAGCTTTAGGGATTATTTAATTTTACCACTAAACTTGTACCTTGCCTTTAAAATGTTTCACAGTGCTTTAAACCTTGACTTTTCATTATTTTGACTAAAAATTCTATATTTTTGATGCACAAGGTTATTTTTCTTTTTTATTCTCTTACTTTCCCCTTGACTTATGATAACGCAGAAGAATTCTGATTTCTTTTAATTCCCACTAGCAATACTTCTTTCTTTTTGTGGGCTCTCTTAAGATCCCAGAGAAATAGGAATATCTATCTAACTTCTATTTTTTATTTTATAATGATACTAATATATCTTCCATATAAGCAAGGAGCCAGAAGTTTTGACCTGATAAAACATCAAAAATGATGGCATCAAGTTTAGTAAACTGAATTGAATCTTTTAAAGAAAAAAAATAATCCTTTCTCCAAAGATGATGATCCATTCTTTCCTAAGAAAACCTTTGAGACAGTTGTCACATCACCAACCCTGCTTTGGTCACACAGAAAACCTCACGAAATTTCCACTCATGTGGTTACTTTGTAGCTGTTGTTGGAAATAAAAGTTCCAAAACCAGTTGGATACAAAGAGAAGAAAATAAAACTTCACTGAGGCCTGAAATACCAACTTTCACCATATGTTGTCCAACAAAAATCATAAGGGAAAAATAATCAAAATAAAACACAACACAATAGAATCACAGAATCAGGGAGATGGGATTTACTAAAGAGGTTCACCCAAACCTATGAAAATGAAAATCACTTTTACACAGCTGTCTCCCAGACCATAAAGGAATGTATTATGATTTGCATTGATCTGATTAGCGTATTTACATATTGCATCCTTCCTTCTGCACCACTCCCAGTCAGTGGGGCATCCAATACATTAAGAATAATACAGTTCTGAAGTTAGAATAAAGTAAACACTCCCAAAAGTCTTTTGTCTTCCCCCATGCAATTAAAACAACCTGCAGAAAATAGTACAGCATCAAAATGGGTTGGTTTCACTCACAAAATCATAGATTTTATTCTTTTTTTGTACCCTAAGTTTTAACAGTTTGTATAATTAGTCCTTAAGTACACACACACACACACACACAGGTCCTTACTGGTATAAAGTGAAAATTGTAAAGCAATTAGTATACTACTTAGAAACAGTCCAAAATTATAGAATATTATTGCCTTGCAACCATCAATTAAAGCTGTTAACTCAAAGGATGATGGTAGAAAGAATGAGAAACAGTAGAGCAGACATGTAAATTAAAACATGCTCCTGGGGATCCCTGGGTGGCTCTGCAGTTTAGCGCCTGCCTTCAGCCCAGGGCATGATCCTGGAGTCTCGGGATTGAGTCCTATGTCGGGCTCCCTGTGTGGAGCCTGCTTCTCCCTCTTCCTGTGTCTCTGCCCCTCTCTCTCTCTCTCTCATGAATAAATAAATAAAAATCATTAAAAAAATGCTCCTGTGTACAAGATCTAATGAAAGTCAGCCCAAGTCTAAAGAAATCCAGCAGAAGACCTAACAGGAATCAATTTAGCATGGCCTTTCAACTATCCTTTTGGTGGACTACCATGTAGCTTGTTTTTCTTAGGAAACTCTAAGTATCCAGACATGATTGGCTGGAACTTGCAAGGTGTCCTGGCAGGGAAAGAAGTCTTCCACCATAAGCAAGGATGGGATGCTAAGGAAGCTTTAAGGGCTGTGTTATATGGTAGAAATTAACAATAGCTACAATGTATTGACTTAGTACCTATTTCACAAATTAGAAAACTGAATCTTAAACAGACCAAGAAATTTGCTTTAAAAATCACAATCTAGTAAATGGGAGTACAGGCATAGAAGCCAGGTCAGTATGACTCCAAAGTCCACATTCTTTCTACTCTACAGCACTATTACACATCCCAAAGAGTTTATTCGCTCTTCTGCTCTTCACTAACTGTTAGGGGCTGGCAACAGTATGGTTCTCAAGGACAGAGAACCCATGAGGAGCTAGGTAGGAAACTGGTATTCTAACCATCAGCTAGGCTATAGTGGAAGGAATGTCTAGTCCAAGAGAGTGAAAGGGAGCAGACTAGAGAGTGTGAAATCAAGGCAGAACTCTGGTTCTATGTTGCAACTTGATGATGACACAGGTACCTGGGACCCAACTAAGGTGTCTAGGTTCCAGACTAATTGTCTGTAGACACTTAGCAGTGATGGGAAGAGAGAAAAAGAGGCAACTAATGGCTGAGCACTTATGAATGAGGAACGTGGGCATGTGAGGACAGTTTCTGACAGTACTAAGATAGAAGTCTATCTTGTGAGAGTAAATGGCTCAATCTATGAAGTAAAATAAAGATGACTCCAAAGCAAAGTAAATGTATGTGGCCAATATACAATTTTCATAAACTGTTTTAATTACCTTTTGCCATATTATATATCATCTCAAAACTTAGTGACCTAAAACAGCAATATATTACTTCCCATGACTCTGTGAGTTGACTAGACTCACAGAAAAACAGGATAGTTACTCTGCACCACATTGTGTCACTAAGACCACTCACTCAACCATATTCAGTAGGGAGATCAGTTCAAGCTGGGATAGCCAAGATGGCCTCTCCTCTTCCAAGGTCTCTCTCATTACTCAGTGGTAAAGCCCACTCTTAAGACTACTTCATTTAATGGAGTTGTAGAATTGGCTGCATTTCCTGTCAATCAAGGTAACTTCAATTTTCTCTTACCTAGCAATCTCATTGACACATCTGCCTGTAGGACATACTTGTCTTTATTCCTGAAATTCATTATCATTAAGGGGAGAAATTTTGAGAGGAGTTGGAGGAACTGTCCAGTTCTCATAGTTCCCAAACCAAAAATGTTTTCTACAGATCTAACAGCAGGAATCATGATGATTGCCAGGAACACATCTGCAATTTCTAATTTCTCCATCTAAACAAAAGTTTACAGCACTGACATGCACCTTTTATCATCAGAAGAGGGGATAAATATTAGATATCCATTGACTTAGTGTGCTCTTGTGAGTTTAATTACAAATCCATAATATAATAGTATATAACTTAAGATTATAATAAAAAATGTATAGAATATAAAATACAACTTCTAGTTTTACTTCAGCCATTATTTTACTATATACAAGCTTAAACACATAATTTGGCCTTTCTGATTCTCTAATTCCTGCTATGGACCAAATGGCCGTGCCCCCCCCACCAAAAAAAAATTTATATGTTGACTCCCTCATTATTGTGATGGCATTTGGAAATTGGACCTTAAGGAGGTAATCAGGATTAGATGAGGGTGAGATGTTATGATGGGATTACGTCTTTAAAAGAAGAGAAAGAGAGAGAGATCACACAGTCTCCATCATGTGGGGACATGGCAAGAAGAAAGTTGTCTGCAAACCAGGAAGAGAGTCCTCATGAGAAACTGAATCAGCTGGTACCTTCATCTTGAACTTCTCATCTTCTGGAATTATAAGAAATAAATGTCTGTTTTTTAAGCCCCTTATGCTGTGGTATTTTGTTATAGCAGCTCAAGTGGACTAAGACAATCCTCCTCCATAAAATGAGCCGTAGGAATAAGAGATCTCTAAAATCCATTCTAGCTAAAATTGTATTCTATTGTTTTGCTTCCTCTATAAAGTTATATTGCCAAGTAAATATTGCCTGGCCATCAATGTAAAAGTCATCTAAAGAGTAAAAATAACTTCCATTCCAAAGCAAGAACCTGGAAATCATTTCAGAAAATACAGATATTCTGCTTATTAAAACTTCATAGCATATCTGAGTCCATCACTATTCCAGTACTATGACTTAGAAAAAAATGTCAAGCCTGCCTGCTTAGAGAAATCAGAAATCATTTGCCCAGAAAACTACACAGGAACTGGGGAATAATCTTTGCATTGATAGTTATTGTTACCTTGCCTTGGCAATCCAGTGTAAAAAAAATGTTTGAAGGAAAAAAAAAAAAAAAAAAGGAAAAGAGTACTAAAATGCAGACATTTCACTACTTAACCCATAATTGTCACAAACGATAATCTTTTAATCTCTCTCTCTCTTACACATACATACATACTCATAAAGTGCTTCTCAGCAAAAGGTTGACAGCCTAAGAATAAAATAAATCTTTTTTCATGGTTTCATTAGTAAGATGAAAGTCTATTTTTGATTCTAAAAACTACAAAGATGAAAGTATGTTATCATCCAATTTCTTCTTTAAACAATAATATCCCCATAAGCATACATTAAAAATCGAAATGCATGTCCAAGTCTAGGTCAGTGACTTAGGAATTAATTCATAAGTAGTTACCTTTGACTCTGAAGCCCTTTGTGACTCCCAAATTATAGTATGGAACCAGAAAGAAAGGATCTAGCGGTGATTGAACTTTTAATTTTTCTCATTTTAATGTAGAGATAATGTTTCTGGTACCCCCCCGCCCCCCGCCCAAAATCAGATTTCAAAATTACCACATCGGCAGCAAATCCCACAGAGATCATAAAAAAACAGACTTTTTCTAAGTCTCTCCAAATTTATCCTTATGGTGTCAATATAATATGGTGTCCTAAGGGTATTTTACACCATAAAACACACAAATAAAATTAACTTGATTTATCAACATAGAAAAAGTATTTACATATCAAGGGAAATTGGTAGTTAAAGACTCATAAATCATCAGACAAAGAGAAAATCAGCTTTTAAATCCCCTTCCCCTCACCTTGGCAGAGGCATGCCCTGCAGTGATTTTCCACTTGGCTATAAGGTAATTAGCAAACCTAGCCTGCCCAAATTAGACTATTGCAGAAAAATAGCATTGAAATCATTGAGACAATTACCACCCTATCGTCTTTGATTAGGTACTCAGTACATAACACAGTGATTTACCTGAACCACCCAGACTGATTTATGTAGAGTTTTTCATGTAGATAATGAACCAAAAAAGTAATTCAAGTAAGAGTCTACCATTCATTCACTAAATATTTGTGCCAGACATTTAGCAAAAACTAGAAGCACAGTAATGAACAAATGAGATGTGGACTCTGCCCTTCATGGAGCTTTGAGAGGGAGAAAGGAAGAGAAAACTAAATTCAAATTTAACATTAATTTAAAGAGAATATGTGAAATTTTATTATGGCTAATATTGATTTGCCCTATATTATGAGCTCCTCAAAGACATGAATAAAAATCTTTCCATACCTTTAATGGACTATGAAAAAATAAAGTTGGTGCTCAATGTACCTTTATAAATCTTTTTGCAATAAAGCATTTCTAGAAGTATATATATGAACAAACTGGGCAAAGTTTAAGGAACGGGGATCGCTGGGTGGCTCAGTGGTTTAGCGCCTGACTTCAGCCCAGGGTATGATCCTGGAATTCCACAAGTCCCATGTGGGGCTCCCTGCATGGAGCCTGCTTCTCCCTCTGCCTGTGTTTCTGCCTCTCTCTGTGTGTGTCTCTCATGAATAAATAAATAAAATCTTTTAAAAAAAAACCTTAAGGAACACTCTTCTTTACTAATTTCTAATTAGTAGTACTAATTTTCATTTCTAATATGGTACACAATCTTCACAGGTAATGGAGGCAAAAAATCTTGAATATTTTTTTGTAATCTGTCTTGAAATACATAGAAATGTAGCCAGTCCATTTGTTTGCCGTGGATAGTACACATGGGAACACCCAGTGCGGTGCTATGACTTACCAACACTCACAAATGTCAGGTGAATAAATTGAAGTATGATTCAGCAAAGCAATAACTGAACAGCGGCATGCATTCCAAAGCATCCATTTCACAACTTTGGTAGCTTTAAGAAGGACTTTAGGAAATATGGATCATTGATTAAACTTTGGCTCTCATCTGGTCATCAGTGTATTGGTAAGTTCACTCTCTTTATAGTGTGTATATGTAAGATATAGGTTTGTGTATGCTATATTACATAAATGGTATATATTGCCTCTCGTGAAATTCCTAATTGATGGTCCTTCTTTCTGCTCCACTTGTGATAATTGGTTCATCACAGTATAATTTAAAAGACTTTAATGATTTTATTAACCAATCTGTTAAACCACAACTCACCTCCTTCAGGTCTTTGCTTCTTAACAAGGCTTACCCTAATGACTTCATTTGAAATTATATCTCCAAAAAAAATAAAATAAAATAAAAATAAAATAAAATTATATCTCTCCCAGTGCAGCAATCTCTCTCTCCCTTACCTTGCTTTATTTTACTTCGAAGCCCGTATTATCATTTCTTGATCTATAAATTTCTCATTTAGTATTCAGGGTCCATGTAAGAGAGGGATTTCATCTTTCCTATTCATTGCTGTATTCTCAGCACCTAGAATGGTGCTTTGGGCACATACTAGGTTTTCAAAAACTATTTGCTGACCGAATGACAAAAAAAGTCTCAACATCACTCCAAAGTGATTATAGCACTGGATGTCCTACTAATTATGAAGAGTTCAATTAATGTAAACTTGAGTGACTCTAACCTTAATTTTTCTTTTGCAGACCAGAAATATGGAACTACTTTGTTTCCCAAAGACACCAGCCTACCTACCTCCTTTCTATCTTTACTCCTGTTTTCCTTCTTCCAGTAATGCCCTTTATCACCAATTCTACTCTACCTAGATAATTCCTGCTAATCCTTTAAGACAATGTGTGTCCAGGATCTCCTTATCTGAATATCTGAGACATGGTTCTTAGGCATCACAGTCCTAAATCCTAAGGTATCATTGTATTTTGCATTGAAATTATTTGTTACTTGTCTCTCTCTTCAACCAAACTGTAATCTCTTATATAGGACATGGATTGTCTTATTCTTCTTTGCATGAATTCAACACAATACAAACTGAGTGAATAACTGAAACTGAGTTCAGTGCTCTTTGGAGTCAATATCAAATGATTCCAATAGAAGCAGGTGCTTCAGGGAGAAATGGAAGGAAGTCCAAAGATCCGAATTCCAGTACTGACACTGACTACTGGTTTTAAATCTGTAGGAGAGGGCTAAACCAGTTCTAGGGCCACTTCCAAAATAGTAGGACAGTACTAAATGTAACCTAATGAAGTAGTTATTAAAATGTCAGGTTTTCATGCTCCATCTGCTGGTTGAATTGTAGAAAAACTTTGAGGTCATTTTGAAATTGAAAAATGGAGTTAGAAATATTTGTGACCAACAAGGAAAATAATTTTTTTAAACATTGTGTGTACTGTTTGTAAGTAATTAATAATCTAGAAATAAAATAGTTGAGAAAGAAAAATAAACAGGATCACACCCCGGGCTGCAGGCAGCGCTAAACCACTGCTCCACCGGGGCTGCCCATATTCACAGACTCTTATTTTTCATTTTCTTTATTGCCATTAAGGGACTTGCCATAGTGATCCAATGTAGATGAATGAGATGCCAAAGTGAAAAAAGATACATAGAGGTGATTACAGGAGATAACACAAGGTAAAGGTGTTGTGTTATCTAGAAACATTTAATAACATTTTATAGTGAGATTTGGATTTAAAGTTTAAAACCTCAAAAACCTTAGAGATAAAACTAAACTCATAATGGCTTAATTAAAGTTTGAGAAGCATATAAGACATATAGATTCCCAATCTAGCTGATGACTTTTAATGAATTTAAATGGAGAGAGACCAGAAAAGCAAACAAAACATCTTAGCCATGCTCAAATATCATAGAGAATCATGAAAATGATATTTTTCTAAGGGAAAAGGGAAGAAAAAGATTATTCAAGTATCTAACTCACCATTAAAATGTTTGGCTAAATAAATAAATAAATAAATAAATAAATAAATAAATAAATAAAATAAAATGTTTGGCAGCACCTTTCACATATTGCAAAATTTGACTAGACCATTATGGAAAGAGATATTTGTTCAAAGGTGATGATCTGTTGTAAAGAAGAGAAAAAATCAAGGATAAAGACATAGCTGTCAGGATAACTTTGAGAAGTTCTCTTTAACATTCTCATAGTCTCAATATCCTCTTGTTCTAGAAGTCTCACCTACATTAGCTTATCCTAGTGTGCATCAAAGGTCAACTTTCAGACTTTCATACTCCAGTGGGCTCAGGTGTGGGTTTTTCCTTCTTTTTTTAAGGGGGGCAGTGAGGGGCAGATGAGGGAGAGAGAGAATCCCCAGCAGGCTCCGCACCCAGCATAGAGTCCAAAATGGGGCTCGATCTCACAACCCTGAGATTGTGACTTGAGCCAAAATCAAGAGTCAGATGCTTAACTGACTGAGCTATCCAGATGCCCCAGTGGGCTCAGACTTTAAACCTGACATGCCTAATAAACTTGGAGAGTTACAATATCCCCTCCCAAAAAACTCAAAAAATGAATGTTTGCATTTCCAGTTTTGGCCTTTATTTCTAGAATCGATGTATGCACTAATGGATTTTTTTTATTCCAGCCTTTTAAATTTAAAGCTTATCTTCCTGCCCTCTCCTAAATGGAGAAAAATTAACTTGCCCGACTGGAATCCAAGGGCCTGGCCAGGCACATATCCCTTTCTCCTGGCTCTGTCCACCAGTCTTCTGGGGCAAGTGCTGGAGCATCGTGGTCGCCAAGGCTCCTGCCCAAACGTCAAGTGGAGCAGGCTCTCACGGGAGGTGGACAGAGCTTTCCACAAGGAGACACCCAGACATAGGTTTTCTGTAGAACTACACCAATTCATTATTGAGGGAAGCCTCGATGGAAGTAAAAGAACCATGTGCCGTTAGAGATGGGCAAAACACAGAAACACACTATATTTTTCACTGAGGCCAAGCAACAGCACGTTCTGTTAGGCAAGTCAAGAATATGTAATGGAATCTGATGCACAGGAAATAAAGGAAAATTGTGCTTGGTCAAAAAAAAAATTGAAAATCTATTGTTCCACCTACTAATGGAGGTAGAACAATAGACTCAACTGTGTGATAAGTTTCCCTCATTTTAGTTTGGGAGAATAGACTGTCTATAATTGTCTTGCCTATTATAAGTTACTTATACTCTCATTTCTTTAACTTGCTTTGGCTCATTCATTTTTTAAAGATATAATTCCAATGAATCTTGTTAATAGGAATGGAGGTGGAGGTGCCATAAGTAGAAATTAAAAAGCTAAGCTTCAAGGAGATGTTAGGGCAAGGCCATATCTTGTCCACTGTGACATTACCCAGAGATGCTTCCTGCCTGCAGACCACATTTAGAACACCATTTAGACCCCCTATTTATGAATGAATTACATTTGTTTCTTCTACTATCAAATCAGAATCAAGGAGGCATATCTGCCAGAAATACCACATAAATGAATAATTGACAAATAGCAGGAGAGCAAATAATGGGTTATTCATAATCATTTGCAAATGCTTCAAAGAGAAATGAAACCTCAAAATATCCAACTTAGCACTTACCTACTTCATGTTTATGCTAAGGTTGTCACCATGTAAAAGTACTCAAAGATCAAATCTTTAGCTCCTGGCAGTACTTAGCACATTTTTTGCGTGCATAATAGATGCTCAAAAAATATTTGTGGGAGAGGGAAGGAGGAAGGAAAGAGTAAGTTGGCAGGGAGGCATATTGCAGCTAACAATTACAGAATACAACTACAAGGCAGATTATTCATTGAAGCTAGTCAATATGACTTGATAAAGATTTATTAACGCCCCCACTCTAGGCTCTGCAGAGTTTAATACTATGTGAATTTACTTAGCTCTGAAATACACTATCCCAAAACTATATCACTCTTCAAAGTGAAGAATTATTCATCCTATTCTGTAGTGGGGAGATATGGCAAAGATGGAAAAATAGAAAGACAAGGCAAAGCTATTTTTCTGACAAAGAAATCCAAAGTTCTCTCTATTCTCTCACTTTGAGAGCCCTCCAAGTTTAGACTAATGCAAAAGGCAAAAGAGAGGGAAAGCAGATGAGTGAGCTTGGTCATTTTTGGCATTTGTCAAAAAAACTAAATATTTTCCCTCAATGTTTTACATTCAATAATGCCCAACCACAATGTGCCAAGCCTGTTTTCCCTTAATGTTTCAAGCCCATGTGTATTCCAAGGGAAATGTAATCCATGTGTCTCTGATTCGCTTACACTTAAATCATTATAAAATGTTAAAATTTTAAAAACGATGTCCAAGATATCTTTTGGGCCATCCTCATGATCCTCCTTCAGGATTCTTCTTAAGAAGATGGAATTTTGAAGAGCCAATGAAGACAAAGCCCTGGGTAATTAATTAGATTGACTTACTCAGGACTTACAATCTCTGCATAGATATTTGTCTCTGTGTAGAAAGTATGAATTTGTTTAATCATTAAAAATGAAGGAATGACTAGAATTCTTAAATTTGCTAAATTGGCCTCTTTCCTTAGAATATACTTTCGATCTTAATAATTAGGCCTAGCTAACTTGGATTCTTCTTCCCACTACTCAAATAAGATACCTGAAATAATGCATGCAAGATAAAACTTTCTTGAGACTATGTAGGAGAGTGTAAAAGATGGTTGAGCAGCCTGAGCACTCCTAAAGAATTAAGTGCATTATTTCATCAGACAATGCCCCCCAATATGGTAAAAGACAAACACTTATATGATATGACAAACTAAAGTTCTAAAGTACAGAGAATTGGAGAAGCTGACTGTAGAAGCAAAATCAGCTAGGTTTTAGGTGTGAACCCGGGCCCTCTAACCCAGGACAGTCCCGGGGTAATGAGACTTGAATATAGCACATATTCTGTGATTCCCTGGCTCCTTTACTCTGGCTCTCTCCACAGTAGTGCTGGACTTTAGCAAAGGGGGAAGGGGAGAAGTGCACAGCAAATCTGCATCTTTAAAATAAATACTTATAAAAATACTTACACTGGGGCACCTGGTGACTCAATTGGTTAAGCAACCGACTCTTGAGACTCTTGATTTAGGCTCAGGTCATGAGATTCTTTCCCCTTCTTTCTCCCTTCCTCTTTGCCCCTCCCCCTGCTCACATGCATGCACTCTCTCATTTTCTCGCTCGCTCTCTTTCAAATAAATAAAATCTTTAAAAAAAACTTAAATACTATGCTTAAATACCATAAATACTAGTACTTAAAAGAAACGTTTTGCATTCCCTGTTCAAAATGTAGAATAACAAACTAATAACGCAAACCCCTTTGACTGTGTCTACAATTTAAGAAGCAAACAAAAATTAAGAGCTTAAAAGCTATTTTACTTAAAAGTACCCAGAAGGGAGGCTAGTTCCCCCAAAGTGAGAGTGGACAAAGTGAATCTGACCTTTGAGGAAGAAGCACAGAAAGGGAAAAAGGGGGAGGAAATGTGTTTAATCAGTGCTTATGTGCTCTGGTCTGTCATTTCATCCACCTAACAAACATAAATGTAATCCAGGCAGTTTTATCTTAAAAAGGTAGTGCCTCCATCTCTCCTTCTTCTCCCTGGCCTGGGAAGATGCAGCACGTAATTTGCAAACATCCTTGGAGACCAGAGACCTTGTAAAGTCTCAGTACAATCCAATTGATGGCTGCTCAGGAGGAGAAGCAGTGGGAGGAGCAGCTGCACAGATTGGCAACCATCTGGAGACCCAGTCGACTAGATTCTGGCATCTGATACAAAGAGGAAACTGCAGAGACATCCGGGACGCCCTGTCATAAACTTAGTTCCTGACCCAGACTTGTGACTCTGAATTTATTTCATTGGGAAAAAGAAGATCTTAATTTGTTCAATTATGTTTATCTCTATCAGGAAAAGCCTCATACACCCTGCTGCTTCTTTGGAGGAGCCCACAATCAGGAATCATAAAAGTTAGGCAAAATATTTGTAATAAAACAAGAGAGCACTATATCTATTGAGATTATTTAGCATTGCTGGATGTGGTCCAGATAAGGTCCGGCCAAATGTTCATCACTGTCTAGGAGAACGTGAAAGAAAAGGATACTTCACTTGAACGTGACTTTCATTTTGCACTTGAAGTTACAGAAACCAAAATTCTATGGGCAGGAAATTGATTTTAACAAGGCAAAATTTGTTTCCTTTAAAAAATGAAAAAAGAACTAACAAAAGCTCTTTTCATGATAATTTGCACTAGTACTCTTTGTGTTTTTTTTATAACACTGATGACTCTCCTCCTTAAAAGTCTTGGCTCCAGGGACACAGTGTTCTTCAACTTCCCTTGTTTCTCTTGTCAAACTCTTTATCCTCCCAACACCCCCACTGCCATTACCTCTCCCACCTTACAGAGATTCATGAAGATTAATGAGAAATATCCCAACACTCAGACATGGACACCTTGTACCCTCTCCTTAAGAAATTCATTTATTTTCTTAGTTTTGATAGTTTGGGTATTACATCAGATCTATATTTCTAGCACTACAATTTTCTCTCCAGTGTAGTGATTATCCCTGATTCTTCAACATTGGCACTGTGTTCTTCTGCACAACTAACAATTTAACTAAATAAGCTGGACTCAAAGGGGTGCAGTCAGAAAGCAGTTTTATTTCTCTCCACCACCATCTTTGCTCACCATGGAGACAGTTCAGCTAAAGGAAGTGTAAAAAGAGTGCGGAGTAGTAAAAAGCTCAGACCCAGGAGAACCAGAATACCTGAATCTCAATCCCAGCTCCCACAACTAATTATAATTAACATACATGTTAGTTAATAGACTATACTATATCGTATTAGTAGCTATCATTACTATTATTTCAAGTACATCCTTTAATTTTTCCAGCTACTATAAGATGAAAAAGACCATCATTTTCAGATTTTTTACAAATCCAATAAAAATTCCAGTCATTTATCCTATTCAAAGTTTATTTTTTTCCATAGTGCAGACCTGATCTGGGCTTTTGCAAACCAACAATGGGGAAATCAGACATAGTCTGTTCTTCTTAATGTTTTTCTAACTTTTCTTCATTATCCTTTCTCTAGTCATATTTTTCTTCTAGATTCTCCAATATCAGGGTGGGAAGGAAGGAGTAAAGGGGGAAAGGACATTTTCCTTAATGGTCCCATCTGAAGTTTTCTCTGGCAGTGAAATGTCTTCTATCAAGGCCGACATTCAACTGCTGCCTGTTTCACATGTTTGATTCTTTCTCAGTAACTCTTTAGACTGGCTTCATCCATATTAGAACACCTACACTACATAAAACAACCATATGTCTTCTGCCCTGGACAGTCATGGTGCATGTATGTTGGCCCAGCATAATTATTAACACCATCCCTCTTTTAACCTTAAAACTACCCTGATGCAGAGAATAAATTATTTAATCACTTAATACTGTACAATTGCTCAACCTGAACAACATACTCTCCAGCTGGCCTCTCCCACACTGTGTGGCTCTACTATCCTTCAGTCTCCTTGGAATCTACCACTTCGTCCATCCAATCAGCAGGCACATGAAATAAGATGGTGTGGCAGGTTGCCTAAGAGAATTTTAGAAATCAATCCTCAAACTGGCATAAATCATTTCCACCCACATACCACTGTCCATACCATATCTAGCTACAGGACTTCAACTTAGAAATGCAAAGGAAACTGGAAAATCTAATTTTCTTGTGTGTCCAAGAAGATGAGAGCAAATTGGTATCTTGCCAGCCTCTGCATAATCTATTCTCTGGTCACCAAATATCCATTTTAATCTTCTTCCCACACACAGACAACATCGACCCTCTCCCCAGAATGACAACCCAAAATCCCCTCCAGTCATGGTGTCCAAGATTTCAGATGATGTTCAGTCCCCTACTTCAGGTCTACTTCTTATTGTTTGATGTCTGATTGACTAAAATGATGTGTCTTCTACTCCCTTCTTCCTTATGTATACTCAATATTCAATATAACAATGGGAGAACAGGGACAGGATAATCTCAATAAATATCCTGTTCAGAGAGAAGAATGGAAGACATATGATTGTAACTGGGCAGACACTGTGTTAACCCCCTGTTCTGGGGGTGAGGTAGTTTTTGTTTACCCAATTCTGTTCTCAGTAAGGAACATTCTCATTCATAATTCTCTTTTGTCCTTGGCCTTGCCCTCAGGGTGGATACCCATATAAAGTGGGTATTGAGTAGTAGGTCTTCTCTGAAAGCTCTTAAATCTTTGAAAGTATAATCTACTTATAAAAATTTTGGGATCCATGGCATGCCTGGGTGGCTCAGTGGTTGAGTGTCTGCCTTTGGCTCAGGGTGTGATCCTGGAGTCCTGGGATTGAGTCCCACATCGGGCTCCCTGCATGGAGCCTGCTTCTCCCTCTACCTGTGTCCCTGCCTCTCTCTGTGTCTCTCATGAATAAATAAATAAAATCTTTAAAAAAAAAAAATGGGGATCCAAAGTTTGCATTGTTGGGACCAGTCAAAGGCTTCCTAAACTAGTGTTGTGTTTTGGGGGGGAATAAATTCCCTCAAACACTCAGTGGACTTCTAATCACTTTATTTCCAGTCATGCTGTGTATACCAGTAACCACACCCAAAATTATTTGCTAGACATAGTAAGATGTGGCATTTAAAAAGACTTTGAAGAAAAAAAATTCCAGTAAAATGTCTTTGTTGAATGCAGTGATTCAGGCAAAAGATCAAATTAAGGGTGTGTACCTCTCATTCAAGCCAGTTAACTTCAAGGTAGTCAATGCTGAGTTGAGAGGCAGAGAGAGGCATGAAGATAAGAAAGCAAATAAATAAAAGGCTAATGAGATTTAATTAACTCCAGCTGCTTTAACAAATATTCTTTTACTTAAAATAGCCACTTTTCCTTCCTTCACGTTGTTTTGTGCAAATACCTGTCTTTTTAACACCCTCACTAAATAAACATACAAGTTAGGCTTTTTCTTACATGGCAAAAGTTATTAAATACATATCTGCTGTTCTTGTTTGAGCTAGTCAAGTACGTCAAGGTATACTCTATGGAATCTTCTGTCCTGTTATGGTTGAAATTTGGCCTCATAAATATAAGAAAAATATCCACACTCCTGTAAGGAGAGGGGAGAAGGTGTGGTGTCCCATTTTTTTTTTTTTAAGATTTTATTTATTTACTCACAAGAGACAGAGAGAGGTAGAGACACAGGCAGAGAGAGAAGTAGGCTCTCTGCTGGGAGCCCAATGTGGTACTCAATCCCAGGACCTCAGTATCAGACCCTGAGCAGAAGGCAAACACTCAACTACTAAGCCACTCAGGCATTCCAGCAATATATCCCTTTAATCAGGAAGTCATTTAACATTTGAATCTAGTATTTTCCACTCTGCCTGTGTTCTACAAGTTTAAGTCAGGCAGTAGTGCTAAACATCTAAGTTTAAATAAAGTAAGATGGACCTATTAATTAAAATATCAGAATTAGAGCAAAAAATTCACAGTATTCAATATTTAACAAAATCTTATAACTTGAAAATTGGAAAATGGGAAAATTTTTTAAAGATTTTATCTATTTATTCATGAGAGACACAGAGAGACAGAGACACAAGCAGAGAGAAAAGCAGGCTCCATACGGGGAGCCCGATGTGGGACTTCATCCTGGGACCCCAGAATCACACCCTGAGTCAAAGGCAGATGCTCAACTGCTGAGCCACCCAGGCCTGGAAAATGGGGAATGTTAAACAAATTGCTGTATGTTGCCATATGGAATAAGGGAAGTAACTTTTAGTTTGGAGAATAACTTGGGCAAACTAATTTCTTTTTTATCTTCTATGAGTTTTGGAAGTGGACCTGAATTTTTTTAATGCCAAAAATAAAGTCACTTATTATGACTTTGATAAATAATACTGATTTGGTTCAATCAGCCATGGGCAAGACAGATGAGGGTGAATTCGTTCATGATATATAAGGAAAGGAAGGAAGACAGGAGGGAGGAAGAAAGGGAGTAAAGAAAGGAGGGAGGAGAGGAAGAGAGGAAGGAAAGAAAAAAAGGAAAAGAGGAAAGGAGGGAGGGAAGAAGGGTGAATTGCAAAATGGAAGATAGTTTCATTGAAGACTCTATATGGTTAACCAGATTCAAACTGGATTAAAACAAGATTCATGGAGGGAAATTATGTACATCAATTGTTTAAAAGTAGCTTGATTATAAGGTTTGTAGATTCAAATTTAGAGTTGCTTGGTTGAGGAGAAAATGCCAACCACAGTAAAAGGAAGGCATAGTGAATGTTAGACATTATTCTAGGTACTATTATTTTCATTAGTTGGGTTATTATACTTCATTTGAACTTAGATATTTAATGATACTGCCCAATTCAAATTTTGCAGAACACTGGCAGAAAAGGAACAATAGAGAGTTCAAACATTAAGCCAAGAAATTATAATAAAAGTACTATTGGAACATGAATGAGGAAAGCCTTTTTATTTAGGGGACAGTCATGGGAGCTCTGAAATGATTTCAAGAGTCCATTATAAAGCTACTGAAGTAAGTTTTTTAAGATGAATTGGATCTATCAGGCAGACACAGTGGAGAAAGGGACCCCATGCCATTGGAACAACAGCATATATTGCAGCATGAGCCCATGAAAGAATCTGTAGTGTCTGTTAGATGGTGGATAGCAGTGGCAAGAGCTGGAGCCTGAAAAACAAAGAGATTGGTAAGATCACAAATTACTTTGGGTGATTATAAACTTCTAAAAAGTGCTTTGTCTCTAACCAGTGGACAATAGAGACTCATGAGGGATTTTAACAGATGAATGGTTCTTCTAAAAATAATTTTTTAAAAAACCTATAGATGTGTAGGAGAAAGTGAGATTGGGGGCAGGGAAACTACTTAATTGCTATTTTGCAGGCAAAAGAAGATGCATGCCTGAACTAAATCAGTAGTGATGGGAATAGAGAAGACGAAAGAGACTCAAGACATATTCAGGAGAGAGGAAAAGTCCAACTTACATAAAAACTAAATATGAGTAGAAGAGTCAAGAAAGAACCAAAGCTTCTGACTTTGATGACTGGTGGATGATCGTACCATTAATTGTGGTGTGGAATATTGAAGAAAACAGGCTTGAAGAGGGCAAACAACAGATTTGTTTAGAATAAGTTAAAGTCATAATATGGTAAGCCAGTAGAGGTATCTCCTAGATATTCCGAAAGGAGTACCCAAAGCTCCAGAAATAGACATGCTAAGATGAAGATTTAGGATCCAGCAGTGTGGTGGAATCCAATGAAGATGAAACCCTCTCAGAGACTAGATAAAAGCAAGTATCAAAGAAGTAAATGAAACTTCTGGGACATTAGATAAGAACTGGTCATTTTTAAAGATTTTATTTATTTATTCATGAGAGACACAGAGAGAGAGGCAGAGACACAGGCAGAGGGAGAAGCAGGCTCTTTGAGGGGAGACCCCAATGTGGGACTCAATCCTGGTACTCAGGGTCTACACCCTGAGCCGAAGGCAAATGCTCAACTGCTGAGCCACCCAAGCACCCCAAGAACTGGTATTTTAAGGGATACTTGGGTGGCTTAGTGGTTGAGCATCTGCCTTTGGCTCAGGTTGTGATCCTGGAGTTCTGGGATCAAGTCCCGCATCAGGTTCCCCTCAGGGAGCCTGCTTCTCCTTCTGCCTATGTCTCTATGTCTCTCTCTCTCTGTGTGTCTCTTATGAATAAATAAATAAAAACTTTTTTTAAAAAAAGAACTGGTATTTTAATGCTTTTGGTTGCAAGTAATGGTTTGGCTGGGTCCCTTGTCTTTCATTCGCCTTCTACTGTCTTCCTGTTCTCACACTGTGCCTTTGTACCCGGAAAAACTGAATCAGTCCCCTTGAGACCATTTAGCAGCTCTGATAGGAATTTGATATGAGAGAAAACTGAAGCTGTTGATTAAATCATGCGCAACAGTTAACTGCAGGATTCAATTATGTATACATGGATAATTGAGACTCACATATGTGAAAAAAAAAGTTTAAACATTCACTAAAATCTTATAAAGACATCTAAATTTCTAATTTCCCAGAATGGAAGAATGGATTATTCTCTGTTTTCATAACATACTTCATGACCACCACAATACCAATTTCTTTCAGCCAAGAAATGTGAAGTAGGAAATAAAATTCTTAGTGTCTGTCAAGCCTCAGAAAACACATTGGCCATCAATGAAAGAACAACTCTCTTTACTCCAAACTCCATGTTGTACACTACACCTCCCCACAGACTGTGAATTTCTTCTCTCCTAGTGTCTATCATACTGCAGAGGATATACAGTTTAAGAAAAAAAAAAACTACCTTTCCTTGTCTCTTATAGTGAAATATGAAGTCAAACTTCTCAGAGAGTAAGAGAAAGCCACATTAGGAGATATCTGAAGCTAGACAGGAGCATCCAGTCTAGCTTCAGGTCCAAGCAGAAGAGCCATCCAACCAAGCCTCTGGCAGTCCACAGAATGGTAAGAAGTAATGAATTGCTTTATGCTACTGAATTTTGAGGTAATCTGTAACAATTAACTCATAACTAAGAAAACATTTTTAGACCTAAAGGCTGGGTTGGATCTTGGATCCTAGCCCTTCATCTGATAAGACATTTGCAAATATCTTTTCCCAGTCTGCAGGTTGCCTTTTTGATATGTTGACTATTTCCTTTGCTCTGCAGAAGATTTTAATCTTGATGAAATCCCAATAGTACATTTTTGCTTTTGTTTCCCCTGCCTTTGGAGACATGTCTAGCAAGAAGTTTCTGTGGCTAAGGTCGAAGAGGTTTCTGCCTGTGTTCTCCTCAAGGATCTTGATGGATTCCTGTCTCACATTTAGGACTTTCATCCATTCTGTGGTTATTTTTGTGTGTAGTGTAAGAAGATGGTTCAGTTTCATTCTTCTGCATGTGGCTGTCCAAATTTTCCCAGCCCCATTTAGTGAAGAGACTGTCCTTTTTCCATTGGATATTCTTTCCTGCTTTGTCAAAACTTAGTTGATCATAGAGTAGAAGGTCTATTTCTGGGTTCTCTATTCTGTTGCTTTGAGCTTAGTGTCTGTTTTTGTACTAGTATCAGACTGTCTTGATGATCACAGCTTTGTAGTATAACTTGAAGTCCAGAATTGTGATGCCACCAGCTTTGGTTTCCTTTTCAACATTCCTCTGTCTATTCAGGGTCTTTTCTGGTTCCATACAAATTTTAGGATTATTTGTTCCACATGACAGGAATGTACACACTCACCACTGTTATTCAACATAGTACTTGAAGTCCTAGCCTCAGCAATCAGGCAACAAAAAGAAATAAAAGGCATTCAAATTGGCAAAGAAGAAGTCAAACTCTCCCTCTTCACAGTGACATGATACTGTATACAGAAAACCCAAAAGACTCCACCCCGAGATTGCTAGAACTCATACAGCAATTTAGCAACATGGCTGGATACAAAATCAATGCACAAAAATCAGTGACATTTCCATACACTAACAATGAGACTCAAAAGAGAAATTAAGGAATCATCCCATTTACAATTGCACCCAAAACCATAAGATACCTAGGAATAAACCTAACCAAAGAGATAAAGGATCTATACCCTAAAAACTACCAAACACTTATGAAAGAAATTGAGGAGGACATAGAGAGATGAAAAACATTCCATGCTCATGGATTGGAAGAATAAATATTGTGAAAATGTCTATGCTACCCAGGGCAATTTACACATTTAATGCAATCCCTATCAAAATACCATGGACTTTCTTTACAGAGTTGGAACAAATAAT
This sequence comes from Canis lupus dingo, assembly GCF_003254725.2. Classification (NCBI taxonomy): domain Eukaryota; kingdom Metazoa; phylum Chordata; class Mammalia; order Carnivora; family Canidae; genus Canis; species Canis lupus. The sequence goes on from NC_064274.1 coordinate 27,998,079, forward strand.
CTTAAGATTTGTATGGAACCAGAAAAGACCCTAAATAGCCAGGAAAATATTGAAAAAGAAAACCAAAGCCGAAGGCATCACAATGCCTGACTTCAAGCTCTATTACAAAGCTGTGATCATCAAGATAGTATGGTACTGGCACAAAAATAGACAAATAGATCAATGGATAGAATATAGAATCCAGAAGTGGGCACTCAACTCTATGATCAACTTATCTTCCATAAAGCAGGAAAGAATATCCACTGGGAAAAGGACACTCTCTTCAATAAATGGTGCTGGGAAAATTGGATAGCCACATGCAGAAGAATGAAATTGGACCATTCTCTTACACCAGACACAAATATAAACTCAAAATGCAAAATGGTTGAAATATCTAATTGTGAGACAGGAATCCATCAAAATACTAGAGGAGAACACAGGCAACACCCTTTTTGAACTTGGCCACAGTAATTTCTTGCAAGATACGTCTATGAAGACAAGGGAAACAAAAGCAAAAATGAACTATTGGGACTTCTTCAAGATAAAAGGCTTCTCTGCACAGTGAAGGAAACAATCAACAAAACTAAAAGACAACCTACAGAAAGGGAGAAGATATTCTCAAATGACATATCAAATAAAGGGCTAGTATCCAAGATCTATAAAGAATTTTTCAAACTCAACACCTAAGAAATAAATAATCCAGTCACGAAATGGGCAGAAGACATGAAAAGACCTTTCTCCAAAGACCTACTTATGGCCAAGAAGCGCATGAAAAAAATGCTCCACATCACTTGCCATCAGGGAAATACAAATCAAACCACAATGAAACACCACCTCACACCAGTGAGAATGGCTAAAATTAACAATACAGGAAACAACAAATGTTGGAGAGGATGTGGAGAAAGGGGAACCTTCTCGCACGGTTGGTGGGAATGCAAACTGGTACAACCACTCTGGAAAACAGTGTGAAATTTCTTCAAGAAGTTAAAAGTAGAGCTACCCTATGACCCAGCAATTGCACTACTGGGTACTTACCCCAAAAATACTGATGTAGTGATCCAAAGGGTCACCTGCACCCCAATGTTTACAGCAGCAATGTCCAATAGCCAAACTATGGAAAGAGCCAACATATCCATCAGAGATGAATGGATAAAGAAGATATGGTGTATATATACACAATGGATTATTACTCAGCCATTAGAAAGGATGAATATTTACCATTTACATCAACATGGATGGAACTGGAGGGTATTATGCTGAGCAAAATAAGTCAATCAGAGAAAGACAATTATTATATGACTTCACTCATATGTGGAATATAAGAAATAGTGCCAAGGATCATAGGGGAACAGAGGAAAACTGAATGGGAAGTCATCAGTAAGGGAGAGAAACCGTGAGAGAAAAACCATTTCTTAATTATAGAAAACAGACTAAGGGTTGCTGGAGGGAAGGTGGGTGGAGGGATGGGGAAATTGGGTGATGGGCATTAAGGAGGGCATGTGATATGATGAGCACTGGGTGTTATACACAACAGATGAATTGTTGAACTGAAACTGATGATGTACTATATGTTAGTTAATTGAATTTAAATAAAACAAAATAATAACAATAAAAATAAATTTAAAAATAAAGGCAGGGTTAAAACCAAGATGCTCCCACACAAGAAGAAGGAGTAATGGCATTATAAGTCATTTACTTGCATGCTGGTTTAAACTTAAAGATTTTTTTGGGCAGCCCCGATGGCCCAGCAGTTTGGCACCACCTTCAGCCCGGGATACGATCCTGGAGACCCGTGATCAAATCCCACATTGGACTCTCTGCATGGAGCCTGCTTCTCCCTCTGCCTGTGTCTCTGCCTCTGTGTGTGTGTGTCTGTCATAAATAAATAAATAAATAAATAAATAAATAAATAAACAAACAAACTTAAATTTTTTTTTAATGGAAGTACTGATACTTATTGATTCATCCATTCTACAAGAAATTATGAAGTGCTGTAACACAATAGACACTCTTCCAGATGTCTGGGTACCCAGTTGTAAACAAGATGAGAAAGATCCTGCCCTCATGATGCAGCTTACACTCAAGTAAAGGGTGGGAAAAGTAGATAATTAGTAAACTGTAAATGAGCAAAAGAGTTTTGGGTCACTAAAAATACAACATGGTCATGTGAAAGAGAAAGAGTGGGTGAGGAACCTTCTTAAATTGGAGAATCTAAAGTGTTGTGTAAGAGTAGGGTTATGTGAGATGAGACCAGAATAATGAGAAATAACCAACAATGAGAAGATCTGCAAGGGAAGAAGAGAGGAGAGCTGTCCAGAGGAAACCACTGGTGCCAATGCCCTGCACAGGATTGGATTAGGCTCACTGGAGGACTAGAAAGGCCACTGTGACCAGAGCAAGGTATGCAAGAGGGGAGAGATATGACCAGAAGAGGAGGCAGAGGCCAGAGAAATAATGCAGAGGGCTTGCAAATCACGGGGAATCATCTGGGCTTTATTCCATAGAAGATAGAACCCATTGGAGAATGTAACTATGGGCTGTTGTTAATTTGCTTAAAGAGTACCCTTGAAAAAACTTTTCAACTCAGAGGCTGAGGACCTATTTCAAAGGTTACCTCAACACAGATGAAAGAAAGTTTACACTGATGCCAACCAAGGGAGAGGGAACATGCCAGGAAGGAGGCCTGGAACACATGCAAAACTCAGCTCCTCTGACCACTACAGCGATTGTAGCAACGGCCGACAGAATACTGAGCTAAGGGAAAAAAAACAAAAAACAAAAAACAACCGCCGCCACAAAGAAAAAGGCCAAATTCTATATTCCCAATGATAGCAGTGACTTAATACTTTCATGTCAGAGACTACAGAGAAGCCACATCATCTCACTTGATCCTTACAGCCACCCTGTGAAAAAAGCTAAGAAGGTTTTATTGCCATCTTAGAGATGGGAATCAAGATTCAAGGAAGCTACACTGCTCCACCAAAGCCACACAACCCAGGGTAAAATGCAGATGCTCTGTCCTACTTTCTTATTCCCTTCATTAAGTCACACTGCCTAACTAGATCCTAAATAAAGTACTCCAGAAACATGTGGAAAATTATACAACATGGGGAATTGTTTCAAAACTCATCAGCAACAATATACTGAAAAGTAGCCTCCCTTTCATCTGCATGGGACCCAAGGTTGGGTTGTGGTGCTTGGGGATTCAAAAACGGATATGCCAGGGGCGCCTGGGTAGCTCAGTCAGTTAAGCAATTGCCTTCAGCTCAGGTCATGATCTCAGGGTCCTGGGATCAAGCCCCAAGTTGCATCTGGCTCCTTGCTCAATGGGGAATCTGCTTCTCACTCTTGTGTGCTCTCTTTCAAAAAAATGGATTTAAAAAAAAAATCTTTTTAAAAAAATAGGTATGCCCTTCTGAATAGGATATAATAAACCTCACCTGACTGACCTGATGAGGTCTATGTCCTCAACAAATGTGAAAGAGAAGTTCATGTCCCATTAGTGGCTTAAATTTGAAACTTTGCTCAGCAACTTAAATTTCAAAAACAGTGCCTAACTCATTTGGCAGTCTTTTATGGAGTTTCTTACCGTTCTCAGCAAACATTGGAAATAACTACTGAGAAAAAGACACTATGTGTAACTCTCTCTTGTTCTGGTCTGTTCTCCATTTTCATTTACATTTTCCTCAAACAGAATAAAATCATGTTACTAAGGAGCCTGAAATTCTCAGAATAATTCTGCAGCAAATGAGTAAGTCCACCAAGTTTACAAATAACTGAATATTATATGTAAAAGTTCACAAAGAAAATATTAGCAAACATACAGCAAATAGCTTTCAATAAATCAGAAGGGCCTTTATCATGGATTATAGTGACCCCTTTCCTAGAGTGCTCATGGATAATTTGGGAGACAAATCCTAAACTAATGTTTATCTTCAAGGAATGTTTTAATTAATGTCTACATCTTGATAATGAGGTGCTTTGAAAGGCTGAAAGTACAAACATTCCATGTACCAAAATATTTTTAATTAAGTATTTAATAACCACATATGCTATGAGGAAACATATGGGTTTTGATTTATTATTTATTTTTAAAGCAATGAATTTTAAAACAATATTTTGTGTTGTACAATAGATTATTTGATTCATAATCTGACAACCTAGTGTAAAAATTCCAATCTATAGGTCACTGAGTCATTTTCATAATGTATTTTTCAAAGCTGAGGGACTCAAAACTACAAAAATGTTTTGGGGTTTCTACATCACAAACTTTGCTTCCCTAGTGGTATTTAAGCAGCCCCTACAGAATTCACAAAATGATATGCCCCTCAAGTTTTTAAATTATATCCAGAAAGAACATTATGCTTGCATTATCCCTGTGGACTACTTGCTTTTGACATGATTCAACTTGTTTTGTTTTCTAGTGTTGAAAGGGGTGGAAAAATTGATCTGTTTAATGAACATTTCTGAAAAATATTAACACACAACAAGTGAAAAGGGACGTGCTTTTAAAAGTGTAGAACTTAGAAGAAACAAAGCCAGCTGTTAGGGGGTAGAAAATGAGTCTACTGAAAAAATGAGCACAGTTTTATTTTCAAGCATAGTCCCAAGTAACAGCACTGCTTTGAAACATTAAGAAAATAAGTTCCTGTGGAAGGAGACTCACAAAGAGTAACCAACCATAGTAATAATAATTATCATTACCACCTAGAAGCCTGATGTGTAAGGTACTGTGTACACACTGCAGAGTGAGTTTGTGTGAACATGAACGGTAAGCAGATCGCCAGCAGTGAGCACATTTAAAGGACTTGGTGGGACAGAGAAAAGATTTCTGAGCTCAATACAACTGAGTTCTCCTGGGTCTTTGGCTAATTAACAAAAAGACTGGTGCCTCCATTCCTCAACTCCAGAATGAAGGAGGGACAGCATTGGGCAACCCCTATGGTGCTTTATAATTCATCCTATAATATCATTAGAAAATAAACATAGAATTAATTATAAGAACAAAATAATGATACACCTATTCCCACAGGCAATAATTTGGAGAACTTTTTAGTTGAAATATGGCAAATTACCTAGCAATACCATAGCCACACATTATGCTTTATCCTATAATAAGTCTTGGAAAATTATTGGAATTTGAGTCCCTATTTCTTTCTAGCCATTACTGTTTTGTCACCAGAAAATTTGTACCCCTGGGACACTTGGGTGGCTCAATGGTTGAGCATCTGCCACCAGCTTAGATCATGATCCCAGAGTCCTGGGATCAAAGCCTGCATCAGGGTCCCCACAAGGAACCTGCTTCTCCCTCTGCCTATGTCTCTGCCTCTCTCTGCATGTCTCTCATGAATAAATAAGTAAAAAAAAAAAAAATCTTAGAAAAAATTTTTAAAAAATTGTTCCCATCACTAGTGTCCAAGATGTAACAAAGAAGATTCCCACATCAGTAGGTAAGTGCTGGCACTTTCCACACACTATCTCTTTAGACAATATGCATAGAAAGTGTTATCATCTCTGTAATGCACATGAAGGAGCTGAAGCTCAGAAATTCACTCCGCTCATGAGCTGATATTTACACCCAGCTTTAAAAATGGTACATTTTCCCCATACCATCATTTGATGCCATCACAAAACTAAGAAAACATTGAGTAATGAAAATACAGTTTATACTACATTTATGTAAAACACTGGATCTTTACAAACATTTAAGAAAATATCATTTCAAAATTTTTCAATTCATGGTCATTTGCTTATGGCTCATTGTCTATTGCTCCCAAACAAAATGAAATTATCTGTGTGTCTATCTGATCCATTGGATTGGAAGATCATCAAGGTCAGGAGTTGTGTATGATTCATTTACATATTTCCAATCTAGCACTCTGCCTGCCCAATGGTAGTGTTTAATAAATGTAGACATAGGGGCACCTGGGTGGCTCAGTGGTTGAGCATCTGCCTTTGGCTCAGATTGTGATCCCAGGGTCCTGCAATCAAGTCCTGCATCAAGCTCCCCACAGTGAGTCTGCTTCTCCCTCTACCAATGTCTCTGCCTCTCTCTGTGTCTCTCACAAATAAATAAATAAAATCTTTTAAAAAATAAATAATAAATGTAGACGTAATTTGAAACATTTGAGATAAATTTATGGGCAGTAATCTGAGAAAATCCTAACCATGATATTAGTTTGTTTCACTTATTTTCCTTTACTACTACTTTTACTAATTTAGGAATTAGGGGAAAGCACCTTTGTTAACTTTTAGTGACAAACCAGGTTGAGTGGGCCACCCGCATTTTCTATAAGCATAGTTTGGGAACCACTGGTCAGAGATAGAGATAGAATCTGTGTTGACATCATCCCTCAAGATCTAGTGAGTCCTGCCTCTGGGGAAATCAGTGAAGCCATGTCAGTCTCTACTTTTGACTAGTTGGTTGGTTGGTTGGTTTTGTTTTGCACATCATAATGTAAGCAACTCAAACAGATCTCCAGAAATGGCTTTTCACATTCCCCATTCTTCCCTATAGTCATCCCCACCCCCACCCAAAGACAGGAGGAAATTAGCTCTTTGGATGACTATCCAATCTCATGTCCACTGAGATACATTAGTAAGTCTCAGTGGGGCAACGGTAGTGAATCTGGCTGATGATAGCTGAGCTGAGTAGTTAGTTGACCTACCTGCTGATGAGCTCATCCCCAAAGCCATTCATGACTCTAGCAGATGTTTAAACTTCACATAGTTGTAGCCTTCTATCTCAGTCTCCAAAGCCAACCAGGATCCCATGCAAATCTGCTAAGCAATGTGGCACACACAGCTAGACCACGGAGAATGAGGAGAAAGACATCCAGAGGACCTGCTACTGTACTACTTCCTCACACCCAAAATCATACTACTGTAACTGCAAATGACTTTGCTATAGTTCACAGCTGTGTGAGCTGTCTGCTGGAAAAAGAATAAAGAAAGAGAGAATTTATACCGAGATCAAAATTTGCCTGCTTACATAAAGGGAAAATATCCCTATAGCAAACAAATCATAGTGATTCTGAAAAAGCTAAATTGACAGCTTCAAAGACCAGCACCTCTTCTTTATCCACAGGAAAAGCATTATCCAGGAAGCTAGTTGTCAAAAAAAAATTGTTAAAACTTTCCTGGCACAATTCTTTCTTTCACCAGAAATAAGTAGATAGTTCACACATCCTGGTGTACAGATCCCAACTGTTTCAGTAGGAATTAAGGTACATTACCAGGCTTTGGTAACATTGGATTGGAGCTTGTAAACACCTTGCCAACCAGGCCAACATATACCAATATCTAGTGATAATTTGATATTGCTGAATTTGAATGTGTGTGTCTACACAAATATATATATGCATACACATATACATATTCATTTTAAACGTGGGCATTGAAAACTAAAAAGCTCTGTGCTAAAATCCCAATTTCTGGCTCAACTAAAAAGAAAGTCATGTACTTCTTAAATTTTACTTTTATTTTAAAAGAATATTTTTCAAATACATGGTATCAATGTTTTCAAACCAAAGAACAATTGTCACCCTATTGCAATGCGTGACTTAGAGATTGTACAACTGAAAAGTCTATGTAATTCTAGCTGAATAGATATACTTTTGATAGATACACAAATGAGATACAAATCAACTGCAAACTTTCATTCAGGCTTGTGTTCAACAACACAAGAAACTCCTCAACAAAAATGTTTAGGTAGTCTCTTGCTTTGGGATTAAATTCCAATGATTTCCAGTCTTGGTTTTGTCACAACCCAGTGAGTTTCTGAAATTTTAAAGTGTGTTAAAAATCTTTCAAATAAAATATGCAATTAAATTTGGAAAACCACTCATGCTTTTTAGTGTTAAAATGAAAATGTACATTATGGATTTTGTGGGGGAAAGTTTTGTGAAGTCAACAATTCTGAAAAGGTTAGAAATAGAGGACTAGAGGCTAAAGGCATGTACACTTCAGGTCTTCACAACTAAAAAACTAAAAAAATAATGAAAAAAATCCATCAATGGGACTGCTGCCTCATCTAAACAAAAGCTTATTATTTTACTATAAAATACTTTCAATTTTGAATGTTACTCCTAATACATTCTCCATTTTTCTTAAGTAGAGCAATTTCCTTTTAAGTGAAAGTAGTTGCATCTTCACATCTATTTGAAAATGCAATTAGATGGAAACCTAATACACTACAGCTGGAAAATGAACAATCCATTTTTCCTCTTCTTAGACAAGGTCACACTGTTGAGCACACTCAAGTTAAGCGTGATACAGAAGTTAAGCCATAAATCCATTGAGATGGAAGACTCTGGCACCCAAGCCACAGCAAGGCCTAGTGTCAAAGGGGTTCACACTTGATTCTGTCTGTCGCATTTAAAGGCTCTCAGTTCTTATTAACAAATAACTCCTCTCTTAGAAAAAAAAAAAAACTGTAGTATTTTATAGACCAGATAAACAAAAGACACTGTCATTTTTAAACCAAAACATATTTAGGGGAAAAATGTAAGTGAAACTAATTTGCTACATATGTTTTATACATACAGTACATAAGGGGGTTTCTCCAACGCCATATGGAAAGCATCTGAACTTGTAAGACAATGACCTTCATAAATCACTCTAGGCTCCAACTCCAAATTATGTCTTGTTCCCTCACTCATGGGATAGTCACTATATCTCATATAAATTCATTATGTTATATGTGCACAATAATCTATTTCTACCTTTATAAGGAATGATGTCATAACATACGGGCGAGGTTTTTTAAAAAGGAACAAGTTCTCCCACCAGATGGGCCAGCCCATAGCACTGCTTCTCTAAATACATTACGTTTCACAATGTAGAGTATCCATGCTGCTCAAAGGAAAGGCAAGTCAATGGGAAAAAAAAAAAAAGAATATTGTGAGAACAAAATGTTTTCTGAGCCTTCCTGATTTCTTCTTCTTCCAAACTAAATGTAAAATAAAATAGTCATATCTTTTCACATAACTTTCCTTTTATATATTTTCCATTTATGTTCATCAAAATGGAGTCTATCTTCTGCCTAGTAACTTTTATGTGTACTGGATCACTAACTATGGTACTAACAGGTTTTTCTCTAAACAAATGTCTGGCCATGACAAAAGTTTAAATTAAGAGAGCAGCAAGTTTTTGCCTCTAGTTTGACAAAGGGCAAAAAACAGATATTCTCCATTTCTAGCCTCATTTTCCATAGAAAGTTGATTTTTACCAACTTCCTTACGAATCCAATCTTTCTTCTATTTTTTTCTAGTCATGAAATGCAGTTTTATCTGTCCCCCTTATTCACTTCCAATCATCTGAGGAAATGAGTACTGAGCTAAGATGAATACCAACTGCTTGGTCACTTGGTCCCTCCTCTAAAGAAACTTAAGGCTCTAAAATCCATAACTTTATTGATAACTACAAAAACCATGTGAACCTAAAGAAGTACTACTTTTTCAGTCTTTTGAAATTGTCTCCCTCTTCTTACTTCTAGCTTTCTCTTTCACCCCAGATAGGGGATCAAGCCTGTAACATAAAGGTATAAAAAGGCAAGGTCAATGGCCACAAAAAAAATACATGGTGAGTGAATTCAGTAAACATTATGGCCAGAATGAAGAGTTATTAGGAGAATTACAACCTGGAGAAATTATACCCTATTTGAACTGGGCAGTTCTGGAAAATTGCTGAAACTCAGGATTGCTCCGGGGGTAAGTAAAAACATTACATTAATGGCTGAAAAATTTTGTCTGCAGCCTGGTTCAAACAAAACTGTACAATCTCTGACTTAGAAGTTAAATTTGCTGAAGGAAGAAAGTATAGTTGGAAATACTGGATCCCAATTAACTCTAGCTGCTATACAATGCTAGACATTGTTATAAATATCTAAAAGAGACCAGAAAAGAATGACGAAGTAGCAGACTGTAGTAACAGCAAAAACATAAGTAACCTCTATCCTTAATATTCAAATTCTGCATAAGACTATCAGGAGTAATGTGTTTGATAGGAAATTTACAGTTGAAATTATTTTCTACTATTTTTAAATATTGTGGTAATTAGATTAAAACCATTGGAGTCCCTAATTATAGAAAGTATCTTGAAAGCCTGCAAATTCATAAGTAAGCAAATGTGTGTACACACAGAGTACTATATATAAGGAAATGTCACCAAATCAGATTTTTCTATTATTATAATTTTGGTGCTTCCCTTGAAAACTCAAATTTCTAAAAAATAAATGTCCTTAATGCCCCTTTTTTATTTAATTACTTACTGGAAATTCAGCATTAGTAGGGAGAAACAAGTTTGCACGTAAATGGTATATAAATATTATCTTATAAAGATTCTGACTCTATTATGTGAAATTAAAAACCGTACTATATTAAGACATATAAAAAAATAAATATCACTATTGCTTTATAAATAATTTCAATCACTGGGTATACATTTATAAGATCAGGCTATTCAATTCATATACCCATTCATATATTTTCATAACTAATCCAAAATTTAACTTTACTTCTACAATTGCCACCACTTCTAACCATTTGATAAAATCACTGCATCCTTATTCACTTCTAGTCATCAGGGAGTAACAGGATCCAGAGTTACACCCTTATTATAAATAACTACAAAGCTAGGCAAAATGGTAAGACAACTTTTTTTAAACATGGATAACAATGCAAGACTGTAATCTTTCAGAACAGGCAAACAAATTAATTGATCCTACAATTGCCTCAGATTTTGACTGGGGAAAATTTTCAGTCCACGGGCTAAAGATGAAGAATACAAATAGAGCCTAGAAGGCTTGCTGAATTAAAGAGACAGAAATCAGAGTTATGAGAGACTAAAGTGCCTATGATTTGTTGGACAGAATACAGAAGAGGGACAAAAAGTTTTAGAAATCTGCATAAAGGTTCCCTGAGACTTAGGATAAATAACAAAGTTTCATGCCTAGAATAAAATACACTGTGAGTCTGGGAAGAGAATAATTACCAGGGAGCTGTAAGCTAAACAGTTCTCAGAGCACACAGGACTGATAATCATCATGAATAGTTCCACAATTCAGAGTAAAGAGACTTCATTATGTACACAGGGAATTGAATGGAGACCCAAAAAAAGTTATATCTAGCAGAGGGACTTAACTAGTCATGGAATAAAAGTTATTCTATACTTGCACAAAAGAGTTTAAAAACAAATCTTGAAAGGATCAGTCTAATCCACATGCACCCTGAGGGCCTGCCAAAACAGAGTCCAACAATCTTTAAAGGCCACAACCAAATCAAGCAGTCAACAAGACAACTTCACAATGTCTGGCATCCAAAAAATAAAATTTTTAGACATAAAAAAAAAACCTAGACACATGACCCATAACAAAAGAAAAATCAACCAATAGAAACAGAAAACAGACATGATAAAGATGACAGAATTAACAAACAATGCAGTTAAAATGGCTATTTTCAATATGCTCAAAGATTTAAAGGAAATTATGAATACAATAAGCAGACAAATGGAACATATAAAAACATCTGATTAGAACTTCTAGATATAATACAGCATCTAGAATAAAAATTCCATTGGGTTGTATTAAAGGCAAATTAGATACAGCTGAACAAAAGATGACTAACACTGAAGACAAAACAATAGAAATTATCCAAATGAAATCTGGAGAGAAAATAGACTGAAAAATAAAATGAAAAGAGCCATAGGTACCTAAGAGACAATATCAAGTATTCTAACCTATGTATAATTGGAGACACGATTACACAGAAAAGCAGATGAGGAACAGAAAAAATAACCGAAGCAATGGCTAAAAGATTATTTCTAATTTAATGAAAACTACAAATGTACAATTTTGAAGATTCAATGATGCCTAAGCAGGAAAAACACACCAAAAAAGTGTACCAGAGCAGAGAGTCAAATTGCTGAAAATCAGGAATAAGGAGATAATCCTAAAAGCAACAGGATAAAAAAGGGCATATGGAATAACAAAAATGAAAACATTTTCATTTGTTTGTTTCAATGAAACAAGTCTTCTTGTTGTAAACTATACAAGCTAGAAGACATCTGAATGCCATCTTTAAAATGCTGAGGAAGAAAGATCAGCCTGGAACTCTATACTCAAACAGAGATAATTTATTGCTAGCAAACTTTCACTGCAGGTAATCATTCATGGAAGTTCTTCAGGAAAAGGCAAGTGACACTAGATAGAAAATTTTATGTAAATCCATTTGCAAACTATGCAACTTAATGAAAGATGTCAAAAAATGATAAATATGTGGATAAATATTAAGAGATTTTTTTTAAATTTCTTTAAAAGTTAACTGTCTAATGAAAAAATAGCAAAATGCAGTATGTTGTTTATAACATATGTAAATGATTAGAACATAAATAAATGATTAGAACAGTAGCTCAAAGAATGAGAGTGGAAATAAAATACACAATTATAAGCTTTCTACATCATATATAAACTGATTTAGTGTTTTTAAGGTAAACTGTGATAACTTAAAGATGTATATTATAAGCCATAGAGCAATTGCTAAAAAATAGATATATTTTATATAGAAGTAAACTAAAAAAACAAATGGAAACTCAAAAATGGAATAATTATAAAATCAGAAAAGAAAGAGGGGTAAAGTAATAAAAGACATATGGAGTGGGGACAAATAAAAGCTGAATAGCAAAATGGGTGATTTAAATCAAGTTATATCAACAAGTGCATTAAATGTAAATAATCTAAACCCTCCAATTAAAAAGCAAAGATTGTCAGACTGGACAAAAATCAAGACTCTACTGTAGTGCTCGCTTCGGCAGCACATATACTAAAAAAAGACTCTACTGTATGCTATCTCCAAGAGACCCACTTTAAATATAGAGATACAACCAGTCTGAATGTAAAAGAACAGAAAAGGATATACAATACAAACACTACTCATAATATAAGACAAGACAGACTCTACAACAAGGAATATTACCGCAGATAAAGAAGAACATTTCATTATTATAAAGGACTCAATTCATCTAAAAGACATAACAACTGGTGAAACAAGTAGATAGAAATCAGTGGAGATACAAATGGCAATCATCTTCAATTTCAACTTTTTAAAAAAAGATTTTCTTAATTTATTTGAGAGAGAGAGCACACGCACACAAACAGGAGGGAGAGGGAGAAGCAGACTCCTCACTGAGCAGGGAGCCTGACTGGGGGCTCCATTCAGAACTGGGCTCAATCCCAGGACCCTGGGATCACAACCCAAGCCAAAGGCAGACACTTAACCAACTGAGCCACCCAGTGCCCCCAATTTTAACTTTCTGACATGTCATTCATTCTGTCCCCTTCCACCACCTCCCTTGCTTCACTAGTTATCTCCTCCTTCTCCTGTTTCTCCCATTGCTAATTTACCTTTTTTTACCTTTTCTTTCCCCTTTGTTCAGAAACAAGTTCACGACTTCCATTCTAAAACAAACTTTTTCTGCCTCCACTTCATTATCTACCTAAGACCCTTTATATTTCCTTCCTCTTCCTAATCCAGTTTTCTGAAAAGTAGAGAGTAGTCCGGGCCTTCTGAAGATCCCCTAGGACCCTGGGTAGTCTTTTGTTATTCAGACAAAAGCAGATCCCCTTCCATGAGAGGATCCCAGCAGTTGCAGCAGTGAGTGTTCTGGCAGCATCCAGCTGCTGAAAGAGACAAAGCACTTTCCTTCTGATGAGGCTGTGTTTCTTATTAGTTACCACCAGATGTGCCCAGCTGGTTCATTCTCCTTTATTCAAAATTTAAACAAGAATGTAGACCTTCTTAACCAATTGAAAAATTATTTACAATTTTAGGTCTAGAAGCTTCATTAATTTATCGATATTTGGAAAGAGTTTCAAAAAAATAAAAAAAATAAATAACTAAAGAGAGCTTCATATCCAGGCATTGAAATCAGGACATTTTTTAAAAGATTAAAACCCCCAGGTCAAGAAGGATGTTTCTAGGATTTCAACCAGTTAAACACTTCACTTTTGAGCCTTTACCTATATGATTTCCACCTTCATATAGCACATCAAATCTTCATGGAAACCAATCTTATATTTCAGCAACAAACTCTTAATTGCTAAAACCAATGACTGATTTACAATCCCCATGCTACTCGACTCCCTTTATCATTTTGACACCATCTAATTCTAAAAACACACATCTCCATTAGAAAAGGGAGATCTGTCATAAAATTAACAAAGTTTAAGCCTCAGGTACTTGGGTGTGCTCAGTCAGTTAAGGGTCTGACTTTGGCTCAGGTCATGATCCTGGAGTCTTGAGATCGAGCCCCACATCGAGCTCTGTATCAGGCCCTGCATCAGGCTCCCTGCTCAGTGGGGAGCCTGCTTCTACCTCTCCCTCTGCCCCCTACCCTGCTCATGCTTGCTCTCTTCTCTTTCTCTCTCTCTCAAATAAATAAATATATATATATATTTTTTTTTTTAAGTTTAAACCTCAAGACCATTTGCTTACACAGGATCAACATGCTGGGAGTGGTGCTCATAATGTATTCGCATGATATTTTCTTTTTACGTGAAAAGGTGAGATATTAGGACACCTGAGTGGATCAGTGGCTGAGCATCTGCCTTTGGCTCAGAGCATGATCCCAGGGTCCTGGGATCGAGTTCCGCATTGGGCTCCCTGCGACAAACTTGCTTCTCCCTCTGCCTATGTCTTTGCCTCTCTCTGTGTTCCTCACGAATAAGTAAGTAAAATTTTTTTTTTAAAGTGGGATATTTAACCTTGATCAACTAAGACTGCTATCTCTCTCCACCCTGAACTCTCCCTTCATAACACTCTTCTGACTTGATGTAGCATTTGAGTGAACATAGGCATTTGAGAGATCCTAACTAAGAAGAAATTCAGTTGGAAATATATTTAGCTTTAGTTTAGAAGACTATATTTGTATGGTTGACAATCAATATATAATTAAGTAATTGTTAACAAGATCTCATAGACTAATAAGTGGCAGAGGTAGGATTCAAATAAGGATTGTCTAACTCTTATCTAACAATCTTTACAAAACACTATATTGCCTTTCATTTATTTACTGATCCATCAGCAGGCCCTGGATTCCTTAATGTAGTCTGTCCTCAACCTCTCCGTAGAATCTGACAATCTGAAAGTTTATTCTCAGGCACATTCTAGTATCTGGTTCCTTTTCCTTCCTCTTTTCCAGGCTTCAATGCACTGATTCTTTTTATATATATATTTTTTTAAATTACAATTGCAATTAATGCTAGATTTATTATTTAAATTTTATCTATTTTTATTTAAATTAAATTAATCGACATAAAATGTCTTATTAGTTTCAGAGGTAGAGTTCAGCAATTTATCAGTCTTATATAATACGCAGTGCTCATTACATCACATGTTCTCCTTAATGTCCATCACCCAGTTAAGTTACCCCATCTCCTTGCCAAATTCCCCTCCAGCAACATTGTTTGTTTCCTATGATTAAGAATCTCTATGGTTTGTCTCCCTCTTTGATTTCATCTTGTTTTATTTTTCTCTCCTTTCGCCTATGATCTTGTTTTATTTTTTAAATTCCACATACGAGATCACAGGATAATTATCTTTCTCTGATTGACTTATTTCACTTAGCATAATAGCCTCTAGTTCCATCCACATTGTTACAAATGGCAAGATTTTTTTTTTTTGATGGCTGAGTGGTATTTCATTGTGTGTGTGTGTGTGTGAGTGTTTATGTGTTTGTATCACATCTTCTTATCCATTCATTTGTTGATGAACATCTCAGTTCTTTCCAGTTTGGCTATTGTGGACATTGCTGCTATAAACATTGGGGTGCCCTTCAGATCACTACATTTGTATTTTTGGGATAAATATCTAGTAGTGCAATTGCTGGGTCATAGGGTAGTTCTATTTTCAACTTTTTGAGGAACCTCCATACTGTTTTCCAGAGTGGCTAAACCAGCTTGCATTCAACATCAACATCCATCAACAGTGTGAGTTTCCATTTCTCTGCATCCTTGCCAACATCTATCATTTCCTGACTTGTTAATTTTAGCCATTCTGATGGGTGTGAAGTGATATCTCATTGTGGTTTTGATTTGTATTTCCCTGATGCTGAGTGACGTTGAGCATTTTTTCATGTGTCTGTTAGCCATTTGTATGTCTTCTTTGGAGAATTGTCTGTTCATGTCTTCTGCCCATTTCTTGATTGGATTTTTTTTGCTCTTTGGGTGTTGATTTTGATAAGTTCTTTATAGATTTTGGATACTAGCCCTTTATCTGATAAAGCATTTGTAAATATATCCTCCCATTCTGTCAATTGTCTTTTGGTTTCATCCACTGTTTCATCTACTGTGCAAAGCTTTTTATCTTGATAAAGTCCCAATAGTTCATTTTTACTTTTGTTTCCTTTGCCTTTGGGTACATGTCTAGCAAGAAGTTGCTACAGCCAAGGTCAAAGAGGTTTCTGCCTGTGTTCTCCTCTAGGATTTGGATGGATTCCTGTCTCACGTTTAAGTCTTTCGTCCATTTAGAGTCTATTTTTATATATGGCATAAGGGACTTGTGGGATGGAATAGTTTGAACACTGGGCTCATCTGGGATTGTCCATCAGAGTCTACACATGGCTTCACCATGTGCCTTAAGGTTCCTCAGAGCATGACACCTTCAATGTCGACATACTTCTTTCTTAAATATTTGTTTATTTATTTGAGAGAGAAAGAGAAAGAGAGCAGGTGAATGAGTAGAGAGGGAGAAAGAGAACCTCAAGCAGACTCCTCACTGAGCATGGAGCCTGACTTGGGGCTTGATCCCACAAATCATGTGACCAAGACCAGAGCCAAAATCAAGAATTAGATGCTCAACCTACTAAGCCCCCAGGCACCCCTATGTAGTCATATTTCTAACATTCTAACTTCTAATATCCAGGCACAGGACTCAAACTGCAAATATTCTTCTAACCAAGCAGAAAATGCATGATCTTGACTGAGCCTCAGAAGTGACAGAGCTAGGGCAGCCCCAGTGGCTTAGCAGTTTAGCATGGCCTTCAGCCCAGGGTGTGATCCTGGAGACCCCAAATGGAGTCCCACGTCAGGCTCCCTGCAGGGAGCCTGCTTCTCCCTCTGCCTGTGTCTCTGCCTCTCTCTCTCTCTCTCTGTGTAATAAATAAATAAATAAATAAATAAATAAATAAATAAATAAATCTTTTTTAAAAAAGCGACAGAGCTTCATTTCCACTATACTCTATTGATTGAAGCAGACACAAGCTCACCTTGATTCAAGAGGAAGGAACATGATCTACTCTACCTCTCAATAAGAGATGAGTCAAAGAACTTGTAAACATGCTTAAAATTGTCACAGAAACTATAAGGGAATAGTTTAAAGGTCCTGAAATCTTAGCATTCATGTATAAAAGAGACTTTAGATAACACTTCTCAAATTTGATAATCCTAAAAATTTGCTATTAATCATAATGAATGATAAAATCAAAAGAAATTAATAATAAAAATTCCTAAATGCAAAATTCTTAATAATAAGTTATTCAAGATAAAAACTGAAGCTTTACCATCCATCCTAGAGTAAAGACCAAATATTTTTCCTGTCTTTCTAAAGAGAGGAGGCAATTAATAATGCAGTCAAAAAGCATTGGGAAAATACTACACAGGTGTGTTAAACAGTTAACTAAAAAAAAAAAAAAAAAAAAAAAAAACAGTTAACTAACAAAAATGTCGCATTCTTTTTTCTAAATTTTATGATACTTTTTGGTATTTATTTTCTCTTTATAAGTAAACATCCACTTTTTACCTAATCTGCATTAATACTTGAATAAGCATCAGGCTCTACAGAACCTGGATCTTCCAGGTTCCCTATTTCCATGACATTATTTTCTTTTTGCCTTCTTCCACTTCTGGCAATGCCTTGTCACTCTCTACATTCTTTTCCCTCTGCTCATCCTATTCATATAGGTGACTGTCCCCCAAGGTACTGAACAAAACCTTCTAGTCAACTTATTCAATAATCCATTGCCATCAATCTCATTATTTCAATTATCATTTGTAAGCTGATGCTCTTAAACATACATGTAGTTGATACAGTTAACAAGCCGAACTATTAGGGTGTAATCATAGGACAGTTTTATATTGGTATCTTCCTGTGGCTTTAAATCTTTTCTGCCTATGGTGATGAGCCTAACCCTGCCTCTGATGAAAGCTTCAAGTCCTCAAGACTTTTCAGATCATGTGATCAAGATTCAGAAACTAGGATTCTCAGACCAATGTCAATTCACAACTCCAAACCTGACTGAATTTTAATACTCTTCTTTCTTCTTTTTCCCCTTCCTGGGCCTTGTGAATTGTGAATTGGCCATTTGCCCCAGAACTAAGCCTGGCTTTCTTGTCTTTCCCTACTGACTATGTCCATGAAGGGGAAGGAGGCAGTAAAAGAGATTGGAAACTTAATGATACTTGTCACTAGAGAAGGTGCCTTCTCACTCTCTGGGCCTAGCAGGTGCTTACCCCTGAATCTTTCTGTCACAGGTACTACTGTGGATTCCTCAAAGATTCCACTTTTGGATTTCACAAATTGTGACTGCCACAGAAATGAGCAATGTCTCTCCTTTACGGGGCTGTCCTTCTTTCCCTCAGATTCAGTTCCCATAGCCTCTTCCCGTTGGGGATACATTGGCCCAAGGGGCTTCTCTCTTGATCAGGATTCTTTCTAAAATACCAATGATTGCCACTCTAGAAGTCCCAAGTGTCATGGTTCCTGGAACACCTTGAGCCCTCCATTGGGGGAATACAGCTTCCCAGATGCAGCTGTCTGCTTGGTTACCATGAGCTGCCTCAGCTTTCTCAGGTTCAGACCAATCACCAAGTCCCTGTGTCTTCCCATTTCAGAGCACACATAGAAAGCTCTCCATATGGCCCCAGCAAAGCCCCTGACACTGTACACTGAGTTTAGAGGCAGCAACCCCCTCCCCCCACAACACCACCACTTTGGGTAGAAGGAGAAAGGAGACTCACATCACAGCTTTTTCCCAATGTTTTCTCATAAAAACCCTATCTGTTTTCACTCTCCAGATTTTTTCATATCTTTGAAGTTTTAGCAGATGGCCTAGCACTCCTTTTGGAATGCAGCATGTGCTCTATCACATCACTTCAGATGAAATTTCAGAATGGGCTGCAGAAGTTTAACTCTCCACTGCTCACTCCTCCTCATTCCCTCAATTAGTTGCCCAATCTAGAAAGCTGAACTATGCTAAAACCCTTCCATTACCAAAACTCAACACTTACAGGGACACCTGGCTGGCTCAGTCAGCTGAACATGGGACTCTTGATCTCAGTGTTGTGAGTTCAAGCCCCACGTTGGGTGGAGAGGTTACTCAAAAATTAGAAGAAAAAAAACCTCAACACTTATACCTAAAACATGTCACACATTTGGCAACTTTTTCCTTACTTTGGATCAGGAACCCAAATGTCCTCACTTGGACTATTACAAAACCCTTAGCATTTGTTAAGAATCTGTTGCAAATCTACTATATTCCAATGTACTTTGGGCATAAGATTAAAAATGCAATCCCTGCACTCAAGAATTTTACATGGTAATGAAGGAAATGATAAGTGAACATTTAAAATGTATTATAATCTTATATATCTATGAGGGTAGGATTTCTGTTTTGTTCTCTACTGTACTCCCAAAATTTTAACAGGATCTGGTGCATAATAAAAATTCAATAAATAAAGGAGTAACATGGCATTTGGATTCGGATGCTATCAGAGCACACAGCAATGGCCTGTGGATGAGACCTTAGAATGAGAAAGAGACCAGGGAATGCAATTCTTCAGCTAGGTTCAAATATAAGCATCCATTCCTGGTCAAGCAAATAGAATGTGCAAAGGAAAGGAAGCAGAAAGGACATGGGGCAACTGGGAAACTACAAAAAATACAGTATGCTGTATGTGTTGAGGAGGGAAGGGGGAAATTAGGCTAAAGATTATCATGCATCAGACCATACAGAAAACCCTGTCATGCTAAGGAATTTCAACAAGAACTTGCAGGTGGTAGGAAGTCACTGAAGGGCCTTAAGCAAGCACATACCCTGATCAATCTTTCTTTGAGAAAGCTTGCTCTGAAAGCAGTGTTGGACTTGAATTGGAGAAAAAGTCTGCAGATAGAGAAACCAGCTTGATAACAATGGTATTTAGGGGTTTAAACAGTGAAATAGAAAAAATGCTACTCCTTTCTCCTTTCAAAAATTACTCCTGAACCACAAATAGAATGAGAAACAGGAACATAAATGCCATTTCAACCAAATTGCATATAATTTTGAACCACAATATACAACAAAAGTTCCCAGATGCAGTGAACATTACAGTGAGGGACCATATCTCTATCATGATGAAAGACACTCCAAGGAGGCAGATGTCTGCAGCTGCACCTCAGACAAGACCACAGAGTGATATTCTACAAAACAGGTGATCCTTCCTGAGGGCCACCCTAACAAGATCTTATTTGCAACAATGGCAAGTATGTACAAGGACTTTGCCTGCGACCCAGAAGAAATCAGGATGAAGGAGAAACCACACAAACTCCCTGCTCTCCCTGGAATGATCTTTCGGTAAAGCAGAGGCGATTAGATGGATTTTGCATGGCAAGTAATCTTGCAGAGTCTGATTCTTGTTGACTGGAGAGAAGAAAAAGAAAGAAATCACAGAAACAATTTGAATCACAGCGAATTTTGAATAAGCATTGACACTTATAAGCAAAATAATACAAGAACAGGCAAACCATTAATGGTCAAAATTTTATTTTACCTCTCTCTGTCCAAGATCAAGTGGACAAAAATGTATGGATAGGAATGACCTCAATAGAATAATTATTAAGGCAACATAGATCTCCAACTTTATATCCTAAAACCAAAGAATGCACTTCTTTTTTGATGCCAGTAACATTGCCAAAAATTCACTCTATATGACAGCACAAAGAAAACTTTAATAAATTTCAAAAAGCAAGAATGGTAAAGGTGGTAATTTCTGATTAAAACCAACAAAACCGGGCAGCCCGAGTGGCTCAGCGGTTTAGCGCCACTTTTAGCCCAGGGCGTGATCCTGAGGACCCGGAATCGAGTCCCACGTTGGGCTCCCTGCGTGGAGCCTGCTTCTCCCTCTGCTTCTCTCTCTCTCTCTCTCTCTCTCTCTCTCTGTCTGTCTCTCATGAATGGAAAAAAAAAAAAAAGAATTAAAAAACAAACAAAACAAAACCGAACATACAATTAAATCAAGAACCCTACCACTTGCTTATATAATTTAGCACTAAAGGTAACTGCAGAAATACAGGCTAAAAGCTATGATAGCCTGAAATAAGACAATGGGAAAGAGGAAACAATTAATTGATAGAACTCTGTGGTGATCAGAGGTGGGAGCTGAAGGACATGAAGGGTTTCTAGAAACCCTAAAGCTTTTCACTTGGGAAATGCATAGACCATATCACCACTTGTTTCCATTGAGAATACATTAGGAGAAACAGCTTTTGAGGAAAAAATGAGTTTGTTTTCAGTCAAGTTGAGTTTAAAATGCCAACTAGACTTTAGTTCAGGGTAAAGTTAGAACACGCAGCTGAATATATCAGTCTAAGTTTCAGGAAAGAGATAGAGCAAGAAATGCATATTTAGAAAACAACTGTGTACACTGGCTAAGTGACCTTTGGATTTAGATGAGATTCTTCAGAGGCTTTGAACGAAAAGATAAGAGGACCCAGGCGAAAGTCCCGGGTTTCACGAATGCTTAAAGAAAAGTAGAGGAAAAGTATTTAGACCCAGAAATATGGTTCTCCTTTGATAGCATTTACCATACATATAATTACTGGTTTCATATCCACATTTCTTGCTACACTCTAAGCTGTGTGAAGATTGGGACCCATGTCTATAATAATCACGCTTCACTCTGAGCCTGGCGGGCCCAGTGATAGGAGGTGATCAAAAAGTATTTGTTGAATAAATGAAATATTGAATTAATCCAAACTAAAGCTTCCATTTGAACCACTTTGTCTCTCCCCTCTCACTCTGAGTGAATCTGATCTTTTACCCCTCTCTTTTCTATACATCCAGACTTCTTTTTGTTAGTTCTTCTCTTATTCTATAGAATCTAAGAAAGCATTAAATTCATGAAATATCAATCTTTACAGATACAGTGGCCAAAAAAAGAAACTCAAGAACTAATACTGGGTCTAATGGACCCTGATAGTATACCAAGGATATACTAGTATATTGGTAGGGTGAACCAGTACTCCTAACCATTTTCATGTCATACAGCATATAGAAAATGATCCAGCACACTGGAGTAAATTGAAATATCTTGCAGGAACTAAGAGGAGGCTGCCCATGGACTGATGGAATTAAATGTATAGATTTGTTAATCATCTGTAATGCACAGGTAACCATCTTACAGCCCTCTTGTAAGGTTTGCCCTCCATTTTGAATATTGTTGTTTCCAGAGTATTATGAGATTTGTGGGCATATATTCAGACTGCTTATTTTTATATACTATAAGACTGGTTCAGAGGAGATTGCCTAGGCTTGAATCTAGCTCTGCTACTCACTAGATGTGTGATGTGGGGCAAGTTACTGATCCTCCATGTTTCTGTTTCTTTTTTTATAAAATAGGATATTGGAAAGTACCTACTCCATATGGTTGCTGTAAAGATTAAATGGTTAAATGAGTTGAATATATCTGAACTGCTTAGAATAGTGATGAGAAAATATGGCATTCTTATAAGTTAATCACTTAACATAAAAGACTTCATCTTATAATAACTCACAACAAGAATCTGGACCATATTGTTTTGCAAAAGAGATAAGTCTTTTATGATGTTTATGCACCAAAATTTACTTGACATAATTTATATAATGTAATTTATAAGTTAAAAAAATACTAGAGCAACTCTGTGCACAAAGATAATTGGAAGGAAATATATAATGTATAAATGAAAAAAAATCACAGAAATAACCATTCTCATTGGGGTTTATAAGTCTAAAATAAAAATGATTTATAATTATGGAAGAAAAACGATATCAGTCCTCTCCAAAAAAAATTATTCATCAAAGTTTTCAGAAGCATTGCACTTTTACAGTGCAAATACTGTTAAATCCTTATTAAAACTTCTACCAAACTATTTTTCACTATCCCTTTAGTCTTAATTCACAATTTCTTTGATAAATGCCCTAACTATATTTTTTTAATCAAAGGGATCCATTAGACAGAGAAGATAAAAAGTGATGACTCAATTAAACTCAGGATTTAAGAATGAATAGATTCAGGATCTAAAAGGGGAGAAGAAAATGGAAACATTTTCTCCTTAGGGTTGATTTTTATCAATGTATTCATTATATTAAGCAATTTGATACAGGACTGAAGAAAGCAATAAAAATAAAATTTTTCTTTAGACAAAAATAAGAATAAATCACCAGTTCAACAACAAAGCTGAAAGATGTGAAATGAGGAAATATATGCCAATGGTGATTGAATTATGATTCCATGCAAAAATCCCCCTCAGACCTATCTTTGTAGAGACAACTAAGCTCATGAACCCAGTTGAGTTTAAATAATCTGAGCTAAGAAATCTCAGCTTAGGGAACTCACCAGCAGCCATTCCACTGAACTCTTTATTTGTTGATAATGTCATTGGATAAAACTCATGATGTTCACTGCATACAAAACCACATAAAATGTATAAATTTCTGAATTAAGCATATCAGCAACCTTTGTAATGCAGAATTCTAATGTTTAGTTATATTTTCTCTCATTTATCTCTATCTCCCAGTGTTTTTCATTATAATCATAAAAAAACGACTTTGTTTTTAAAAAAGAAAAGGAGGACCAATTTATTGAAAGGTTGCTGTCGGCCCAGAGAATGAATGGAAGGCTAAACAATCACTAAAGTGGGAAATAATAATGTGGGAAATAATGGAGAGGATTCCTTGAAAGAAAATTGAGATACTATTCAGAAAAATGTGAAAGGGAGCTATTAGTAATTAAAAAGAGAATCTATCATGTTGGAAGAAGGAAGGAATGAAGGTAAGCTAGAAGAAGTGCTAAGTATAAAATCAGTAACTTCAGAAGACCATATGCAGGTCCTCAGGATCTTATAGAGTCAGACTAATAGGAAGTAAATGCAAAGCTTGGATCTCTGCCATTATCATAATGAGGTAAGCCAAGAATACCCCTGAGTCCAGTGGAAACTGAACTATGCCTACATCACTTCTAATTTACTTATTAATAGAATAACTAGCTCAGGCTAATTATAGGATAATGAGAAAATCTACTTGGAAACGAATAATACTCTCCGTCCCCACTCCCCGCAAAATTTGCTGTCTCTACAGTCTTTCCCTCTTTTACTGAAAGCATCTGTCTCTGTTCTTCCAGAGGTTCAGGCCAAAGTTATAGAATCCACCTTGATTCCTCTTACTCTTTCACACCCTCTTGACTACATCTTCAAATTATATCCATAATCCCACCCCTTCCTGTCATGTCCACTGGCTCCCCAGATCTGAGTCAACAATATAACTCAATTGCAACATCTTCTAACAGATCTCTCTGCTTCTCTCCTTGTTCCCACCCCAGTCACCTCCATGGCCCAGTCTCAGCATTGCAGCCAAAATAATTATTTTAATTTAAGTCAGAATATGACTTTCCTCTGCTCAAATTTCCAAGCACTCTGCATTTCACTTGAGAAAAATGCCAAATCCTGACAATAGCCTAATGGGTCCTATATGCTGCCCCACCATCATCTCTTCTCCTACCACTTTGTTCCCTGCTCACATTGGACTCTGTTGTCCACCTGCCAGGGATACTCCTACCCTGAGGCCTTTGCTGTGGTTTTTATCTCTGCCTGGAATGCCATTCCCACAGATATCTGCTTGGCTAACTCCTTCAAGTCTTTGTTCAAATGCCATCTACTCAATGAGGCCCACCCTGACCACCTTATCTCATACTGCAAGCCAGCCTTCCACACCTCCAGTACCTCTGAATCCCTTACTTTGCTTTACTCATCTGTGCTCCACAACACTCGTTAATCTATACTATTTTTTGTTGTTATCATTTATTGTCTCTCTGCTCCTATTAGAAATTAAGATCTAGGAGGGCAGAGAGTGTTATCTGTTTTGTTCACAGTGTGTCCCAAGAAAAATAATTGCAATGTATTGTCTTACAGATGTGATTCTCAAAATATTAGTTGAATAAATGAAATACCTAGGGAGCAATGTATGGAGCAATGTATTTCAATCATGGATCAGGGCGTAAGAAGAGGTTGGATGGGATTTGTCACAGACTAAAAGGATGAGAACATGGGTGAAATAATGTGAGCAAAAAAATTAAACTGTACCTATATATTTGGGAACTATAAAGTGCAGAGAGCCCATCATTTTACAGGAGGAGAATATCTTTGTCTCTATATAAAGGATCTTGGATTAGAGTATTTCTTTTCATCCTTCTCAAGGACCAAATTTATCCAATCCAAGTGTTACAGGAGAAAAAGAGAGTGGATATTTTAATTTCTAAGGACTGCCATAACAAATTACCACAAACATGGAGAATTAAAACAACAAAAATTTATTTTTTCACAGTTCTGGAGATCAAGAAGTCTAGAATCAAAGCATCATCAGGGCCATTCTCTCTGAAGGCTCTAGGGGAGAATCCTTCCTTGCATCTTCCAGCTTCTGGTAGATCCATGTAGTTCTTGGCTTGTGGCTGTGAGATTCCAGTCTCTGCCTCCTTCTTCACATGACCTTGTTCCCTGTGTTCCTGTCTTCTCCTCTTCTAAGTATACTTGTCACTGGATTTAGAGCCCATTCAGATAATGCAGGATGATCTCATATGGAGAGCCTTAACTTAAACATCTGCAAAGACCCTATTCTAAATAAGGCCACATTCAAAAGTTCCAGGAATTTGGAAGTGCACATATCCTTTTTTTGGGGGGGTGGGGCAGGACACCATTTAACCCACTGCAGTTGGGAATACTCAGGTCAGCATCTTTTCTCTTAAGATCCCTGTATCTAGACAAAGTAGCTTCTAGCCATGGGGGAACTCCGTGGTTATTGCCAACCCCCTTGGCACCTTGTGCCAACCAGACTAGCTCTAATATAGCTCTAATAGACATTTGGAGCCTCCATACCCATGTTTTGTAGATATTGCTATGTAAAACAATATGTGCTGCTCACATAGTTTCTCAGCAAGGTTTATAGTGGTTACATATTAAATGATAACCAATATAAAAAAATATTGATATATGGGACACTTGGGTGGCTCAGCAGTTGAGTGTCTGCCTGTGGCTCAGGGCGTGATCCTGGAGTCCCAGGATCGAGTCCCACATCGGGCTCCCTGCATGGAGCCTGCTTCTCCCTCTGCCTGTGTCTCTGCCTCTCTCTGTGTGTCTCTCATTAATTAATAAATAAAATATTTAAAAAATATATTGATATAATATTCTACCATCTTTTTTGTGTGCTATGTCTGTAAAATCCAGTAAATACTTTGTACTTGGAACACATCTCAATTCAAACTAGTCATATTTGAAGGACTCAAATAGGTACATGTGGTTAGTAACTTCCATATTGGAAAGCACAGGCCTACAGCAAAATCTAGCACATAGTTGATATTGAATAAATATTATTGAATAAATAAATGTTTGAACAAAGTATTCTATCTGCTTCCATTGCTACAAAGAACAAGGCCCCTAGAGTGCATAAAAGATCAATTGATAAGGAGATTTATGCTGCACATCCAAAAAACAATGATAAAAGATCCTTCCAATATCTATTCCATAAGACAGAAAGGACCTAGTCTTGCAGAACTGGGGCCATGGCAAATTTCTTTAATACTATTTACTTGGAAGGAAAAGCCAAAAATAGTATGATAGAGGCTTGGAATTAAATAATGACCTTTATTTTTAAAGAATGATCCAATTTTTATCCTAGACCTGAATTCACAAAACATGAGAATTTGACTCCCACAAATCCATACTCACAAATATGGAATTAGTAATAGGCTTAACCCAGCAAAAACTGTAGTCCAGCTGTTGAGCAAGTCTTCATGCTTTACAACTTTTTTATGTTCTAAAAAAACAAACAAAACAAAACACATGGGCTTGTCTGGCAGACGCTGGAGAACAGCTTCTGCTCTTAGGCCTCAAATGCACTGGTGCAAATTAAAACATGAAAGGTAGTCTATGTCTTTATGGCCTTGATTACCACCATGTTCACCCCCTGGGTTCTTGTATGGCCATTTCAGAGTTTCCCAAGACTGGCATGCTTACTTAGTGCTGGGAACATGATTGCGTAAATTCAGTTCTCTGACACAAACATACCATTAGCTCATTCTAAATTGGATGATCACTAATTTCTCATAATTTACTGTGTATGAATACTATAGCACTTCTTAAAGTGCCAAAATAAACTGTCAACAGTTTTAAAATATAGCAGCCCATTAATCTATTTAAACCAAATCCTAGGATTTCCCTTTTGTTAGTATAATGAATGAGAAAGCAGCTCACTTCCTAAATTCTTATACTGAGAAGGACCTCTACCTTGAGCCACTAGTCCAACCTGTTTCTCCTCTCGACACTTAAACCGCATTGTGGAACTTAGGTTTGTTAGCCAAAAGCCTGTCTGCCTGGTATAATAAATTAATACTGAGTCATGTCAAACAATTTCTACTCTGATAAAGGCTTCACAGAAAGTATTTTGAAGAAACTTCTGAAGTCTGAAACAGAAAACTTCACTTACAAATAAGTTCCTTCATGAACTTTGTAAGTTAAGACTAAGTACAGACTAATGAATTGTTTAACTATCAACCCTTGCCCTGCCTTTACATTTGACTTAGAAAAAAACTCTTGTGGGCACCTGGGTGGTTCAGCGGTTGAACATCTGCATTTGGCTCAGGTTGTGATCCCAGGGTCCTGGGATGGAATCCCACATCAGGCTCCCCACAGGGAGCCTGCTTCTCCCTCTGCCTATGTCTCTGCCTCTCTCTGTGTGTCTCTCATGAATGAATAAATAAAATCTTTTTAAAAAAAAAGAAAAAAAAAATCTTGTTTCTGAACAGTTTAATTTCACCTCTAAAGTCAATGAATGCTTTTACCTCTCACAGTTATTATAATAAAAACCTACCTTTGGATTGTCCTAAATCTCTTCTTTGATGAAATATTTGAGAATTTAAAGAGACTATAAAGTGTTAAACTATCACAAGAAAGCCTACATCTTGTTGCGCCATGATTGTCCCCTCTTTTTAGAGTCTCAGAAACAGTCAGCCACAAGACAGATCTTTGCAAATAAAACAGCCTAGAAGATGATGAACTGGTGAATGTTCCAGCAGTGGCTTATGTTTAATATGATATTCACTTTCTTTTGCTTGAAGTCCAAGTCAGTGCTTGTAAGTAAATGTTAACTTAACATTTTTTATTATTTAAAAGGCAGAGTTTAGGGAAGTCAATCTGACTTTAAGAAAACTTCCTTTACAATGAAGATACTGCTTTAGCAGTTGGACTCAATCCAACTTTTATACAAATGAAAATTCCTTAAGTATTATAGGAGGCCACCTGAACCATTCAAACTTTATACCTTTCAAATATAATCATTTCACAGTCAAATGTGTATTATATCTCTATATGTTTAAATACCCATCTCTTCAAAATACTTTTCCCCATGCTCATTAACTCAGCTTCCTCTGTGGACTATTTAGGATTATGTAAGTAATTTTCTGCATACATTTTTTATTTTTATACTATCTATACCTAGAATCATTGCATTTTTGCCACCAAATTTCTATCCAAAAAGAACAGAAGTATCTTGCCAAAAGTTCTCTTATTGGCTATTATTACTCATGGCCAAATATAGCAAAATCACCTTGTAATAAAGGGCATATTTTGCCAAGTTTTGAAATAGTTTTCAATTTAATGATATCTAGTTTATACAGATATTAGATGATTTTAAATACGAGCTACAATATTAAGTCAACTTTTTGAAGTTTGACAGTTTACTGATTTTTTTTTCTCTAGAAATAAAACATTTTCACAGCCTTGGCCATTTCTTTAATAAATAATAATATATATGTATATATATTCTTCAATAAATAAAAATAACATATAAATACGATTCTATGCATATATATATTTAGTGTCAAATATCACTATATACCTTATGGCAAATGCTCTGTACTTCCATTCCTTTTTCCTAAAATTTTACACCCTACCCCAGTCCCTTCCCTCTCCCTCCCTTACCTTAGAGACCATTTTAACTGCTAGCAGATTTTATCATTTCCTCTCAGATTTTGCATGACAAATATCTGAGAGTCAGTCTAGGACTGAGAAGCCTACAAAATTATGGATTCTTTTTAATATGGGGAAAGAAAGAATAAGTTTGTAAAGGTTTATACTAATAAATTGTATTTGATATAATGAATAAATTATGATAAGCATTACTTTGAGAGAAAATATAGATGGAGGTAGACTCTGAGAACCCTTCTCTATAAAAGTTAAATTTGAACTGAACTGAGACCTGAAAGATAAACCAATTTCTGTTTTCAAGATCCTCACAGTTAAAATAACAGACCAGTAAACACAGTGATTAAATGTTCTGTCAATTGACTGAGAAAATGACCTTCATAATTTCCCTTTCAGCATGTCAGGTTTTCATTCAAGAGAGCCTCTTAGGAATAAAACAAAATGTAGTACCACTAGTTCACACACTACCAGGCAGACCAAATGAAGTTGCTGATGTGTGACATTTTTTTTTACCTACCTAAAATAGGGAAATGAAAACAAAGCCTCTCCTTGTAGTCCCTTCACATGCCTTTCATCCCCACATTAACAGTGATGGTAACACCAGAACAGATTGTGGAAATTCTCTGCTTTGTACAATCTCAGTTTAAAAAAACCAACTTGTCCCACTGCCATAGGTATAGGTTGTTAAAAATGATCTCGATCCCAAAAAGAGTTCATAGTTCCCAAAGGAATCTGATTCTCTCACCTAAAAGGGAAATTACATTCGTTACCCATCCAAAGTTCAGGATAATCATTGACATCAGAATATCTGAAAAAGTAAAAATTATCTCTCCAGTTATTTTTGCTACTTGCTCCATTCCACTTCCAATATTTTGTTTTGTTTTTCCTTTGGTGTGTCATATGGGCAAGTTGTAAATGTATGCCTTAGACCAGACTAACAACTTTATAATTAAGAATATTACCTATTGATTGGTTATCTTATGTTTCTATTTGGTTATGTTTGAAGAGTTATAGCGAGGGAAATAAGAGTATGCATAGATAGATTTCTCCTTAGAGGCATCAGGGCATGAATTAGCCTACTACATAGATACAAATGACTATAAAAACATAAAGACATGGACAGAAGAGCATTTCTCTTCGTGCAATGTTTACTTTGAGGACTCCTGATAACTTTCCAGGTAGTTTTGAAAGTATTTGCTTAGGTTTGTGTAGGGGTTTGGGTCTAGTTAGCTGACTTGTTTGATGCTTCCTACATTCTCTACTGTGTTGTTTTATATGTTTGAAAACTGGTCACTAAAAATTAAGATGGTAATTAGCTAACACCCACCACCTCTGTGGTTACCATAGGCATAATTCACGCCTAGTCCAGCATGTATGTGAATTAAATGAAGACTAAAGCAATTTCCTGAAAACAAGGACTATGTGACAGAAAAGACAGGAATGACTGAAATAGTAAGAGCTTTAAAAAAAAAAAAAAAGGATACATTGCTAGATATTCAGGACTTACAGTCTGGTGTCTCTTCCTCAAAGCACTTTAAAAACAAAAAGCAAAATAATATTTCTTTGAAGAGAATAATACTTATTATCCCTATTCAGGATTCTCTCTGTAAAACACAAAAGCCAAATCCCCACTGGGCAGTATTTCTCATTTCCAAAGTCTTTGCTTCTTTGACTACAGTTAGTGCTAATGGCTGGGGTTTTCTTTATAGTATTGCCACCAGACACAAACAGCACTTTTGCCCTGAGGAAATTTAATTCTGGAGATAAAAAACTTGAGGCATATCAAGACTGAGTGATGTTATTGTTCATTAGTATGTTAAACAATTGTAATTAAAGCTGCCATTATTTTCAGCGGACTACATGCCAGGTCATATACTAGGAATGCTACATTCATGAACTTCTTTCACTCCTCAAACTGGCCTGCAATTTCAGCATCATTTTCCCTATTCCACACATGACAAAAACCTTAAGAAACTGATGATCTTATCACAAAGCTAGTAGGTAACAAAGTGAGGACATTGAATCATTCAATTCACTGCCTCCTAAATAATATAAATTATTTATTGAGCACCTACTACACCAACTATTTCACTCACTTGCTACATTGCATCTTTTAATACTCACTCTACAAAACAGACTATTGTAAACCCCCGCCCATTTTATAGCTGTGGCAATTGAGATTAAGGAAGATCAGTTATGCTATTTCTTCTGTGTCACCATGTCTCTGAAAGATACAGAGGAAGTGACATTTTAAACTCATGGGTCATGATTTATAAATCCCTCCTTGTCAAAGCCTTGTTCACCCATCAATCATTAGCACACTTAGTTATCCCCACATTTAATCATACTGCCAATCCTTTACAGGTAATTATTTATCCTCTGTGGTCATTAGAGTTATTCCTGATATATAATCACCTGTGCTTTAAACTGTTTAAATAGAACTTTAAACTGGTTCTATTGAAATATCTCCAAATGCACTGAAAGTTAAACTTCCACTTTTAATTATCATATCATTAATAATTATTAATGTAAGAGACAGAATGGGCATTTCAATATAAACAGCATCAGTGACTGTAAAATTATGAAAGCAAAAGCTCATAGATTCCAACTACCAGAACAGACAAGGGCTCTGCTAAGAATAACTCTGATCACAGCCAGAGAGAGTCCCTAGAGAGTTTTTTATTTGATATATGATATGATGGTTTAAGACATAACATTTTTGAGAGTTAACTTATTTATCTCTTCCATGTTCCAAATTTAACTTCTGGTTTTAATTTAAAATCATCATAAACTATTTATAACTTATCAGTAAAACACACAGTTATAGAAAGTCAATCCTAGGTCATAGAATAATTCTATGTTGTTTTTTTTTTTAAGGAGGGGAAAAAATGAGTCCAGAGTGTCAGTATAAAAGACTATTAAAAATATGTACACACATCCTCCTCTCTATCCCTGAATCCCAAAATGGAGGATTTTCTTTCTTTCCTCAGTTTGCATATTTTATAGTAAATCCAAATCCAGGTTAACTTTTAATTAAGACTTATTGATTTTAACATAGACTCTCTGCCTAGTGGTCAAGATACCTTTTTATTGGAACTTGATTTGAATTCACCTCCCATCCATGGTCCACAGTCAGTCCCTGTCTTAATAAAGTTGTATGAAATAGTGAATTTTTAACCTAAACTCAGTATATGACTAGTTGTGAAATAAAAATTTTTGATCATATTTGTTTAACTGACAGGTGTATATTATTCTTCCAGAGGCTTACAAAGGGGTAAGAAAAATATAATACTATGTACATTTCAGCAACACTGTGAATGAACTGAATTCTTGTAACATACAGCTGTCCTCAATTTCAAAAAAACAATATTACCTTCTAGATCACAGAGCTTTGGTTTTTAATTCCAAAATGAATTAGGATGGGAGGAAAATCATGAGGAACAGAATATAACATAGCTCAGGGTCAAATAAAGATTTTGATCTTTGCTTTAGCCAGAGATAAAGAATATGTATTTTGGTAAAATATCTGTTTGGATGGTTTTAAATGTGGTGGAGTAAGGAGTGTGTTATTTATTTACATGAAGAAAATTTTAGGGCCATATGTGTCAAGGATTGAGCCAATAAATGGGGATATTTGTGGTGAATATGATGAAAGCTGTTTCTAGTTCTGATAAATCCTATGGTCTATTAGGGAAGACAGGCATTAATAAATAATCACAAAATCAGTATTTAAAACTGAAAGAATGTAAAGAAAAGTTCAGGGACTTGTGAGAACATATACAGGGAGAACCAAACCTAGTTGGGTTGGGAAGGAAGTGGTGAGGAGACAGGGCAGGGTTCTCTGAGGAAGTCTTACATGCGAAGGGGAGTAGCTAGCAGGAAGAAAGGATGTAGGGAGCAAGGGAGTCTCACATTCCCCAGAGACTTTGTGATACAATTAATGACAAAGGAGCCATATAAATGATATCCCTAGAACAAGATCTATTTTGGATGCATAGCGAAAATAATTGTTCAAAAATAACCAGTCTCTTAAATTCATCCCCATATTTTACCATTGGTCACATATTTTTACTAAAAATATAATATTTGATCTTTATCACTCATGCCCCAGAAATTAACTTATTAAAAAACTAGTTAAATTGTTTGACTTTCTTTTCCCTGTGGTGGGCATGACTCACTTCCCCATTTACATTGTTCTTGCCAACCCTCCCTCACATGGACTCCCCAGTCCCAGAGAGGATTTAGCACCTGTTCCCTGAGGCCATCTCAATACTCTCCTCCATTCCACCAGCCCATCCCCACTCAAAGTGTCTTCCCTAATGATGAACTCACGTATGAGCTTTTCACTGACCAACTATGATAAAGAGCACAAACCTACAGAAAGAACAAATGGCCTTCACGCAAATAGGGCAAACACCACATTTTATGTTCCAAAGCTATCAATTGGTGGGAATTTGTCGATATAAATATATATTTTCTTAAACTGGAAACAGAATCTTGATAAGGAAACCTGGGCCCCAGCATGAACAAAGGAGTATATGTTCCTGTCAGTGAAGAAATACAAACAATTGCAAAAAAAAAAAAAAAAGAAAGAAAAAGAAAAGAAAGACCTATAAACATTACAAAACATTCCTTTGGCTTGGAACAGAAACTCAAATACTAAGACGTCTTATTTAGGATTGCTTCAATCTGGTACATTCAATATTTCCTTGTTTGTATGTTCATCCTAATACATATGTGAGAAAGAGGTAGAAAATGCAGATGACTTATTGCTAGTGCTTCTACTTATTTTCCAAACTAGGAGAATTAAGAGTAAAATTTATTTTCTTTCTAGTACTATGGGGATTCATAGTCCTTGATTCAATGATATTTTATTGCCCTATTTAAACCTGAGGTAAAGTAGATATGTAAGGGATGATCTCTCTGTAATTTTTAGATGATAAAAAATATGGAGCTACATTATTTTAATAGCTATTCAGTCCACTGAGCATTACCAAATAATTGAAAAAGACTTTTGTCATCTTCCTCCAGACTGCCCTCCAGTCACTGATAAAGAGCACTACTCTTTCTCAGTGTTTCCTGGAAATCACATTCAAGTTTTCAAACTTGATTTTAAGGAGTTTGATCACTTTTCATGTTTTTACTTCCTTTCCCACAGCTTTTTGCCCTTCAAATCCCTAAGAAGAACCAACCCCTTTAAAAAATCTTCAAAAGAGCACTTTATGCAAGGTTTGTTGAACTCACCAAAGTACCTAGATGTCATGAACTAGGAGGAGACCCTTCCTATGGAAATCTTTTGGCAAACCAATGACAACCACCTGAAGCCAAGTGTAATTTAGAATTAATAGAAGAATTGAAAGACATTGGCTTTTACCTAAATCTTAAAATGAATCAAACATCCCTAAAGATTGATCACTTTTCAGATGGAGACTTTTATAGTTATATATTTCATGTATATTGTTTTTCCTGGAACTAATATAAGATATGTGAAAATACCAGAAGAAATACTTTTATTTGTAGTATTTCCAATCTGGTTGGCAGGAGAAAGTAAAGACACATCATAGGAAAATCTATCGTTATGAGCTTTCCAGCACAGCTTTGCATCCTCCAGAGAAATATTCCAACCAAAGCCTCCAATCCTTTTGCCATCCTTCCATCACTGTGGTGCCATGTCCTCCAACACTCTTGTACACTTTTGCTTCTTTAATGGGTAGATGGATATTACATAATAGGCAACATTAAGAATCATTCCAAATAAAAAAAGAGATTTAAAAAATTCAATACAGATCTGACTGAGCCCATTCTATCAACTCAGGCTAAAAGATTTTGGGACTTGGGATGCCTGGGTGGCTCAGCAGTTGAGCATCTGCCTTCAGCTCATGGCATGATCCCAGGGTCCTGGGATCAAGTCCTGCATCAGGATACCTGCAGGGAGCCTGCTTCTCCCTCTGCCTGTGTCTCTGCCTCTCCCTCTGTGTCTTTCATGAATAAATAAATAAAATCTTTTTTAAAAAAGATTTTTAATTATGTACTTAATGAGAGAGAGCAGGGGAAGGGGCAGAGGGAGAGGCACAGCAAGAATCTCTAGCAGATTCTGCGCTGAGCATAGAGCCTGACACAGGGCTCAATCTCACAACCCTGAGATCATGACCTCCACTGAAATCAAGAGTTGGGCACTTAACTGGCTGAGCTACCCAGGTGCACTCCTAGTGCATTTTTTGAATGCAAAATGCAAAAATGGCTTTTATCCATTGCTGGAAACAATGGCTGCTTCCCCTGACAATAGGTCAAATACCTTATATACATGTTTTTCTGTAGTCGAGTTTACAATGAGGCATAATCATCTACAGTGGAAAGAAGAAAAAAAGAGAGTTTATTGGTTTTAGGACTTCTCTTCAATGATTCAGTATGTAATTGAGGACCCTGCCCTACTGACAGAATCAATCTGCAACAAACAAAATAATCTTACCTACCAGCTCATTAAGAAAAATGAAACCAAACCCACCACTACATTGACTATGGACTTTATGTCCTGTAACTGGTCATGGTAGCAATGATTACATTGGGACAACCATAATGCATTCATTCATTCATTTATTCATTCAACATACATTTACTGAGTGCCTACTATGTGCCAACCATAATGCTGTTGCTTTATAATTTGCAAATCTTTACAAAGCTTTTATTCAAATCATCTTATTACAAGAAATGCTAGCTACTAATATGAATTATACATCTCTGCTTATACCACACAACTCCAAACACAGTCCTCTCTTTCCTAGAATCAGTCTGCTTATTTCAGCTTATTACTGTCAACACCCCATTCTCTACAAACTGACAAAATTATATTTTAAAAATGCAAATCAGATCTTATCATTCCCTGTTGAAAATACTCTAATCAGTGGTTCTCAACCACAGACAATTTTGTCCCTTTTTCCAGGGACATTTGACAAAGTCTGGAGACATTTGAATTGTCACAGCTGAGGTGAGTACTATTGGCCTCTGCTGGGCAGAGCCCAGGAATACTGCTAAACATGCACAGGACTGTGCCCCACAACAAAAAATTATCCGGCTCAAATGTTAATAGTGCTATCGCTGAGAAACCCTGCTCTCCACCAAAAGCCTTTGCCCTATTTGCAAGCTCACATGATCTTATTCTAACCCAACTCTCTCTTTAGCTGGCCTAAGATCACACCTCCATTGCTCTTTATTCTCCAGACATGCTATACTTCATCTTCCTTGAAAAGTCCAGGCCAGTCTGTGCCTTGGGACTCTTTTAACTTGCTAATCCTTGGTTCCTTTCCTACAATGTTCTTCTACCGATATTTTGCATGGCTGACTCCTTCTGAACATGGAGATTGCTATTCAAATGTCATCTCCTCAGAGACTGCTTCTCTAACCATTCCATATGAAGCAACCCCATGCTCTCCACCTTCATGCATCTCTACCCTATCACTGTTTTATTTCCATCTGGGTACTTGGCACTCTCTGAATTTTCCTTGTTCACTGCTGTTGTGTGCTCCCCTCAGAAGGCAGGGGGGTGGGAGACTAGCCAGTCTTACCCTTCTCTTCCCTAGACCTGGAACCCTGTCAATCACTCTTTATCACCTGCCAGGCCCTGTTATAAAGCCAAAACACAGGAAAAAGAATGGGACAAAAATGCAATTGTAACAAAAATGAAAAGAACATGAGTGCAAATGGAGAAGTTAAAACTTAGAAGAAGTAGTAATTTTTGTATTTAGGTGCCCTTTGTTTAGGGCACCATTTTAAGTGTTTTAAATGGATTAACTCATTTAATCTTCACAGCACCACCACCCTTTGAAAAAAAAAAATGAACAAACCTGCCATGTCAGCACTATTATCCTGACTTTTCACAAGAATGGAAGCACAGAGAAGTTAAGTAACTTCACACAGTTCACACAGGTTCACACAGTTGTTGAGTGGTGGTGCTACAAGGTAAACACAGGCTCACTGCATTCACAGTCCTGCTCTCTTAAGCCCCATGCCCTGTGCCAGACAAAAAAAAAAAAACCATTTAGGTACACAGAATGCAGTTTGTCCTCTTGCCATTTCATCCTTCTTCATGTACTCATGATCTTGAAGTCAGTGAAGCTATAGGAATGAAGTGAGAGGGAAAAGAAGAAAGAACTGGCAAAAATAAAGGACATAAGGAAAGTGCAGATTCAGAGACTTAGTATATGGGCAGAGTTAGAGTAGTTCACATGTAAACTCATACCAATGCATGCTTAAAATGTATTGAAAGGAACAACCTCTACCAAATATGAGAAAAATTGTAGAATGCTAACCCTGATAACCATGCTTTGGTACCATTTTTTCTTGAACACAGTTTGTGATGAGACTCTAATGGGGCTTCACTAAATAATCCTTTTCAAATAGGAAGAGATGAACCTACTTTATCCTGGTTTGCTTTGAAGCAAAGAGTCCAAATAAAGAGTTCCCACCATGTTTTGAAGCAAGAATATAAAAACCCTCTAGCTCAGTGGCAAATGAATAAATTTAAGTATCCTCCTTTTTCAGTTTCTTGCTGTTCATTCTTTAAAAAATGAAATAGCATTAGGATGTCCCTATTTCAAGGTTCCAACATACTATATTTAAAACACGTGGGTTTAAAAAAAAAAAAACACGTGGGTTTATTTGTCAGGACTCATTATATCCTCCCTTCATATTAACAGGAAGCAGGGCTCAAAATCTCTGATCCCTGTAATATTATTATGGCTAGAGGAGAAAATGTGGGGAAATAGTTCTTCTCCCTGTGGTTGGCGGGTCACATATTTTATCTTGAAAATGTTGGCAGTGAGTTCAGCAGACCATTCACAGATAATGTGTACTGAGGCGATCATGCTAATGATGAGTAGACATGGCTTCCTCCTTACACAAACAGTTCACAGTGACTGAAAGGATTTGTTCGTGAAAGTTCTCTGTTACTTGAACCTTACTATTTCAGTATTACAACCCTCTCAACACCTTCCTCTCTCTATCTCCAAAACCTAGATCAATGTTTCATCTCTAAGATCAACTAACCAATGACCAGCCTTCCCCAAAAGTATCTGAGAGGCTCACTTTTAGTTTTTTAGTTTGGCTATTTGTGAGCATGTGTGTGTGTGTGTGTGTGTGTGTGTGCATGTAACCAGTACTGATTTTTGCAGTACTGAGTAAGGATGAGATATCTCAGCTAATCCCTTTACTTCAAAAATACATTACCTCTAGAATGCATTGGATAATAGAACAAAGGGAATACAAGGCCCAGATAATTATAGATAGAAAACACCATCTCATTGCTATTGACAATACTTGCAATTGACTACTCTTGCAATGAGAATACTTCTACACCTGGGATGATGCCTATAAAAATTTTTAAATGGTAAATAGGTAAAAAGCCTCTCATGCTAAAAGATGGTGATATAAGGCTCCACTCTGCCATGAACTTTTATATAATCTAGAAATGTTCTATGTCAGGGTATAAATATGTTTGTGTATGTATACATACCCAGGACACACACACATATGTGTATATATATAACATACAATCACATGATTCACTTCTTAAACACTATCATGTTGATAAAATGAACAAAATATTTTTGAATATTAAACTAAAGTACTTTCATTCTGGACAATTTCTCCTTCTTGGGGAAAGTGGAACCCAGCTTCAAGGAAAGAAGTTGTTACTGACTGAATGTTTGTGCCTGCTTCTTTGAAAAAAAAAAAAAATCTTCTGCTGTGATCCTAACCCTCAAAATGATGTTGTTTTGAGTTGGGGCCTTTGGGAGGTGATTAGGTCATGAGCACAGGGCCCTCATGAACAGAATTAATGCCCTTAAAAGAGGGATCCCACAGGTTCTCTAGCCTCTTCTACCTATATTGTAGTGAGAAGGTGCCCAACTATGAGGCAGTAGACACCAAATCCACTAGCACTTTGATCTTGAACTTCCCGCCTCCAGAACTATGAGAAATGTTGTTTACAAGCTACCCTGTCTATGGTATTTGGTTATAGCAGCCCAAACAGACAAAGACAGAAGTCAATTTTAAGTCTTAAATTCATTTGTCTTATTCAAACAGCTTGTATCCTGTACAGCATAAACATGCTCAGATCTTAAGAGATTTTTACAAAAGTCGGAAGATAGTACCCAAAGACAGTATGACATAAGAGAGGTCTCTCCTGGGTACATGTAGAGTGGGGAAAATGAGCCAATAAGACAGAAAGGGCAAAAAAAAAGTCAAATTCAGTGTCCTCATTTCTCCTTTCCCAGACACAGATAAACCTGTGATGGAAAAGTGTGGCTGAATTACCCAGACACACCTGGTAGGATGCAGGAGGCGAGCAGTTCATTCCCAGCTCATTCTCTGCTTCCCAAGAGGCTGCCTCTCTGTGGGGCCAGGCTTCACAGGGCATTGTGTGACAGTGGAAGCAGAGCAGCAGAGAAGTGGCCCTGAGAGCTGCTTAGGCAATCTATTCCAAAGTCCAAAAATCTTTGAAAGCCAAAAGTGCACTTAATAACTCCAAATGTAACTAAACTCACAGGCAAATATTTGCAGTTTTCACATACCATGTCTTTGATTATGCTGTGTTGGCCATACATGGTATAGATGATATACAGTCCATGTCCCTACTGCCTTCTAAATCCTAGAAATATATGTACAAATTTCAAAGTATACCTGGCCCCACTGGTTGCAGCTAAGGGAGATGGATTGCATTGAAAACTGAGAGCAATTTTGCAGGCTTTGCTTCTGTAGCACCTGGATGCTTTCCTGGCACACCCTGCATCCTGCAAAATGCTCACTAAAAATAATAGGCTTATGGGGAAAATCAAGTTGCAACCCATCATTCAAATTCTGTGCAAGTCTGTGAATAAAAGAATAACAGAAATAATCATTGTTACCTTGTAAGATAATTGGCAAAGTAAATAAATAAAAATAAACATAAACATCATGATCTTAGCAAGGCTGCAGGTTGCCTCAGTTGGATGTTAAATGCGCACAGAAACATGGTGGGGACCTAGATTCAAGGGGGCTCTGAGAACAGGAGGAACTGTGACTGCTCAGAACTCAGAGTCCTGAGGCACTAGGGGTGCTCCTTGCTGAGGAGAGTCCACTGTACAAGTGTTTCTGTTAGATATTCATGGAATGGAGCTGAAAGGGCTCCTGTCTGTGCAGAAGCCAAGTTGGAGAATTTCCTTTCCTGCTGAAAGTCATCTTTCCACTTCCTTTGTTCTGGATACTCTTGCATAAGAAAATTGCGACACAACTTTCACTTTAATCTAATTATTCTGTTATATACCAATCACAGGCTCAACTGTGCTTACGATCACAGGCGTTGGGAGTCAGAGCAACTGGGAGTGAACCCTGACTGAGCACTGGAAAGGACAGAAGACGTTATAGAACCTACCCACGGGGCACCTGTGTGGCTTTAGTGGTTGAGCATT
Organism: Canis lupus dingo; assembly: GCF_003254725.2. Classification (NCBI taxonomy): domain Eukaryota; kingdom Metazoa; phylum Chordata; class Mammalia; order Carnivora; family Canidae; genus Canis; species Canis lupus. The sequence goes on from NC_064274.1 coordinate 28,038,757, forward strand.
TGCCTTCAGCTCAGGTCATGATCCCGGGGTCCTGGGATCAAGTCTCGTATGGGGCTTCCCGCAAGGAACCTGCTTCTCCCTCTGCTTATGTCTCTGCCTCTGTGTGTGTGTGTGTCTTGTGAATAAATAAAATCTTTAAAAAAATAGAACCTGCCCACATCCTGACCTCAAGGAGCTCACAAACCAGCCAATGGTAAATGACAGCTCTGAAAAATGACAAAAATCTCTCTAGACTAAGGCTTGACAAAAAAAGCAAAACTTTGGCCAGACCTACAAGAATCAGCAAGCCATCATTTTTCCTCCTTTTATTTTGAGATTGTTGGAGTGTTAGAGGAGGGACACTGAATTTGCACTTAATCGGCTACAATCGGCTACATCTCCTTGGACTTAACCTGTTTGGGCCTTCATTAGCAAAAGCCACCCAACAACATTTGTGATAAAATCAGATCAAATGAGATGCTAGATGGGAAAATACATTGAGGAAAGGGCTTCCCAGAGGTGAAATGTCAAGGCTAATGTGAATGCTCTCCAAAGCTATGCACGTATTGTTAAAGTGCCTTGTGCATATGTTTCATGTAATCCTCTGTTAGATATGCCCTATTACAAATCTGCATTCTCATAGGTGAAAAACTGAGGGAGAAAGAGGTTAAGAGTTTAAACCAACTGAGCAAGCTCAAACAGCAAGTGGGAAATGTCAGAGTCCAACCCAGGGACAATAGGACTTAAAATCCTTGATTACTCTTAATAGTTTCCTGGCAGAGCTGGATACTATAATTACTTGGAAATAACAAAGCTGTATTTTATTTATTTTTTTTAAGTGGGAGAGAGGGGCGGGGGAGAGGCAGAGGGAGAGGGAGAGAGAGATACTTTAGTAGGCTCCACACCTAGCACAGAGCCCAACACATGGGCAGGGGGTGTGGATCTCATGACTCTGGGATCATGACCTGACCCAAAATCAAGAGTCAGACACTTAGCCAATTGAACTGAGCCACCCAGGTGACCCAGCAAAGCTGTATTTTAAAAATATATACACTGATTCAAATTGTTTTTATTATTCAAAGAATCTTCCTATATAAAAATTCTTAAAAAAATACTTTTCTCTTTTCTTGCAAAACATGAAGACTTTCCTATTTCTACAGCATTGATTCCAGGTAGCAGTCATTCTCTCCTGAATTACTACATTTGTCTTAAATAATTGAAAAGTTAAAAATAACTGTATCAGCATCCTCTAAGCCAAATGACAGATGCAAGTACAGGCAATCAATGACCCATGATCTTCACATACCAGTGTTTTGTCAATGTGCACTTTCATGTATAAAACTGAAACCCAAAACTACCTTTCACACGCAGAAAGGAATCTTTCCTAACTACATGATGAAGGATGACACCAAGATGTTGTATGATTAGGTCCATCACAATCAACGGGGTAAAGGCAGAGGTTTAGCTACAATGGCAGAAGGATGTGCATACAGAACCAGCTAAGTGGGATCCCTGGGTGGTGCAGCGGTTTAGAGCCTGCCTTTGGCCCAGGGCGCGATCCTGGAGACCCGGGATCGAATCCCACGTCGGGCCCCCGGTGCATGGAGCCTGCTTCTCCCTCTGCCTGTGTCTCTGCCTCTCTCTCTCTCTCTCTCTCTGACTATCATAAATAAATAAAAATTAAAAAAAAAAACTTAAAAAAATTAAAAAAAAAAAAAAAGAACCAGCTAAGTATGAGGATAAGCAGCCTGCAGACTTTTGTGTCTTCCTTATACTCCCTTGTCAAACCGAAGGCATCTCTGGGTGATTGTATGCACCCCTGCCTTGGCAAGGCAGCTTGAGCGTAGACTTATCTCTATCATCAGCCTCTCCATATGGAACATGACTTTCTGCTTATGATCTGTCACCACTAGAAGATGAACTTCTTAGGGGCATGAGCTATGAATTAGTCACTTTTATATACCCAGCACAAGCACAGTGCCTACGATGAAATATCTACTCGAGTGTTGAATATATGGATACTTACATTGTCTTCAACAAAAAGAGTTATTTTATATTTACATTGCCATGTTATATAATGAATCACAGTAATAGTAATATCCAGATGGTAGCATGACTACATTGAGCATTTCCACAGATTCATCATGCTTGAAAAGACATCAGAGATTTTTATACAGAGAGGTCAGGTGATTTATTCAATGGAAAAAAGTCTCGCTAGATCTCAAAATTTCCTGCCCAGCACTTTATGTCCCAACTATATACTAAACAAACAAGTACACAAGTTATTTTGGCTAAAGCAGAGCTTTCGAAATCAAGTCAAATCAGAAACTTATTATAATTAGAAATATTCGGAACTCAGAAAAGGATATATATGTTGTCATGCATGGGTAGGTGCAAGGGGAAGTCTTTGATGGAAGAAAGCAGATTTGGAAAATATCCAATGAAGTAAAGCACAGCATATATGACCCTTGACTTCTCCTTGCATATTTCAGGCCATCAAAGGAAACTAAAAGTATTACTCAAAGGAAAGAGCACTGCTTCTCAAAATGGATGCAGCATTGTAAGTTTGTTTACACAATGATAATTGTATGGCAACACTGAGGTAAATAGACAAATCATCTCTAGCCCAAGGTGACTGTCTGGCTCAACGGCTAAAGCCACCAGTAGCTAACATACCTGTAACCTGTTCTTTGCAGTTGATCTACTATGAAGTAGAGCAAAATAGAGCTTTAAGGAATTGAGGTTTGAATTCAAACTTCATGAAAACAAAGGGGAATTTTTGCATAATAGTAATGAACTGGCTGCATAAATCCTCATGAAAGCAAAGTAGTCCCACCTCTCTTCTATCATTTATATACACTGCTAACCAAAACTTTCACTCAAACTCATGAGCCCTTTCTCTATCACTCTAGCACTAAATCTTTAACTTCATAAGAATGGCTGTATCCTATCTGAGGTTTTTTCGGTCATATGGAAGTTTCTGAAAAAGGACATTCCTGGATCAGTCTAAACCCACAGGTAACAATGAGTGATGAATATCCTTGGCATGAACACCACGTATCCCATTGCAAGCTTCTTATTTTGCAAGCTGTCCATACTGCAGCGTGAAAATTTCTATTAGATTCCCCAGAGCCATGAAGCAGGTAGAAGATTTTAGCAGCCCTGAACGCAAGGCAGCCCACAGAAATATGGATCCAACTACAGGAAATAATAGTCACCATTGAAAACTATTTTATGCCTGGAGCCAACCCACAAAACTAATGCAATAATAGAGATTCTAAGTTAAAGCTGGAAATTGCTACCCAGGTCAGGCTACTCCCTGGAGCCCAGATAGGATTACTTTGGGTACATTCTGGAACATTGCAGCTGGTCTAGGTTTTCATTGTCTCATATAATGAACTTTCACTATTTCCTTTAATAATCCTCAACCCCTGTCTTGGGTTGTATAGTCAGTCTGAATTTATCTTTCCCCAATTTCAGTTTTTCATTCTTTCCTAATGTCAGACAAAGCTAAAAAAAAAAAATCGCACTATCCTTGGAATTATACCTAGATTTTCTTATTTAGCTCTTACCTTTCTATAGAGCCTTTGCTCTTTCAATACATTGGCCACTTTTCTCTGAAACTTGGCCAACTTGTTGAGTTCCCTCAGGTCATTCTGAGATCTAAAATAGATGCATTATAATAAAAAGAAGAGATGATTGGTCTGGGTGCTGGAGCATAAAGTTAGCCTCTAACTATTACTCACATATTTGTTAAGAGAAAAGAAATGATTCTGGTACCATATGTTTTGGTTTTCCTGTTCATAAAATCTAAAATAATACGTCTGTGGTTTCTACCTGCCTCCTGTTACACTGGACTTTCTCCCAAATAAAGACAATTCTCTATTAATCTGGTGGAGAATCAAACAATTTCTTGCTAGTTGCATGGCATTGTACTTTGCTAAGACAAATGAAGTACCTCGTATATTTTCACTTTTATACAGTCTTTTAACCCCAGATTCAAATGTACCAACCTTGAAGTCTGCTCTCAATAACAGGAATTGCTCTGATGCACTTGTCTGAGCAATTGATGTGAAACATACCATCTTGTTTGCAGAAGGAAAAAAAGTGTAATGCTATTACACTATATGTTAACTAAAATTTAAATAAAAATTGGAAAGAAAAAATATTAAGACAAAAACAAAAAAAGGCATGTATAGTAAGCAGCCCTTCAGATGGCCACCAGTGATCTGCACTTCCTGGTGTTCATGCTCTGAGTCACCTTTACGTGGGCTGGCCAAGTGCCTTACTTTTAATCAATAGATTATGGGATATATAATCTATATGGAATATAATCTATAATATAGATGGGATATAATCTCCTTGATCAAGCTATAAAATGTTGTGATTTCCATCTTGTTAAGGACTCTCTCCTCTCTGATTAAATGAGTCATCATAGTGGAAAGACTCATGAGGCAGAGGACTAAGGCAGGCCTCCAGCCAACAGTCAGCAAGGAATTGAGGCCCTCAGTTGAATAGTTCACAGAAGCTAGATCCTGCTGGTCTTTCTGCAAGCAGACTTCAGAAAAGACCCAAGCTCCAGCTAACACCTGATTGCAGCCATGTGAGAGACCCTGAAGCAAAGGACCTGTCCAAGCCATGCCCATATTCTGGTCCCATGGTAACTGTGAGCAAATAAATGCATGTTGAAAGATGCTAAGTTTGGGGATCACTTGATGTGCAGCAAAAGATAACTAACATAATATGCAGGTCATATATTGGGAAAGGAAGCAGAAGAAAGCAAGCAGGGCCTTGTAACCATGATGCAGAACTGACACCTAATAAAGAATAGAGAGAAGAAAGAAGTAATAGGCTGGAAGAGTCCTGGACTACAGTATAGTACTAGGCAAGTTGCCCATTGGAAGAGTTCCACATCTTGCCAGAATGATCCTTCCTTAGTACCCTAACCACGTTCAGTCATTGGCTGGGAACAAGCTGAAAGTATCAGAATCCTGTTGCCAATGTTGTATTGAATCCAGAAGGGCAGCAGCTGGAGCCCCACAGTGGAAGATATGAGTGGTGCATCTCAATGCTACAGAAGAAGCATCATTGAGACACTCAGGGAGGTTGTTTTCTGTGGGCCAAGAGTGATAGTAAAATGTGCTTGCATGGGATCATGGGACTTCCATGGGACTCTGTAATGTCAATATGAATGATATAATCTCAGAATAGCAAAGACCATGTTTCAGCACTCAATAATTAGAAGCAACATAGATGTAATTCTGTTAATACACAGCAAGATCAGAGTAACCATCAGGGATCCTTGACTGTGGGGAATCTATGGCAGTAAACCATCCTGTTCCTGAAGGTAAGATAGAGGGCAGCCAATGATAGTAGTAATCCTCAATCTATATAAACATAAGAGATCAAGAGCTGGTGAGCAAAGACCAATGACAACTTATCTTCTTGGAAAATCATGATCCTTACACAGGATCTGAACCAATTCTCAGAAACAGAGCCAGTGAACTAAAAGGCCAGATCCCCTTGAGAAATGGCCCCACAGTGCCAAAACAAGAATATACTGGTATTAACATTATACTCTAAAGGAATAAACAGCCATTTTTCAGAGTAACTGCATTGGAGAAAATGAGATACCAGATCTTTTGAAAACTATTGGATACAGAATTAGAGCTGACACTGACTGTAGAGGACACAAAATACCATAACGACCCTTCTACTATCCTGAGAATAATTGGTTCAAAGAATATATGGATCCACTTCTGGTATTTTCCCAGTTTCTGAGGTCATACTCAGAATGGATATATTTTGCAACTGTCAGAACCCTCATGTTATTTCTCTGACTTTTGGAGTAACCACCATCAGAGTGGAAAGGGTCGAGTAAAGTCCCTGATACTATCCCCAGTAGCCAATATAGGAAATCAAAAGCTATACCACATCCTGTTTGAAATTTCAGATATTACTGCAAGTCTCAGAGTCAAGATGCAGAGATTTTGCTCCCACAACTGTTCCCATTCAGATAACCAGTATAACCCTTACAAGAAAGAGAGGAAAAAATAGATCTTTGCAGACATGTAGAGGATTAAAGACAAGGATGTCTAGGAAGAGACAATACACAGACCTATGGAAGTGGGGGAAAACTGTGCAGATCTTTGCCTCATCTTCATGCTCAACAGAGAGCATCTACAGCAGAGGAGACACTGAAGACATTGGGGAACAAGCTAACTTATCCAGTGGAGGTAAGCCAGCTTTTATCCTTACCCACCCTAGTGCTAGCACAATGGGTCCAAAAACAGAGTGGCAATGGTGCCAGGGGTAGAGGCAACACATGAGGCCATAACCTTGGGACCAGCTTCAGCCATAGGGCAGTGAATTCCACCAACACTTCCATTAAAAGTGTTTTGGTGGGATCTTTTTTTAAGTTTTTATTTTAATTCCACTTAGTGAACATACCGTGTTATATTAGTTTCAGGTGTACAATATAGTAATTTAACACTTCCATACATTACCCTGTGCTCATCCCCATTACCTATTTAAACCCATTCCCCCACCCACCTCTCCTCCAGTATTTTTGGTGGGGACTTTTTTATCTTCATTACCTTTATTTTGCTTTTATGGAATTGTGGCCACTCGCCACAACTGAAACATTAATAACAGAATGGAAAATAGCATGGGGCATGAATGCATCTAAGTAACATGATGGATGCTCTGTAGGAGACACTAGTGATTCTCCACTCTATTTTCCCAGCAGCAGCAATGGAAAAGAGTTTTCAGCATGATGATAGATTCCCTTCTCAACTGCATATTTCTCCTTCCTTCTTAGCCTAAGGGTTTTCTCTACCAACTTGGAAGCTCACTTAGCTATAAGCAGTTACAACCTGGAAGTATGGGAAAGTCAGCACCTTAGGGGCAACTCTCAGTCAGTAAAGGATGACTACTGGTGGCTAAATGGCCCAGGACCTTCATCACTCCTGTAATGATTATCAGATGTGTTCCACATGGTTTCTTTGTAGAACAGTGTTGAGGCATGTTTGCCTACCATACTAATGCACTCATTGATGCATCCTTCATTAACATTTCTCCTTTGTTTTCTTATTTCCTACCATCGTTTCTGGGATCACCTCCCATATAGACAATCGGCCACCATATTCTTGTCTTAGATCTACTTTTGAAAGAATACAAGCTAAGGCAATAATGATGGTTTAAAACAATAATGCCTTGTGTAGGTTAAAATACAGAGAGAGAAATAAAATACATAGTAGCAATAGCATAAACTTCAGTGGACTGACAAAGGAATGTTTTATGATTTTTATTTTGTCTAAGACAAGGGTAAAATTACTAACTAGCATTAGACTTTGATAAGTTAAGGATACATATTGTGATTTCTAAAATGACCACTCAAATTTTGATAAAAGAATGTATATCTTCCAAACTAAAATATTATAAAATACAATCCAATAAGGGCAATAAGAAAACTAAACATAAAACAGGCAACAAAAAAAAGAGAAAAGAATGTGCTAATTGTTAGATTTAAATCTAAATTTATCAGTAGTAAAAGCGTAAAGACCTAAAGCATCAATTAAAAGACAGAGACAATCAGACTAGAAAGAAAAATATATCTGTATCCTCAGATACAGGTACATTGTGTTTGCCTGATTTCCCCAGAAGACAAAGCAGAGTCAAAAACATCTGTGCAGTTCCAGTGTGCAGGAGTGAAAGATATAGGGAGTGATTCAGAGAAGGAGGGAAAGTAATAAAGCATTTCAAATATAGGAATATAACTTCATGATCTCAAGGAAGGAAAATCTTGGTAATGAAAAAGACCTTTAACAAATTCTGTGCATGTAATGTACAGCATGGTGATTATAGTTAATAATGCTGCATTATTATATAGTTAAATGTTACTAAAAGAGTAGATCTAAGAAGTTCTCACCACAAAAAAGAAATGGTGATTATGTGAGATGAGATGAAGGTATTAGCTAATGTTATTGTGGTAATCATTTTGCAATATAAAATGTATCAAATCAACACATTGAGGACCTTACCTTACACAATGTAATATGTCAACTATATGTCAATAATGCTGGAAAAATTTAAAAGATGAATAAAAAAATTTTTAATTAAAAAGTACTAATTATAAAGGTAAAAATTGACAAATGAGTCCATACTAACATTAAAGTTAAGAATATTTGTTTATTAAAATACAAACCTAAGGAGCTAAAGGGCAAACCACAAGATGAGAAAAAATATTTTTAATATATAGTGAAAGGGCTTTTAAGATAATATATAAGGAACTTTTTGAAATCAACCAGAAGAAAGACAAAGACAGACAACCCAATAGAAAAATAGGCAAGAGAGTTGAACAGATATTTTTGGAAACAGGATATATGACTAGTCAGTAAAAATGTAAACAGGTGCACATCTTCATTATAATAAGGAAAACAAAAATTAAAATGACATGAACTATCAGTGCACAATGTCCACAGGCTAAAATTTAGATGACTGATTTGGTAAGCATGTGCATCAACAGGAACAATTTTTTTTTTCTTTAAGTAGGCTCCACAGCTAGGGCAGAGCCCAATGTGGCGCTTGAACTTACAACCCTGAGATTGAGACCTGAGCCCAGAATAAGAGTCAGATATCAACTAACTGAACTACCCCCCAACAGGAACATTTTTATGGTACCTTCAGGAGCATGGTTCAGCCCCCTTAGAAAATTGTATTATCAACTACAAACAAAATTATACATTCTCCATGACCAATGTCACTCCTACTTAACAGATATGCATGCACATGAGATCCAAGCAACATATACAAGAATCACAACAGCACTATGTTCATTAACTATAGAATAAACAAAAATTGTGATATATTCATAAATGGATTACTATAGTAATGAACAGTCTACAACTATACTCAACAATGTGGAGTAATCTTGAAAATATAATGTTTAGTGAAAGAAGCCAGATACAAAATAATATATAATGTATAATCCAATTTACATAAATTTGAAAGAAGTGAAAATTAACTTTTTTGTTTAGAGATGCATTATTAGATGACACTCTATAAAGAAAATCAAAGAGATGATTCCCATAAAAGTTAGGATAGTAGTTCCTTTTGGGGCAGAGACAGGGTAATAACTGGGTTGAGGGAGAACTTCTAAGGTTCTGACAATATTCTATTTCCTCTCCAAAAGATGGTTACACAAGTTTATACTTTGTGATAATGAACAGAGCTATGCATTTATGTTTTCTGTACTTTCCTATACATGTGTTACATTTCATAAAGAAAAGGTTTTTATAGAACAATCCAACAAACCACCTTTGAAAGAACTAAGGGACTATTTCTCTTAAACTGATGACCATAGACTTATATTCTTGGGCTCATTCTCTAGTGATAATTCATAAATGCATCTATTATCTGTATAGAGGAAAAATTCACTTCCTTGTTGTGTGATAAAATTTGACAGACAAATTCAAGTTACGTTCCCCTACCTTATAACTGTATATTATCAATGTATCTTTAAACACAATCCTGCTAATAAGCACTTAAATTATCTTTATCACTAAATTTAAATCAACATCTGCCTGGAAGTCACTTCTTTTCTTGAACAGTCTGGCTATTGTTTTTTGCAATGCTATGAGACAAGTTTTGTGAAGCTTCTTTGCAAAATCCCCTACTGACCTAATAGCTGTTTCATTCATTCGCATGCCCATGACACTCTCCTTATACTGTTTTCTTAAATGTCATGATATCCAGGGACTCTAAATCCAATTGTTCTTATTTTGTATTATTCGTATTCAATCTCTCTGCTTGAGGCAATACTTTTTTTCATCTTCAATTTTCAAAGCACAAATCAAATTATGCTTCTATTATACTTCAACTCTAATAGCTTCCCTACAGAACAAAGAAAAAACTCTAAAATGTGTTCATGGGTGTCTGGAATACAAGTTCCAATCTTTCGCTCCAACCTCATTTTCTAAGAAAACTATACTTTCGTTCATAAATCCATTCCTCTAGAAAGACAGATGTACACACACACATTATTCCCCAATACACACTTCACTTATCTTCCATAGACCTGTGTTCAAACTCATTTTGTCTGTAATAAATGCAACAAAACCACACTAAAATGAAAATTAACTCAAATCTCATTTATAAACTTTGATGGAAATAATGTAATACTAACCAATTTAAAAGAATAATACATCCTGAAAAAGTTTTAATCCGAGAAAACTGGGAACATTCACCGAAAAATTTATTCATGTAATTCACAATTACCACAAAAGGAAATGACTTTCAACTTTACAAAGAATATTCATCAACAACCTTTAACAAACACCTCAATAAATACAGAAAAAAAGCAAAGATGTTCATGACATTACGCCCATATTAACTATATTACCAATGAATAAAACCAAAAAGAGCAAAGTTTTAAATATTTGAAATGAAAACTACAAATAATTTATAAATAATAAATTTGCCTATCAAAGATAAGAATCAACTGAAAAATTAGAACTAGTAAATCAGTAAAATGGCTAGTGATATATCAAACATACTCCAGAGACAGTGCAGGAATAAAATAAAATTCAATGTTCAGAATGTAAGCCATAGAAAGAATTCAAGTATATACAATAATTAGGTATATAACAAATCTCACATTTCAAACTAAAAGGCTAAACTTGTTTTAAAAAATGATGCTGGAAGAACTGGATACCTATTTAAAAATATATGTCAAATCATGCATAAAACACATTGTAGATGAAATAAATAACTAAATATGAAGAAAAAACTATAAAATAAGTAGAAGAAAATATAGAAGATTATCTCTTTATACTCATAGAACAAAGAGGGCTTTCTTTAAAAAAAAATAAGTCATAAAGGAAAAGATAGGTTAGACTATCTTTAAGTTTTCTAATGTAAAAGACACCCATAAACATAATTGAATGGGCAGAGCTGACAGAGAAAATAATTACAAGACAGATACAAAGAATTAACTATCCATATTTTTTTTAATTCTTTAAGTCAATAAAAAAGACCAGCAAGGTTAAATTTTTTTTAAAGATTTATTTATTTGAATGAGGAAGGAAGAGGGTCTCAAGCAACCTCCACACTGAGCAGGGAGCCCAACACAGTGCTCAATGTTGGGCTGCATCTCATGACCTCAAGATCACGACCCAAGTAGAAACCAACAGTCACTTAATCAACTGTGCCACAGGTAACTCAAAGACTAGCAAATTTTAAAATGGGCAAATGACCTGAACAGACAATTAAAATTTCTAAAATGAAAGATGTATCATTAAAGGAATTAAAAATTCCACTAATGTAACTTTCAAATTTGTCAGTTATATTATCATCCAGAAAGTTATTTCAAAACTTTGAGTTATTATCAATAAGACCAAAACCTTAAGAAGTCTGTTCTTTGGAAAAATTAAAAGCAATAAAGTTTGATACTTTGTTAGGTATTTAAATTTTAACCATAAAAAATATAAATGTTAAAATGAGAAATAATCAATATCTATATAATCCTGGAGGTATCATTTTTACCTATTGAAAACTAGAATATTTGTCAACTTACACAATCCTTTAAATAAAACCAACAACAGCTTTTTGCAAAGGGTTTGCCGCCAGAACACAGATGTCATGAAAACTACCACTAAACCTAAACCAAAATGGGAAAGGAAAAGACTCATATCAACATCGTCATCATTGGACACATAGATTGGGGCAAGTCTACCACTACTGGCCATCTGATCTACAAATGTGGTGGGATCGACAAAAGAACCATAGAAAAATTTGAGAAGGAGGCTGCTGAGATGGAAAAAGGCTCCTTCAAGTCAGCCTCGGTCTTGGATAAACTGAAAGCTGAATGTGAACATGGTATCACCATTGATATCACCCTGTGGCAATTCAAGACCAGCAAGTATTACGTGACCATCATTGATACCCCAGGACACAGAGACTTTATCAAAAACATGATTACAGACACATCTCAGGCTGACTGTGCTGTCCTGATTGTTGCTGCTGGTGTTGGTGAATTTGAAGCAGGTATCTCCAAGAATGAGCAGACCCACGAGCATGCCCTTCTGGCTTACACACTGAGTGTAAAACAACTAATTGTTGGTGTTAACAAAATGGATTCCACTGAGCCACCCTGCAGCCAGAAGAGATATGAGGAAATCGTTAAGGAAGTCAGCACCTACATTAAGAAAATTGGCTACAACCCCAACACAGTAGCATTTGTGCCAATTTCTGGTTAGAATGGTGACAACATGCTGGAGCCAAGTGCTAACATGCCTTGGTTCAAGGGATGGAAAGTCCCCCATAAAGATGTGAAAGCCAGTGGAACCACACTGCTTGGAGCTCTGGATTCCATTCTGCTGCCAACTCGTCCAACTGATAAGCCCTTGCATCTGCCTCTCCAGGGTGTCTACAAAATTGGTGGTATTGGTACTGTCCCAGTGGGGCGAGTGGAGATTGGTGTACTTAAGCCTGGCATGGTGGTCACCCCTTCTCTGGTCAATGTTACAACTGAAGTAAAGTCTGTTGAAATGTACCATGAAGCTTTGAGTGAGGCTCTTCCTGGGGACAATGTGGGTTTCAATGTCAAGAATGTATCTGTCAAAGATGTTCATCGTGGCAACGTGGCTGGTGACAGCAAAAATGACCCACCAATGGAAGCAGCTGGCTTCGTGGCTCAGGTGATTTTCCTGAACCGTCCAGGCCAAATCAGTGCTGGATATACACCTGTGCTGGATTGTCACACAGCTCACATTGCTTGCAAGTTTGCTGAGCTGAAGGAGAAGATAGATCGTCTTTCTGGAAGATGGTTCCAAGTTCTTGAAATCTGGGGATGCTGCCATTGTTGATATGGTTCCTGGCAAACCTATGTGTGTTGAGAGCTTCTCTGACTGACCTCCTCTGGGCCGTTTTGCTGTTCGTGACATGAGACAGACGGTTGTTGTGGGTGTCATCAAAGCAGTGGACAAGAAGGCCGCTGGAGCTGGCCAAGTCACCAAGTCTGCCCAGAAAGCTCAGAAGGCTAAATGAATATTATCCCCAATACCTGCCAGCCCAGTCTTAATCAGTGGTGGAAGAATGGTCTCAGAACTGTTTCTGTCAATTGGCCATTTAAGTTTAATAGTAAAAGGCTGGTTAATGATAACAATGCATCGTAAAACCTTCAGAAGGAAAGGAGAATGTTTTGTGGACCATTTTTTTTTATGTGCGTGTGTGGCAGTTTTAAGTTATTCGTTTTTAAAATCAGTACTTTTTAATGGAAACAACTTGACCAAAAATCTGTCACAGAATTTTGAGACCCATTAAAATAAAAGTTTAATGAGAAAAAAAAAACAACAAAAACTGCCTGATTTAGTTTTAAATGAAAGTTTTTCTGTGACAAATAAACTAACAAATACAGTAACCAAAGTTTAAGGAAAGATGCTCAAAGATAAGAGATCTTTTGCACATTAATGGATTAACTGGCAGACTCACTAAAATCATCCTCCAGAACTTGGAATCTTTTAGGGTGCCATTGTGATAGTTTAAAATGCACAAAACAGGAGTGATATCACCAAGATGGGAAAAAAATTATTTAAGCACAAGACACTACTGAGATAATCCTACAACATGGAGTGAGGCTGAAGCATCCCCTGTACCAGAGACCAAGACACACTGTTAGAAGGGTAAGAGAAGCAGCTACACATTGACTGCATTGCTTTTTCCTGCAGGAGAGAGCAGTAGCATGTAGAAAGGTCTCCCCTTGAGCCTCCAGTTCCCCCAATGGAAACTCAGGTAAGACTCCAGCATTAGGGTCACCTTATGAGAGCCCCTACTCTGATCTTCCACCATGATGAGATTGCCAGAGAGTCAGCAGGCAGGACTCAACCATTGGGAATCTAGTTGTAGTGGAGAAGGAGAGATGGGTTTGTAATAGTCAGCACATGGATCTTCACAGATCAAGTTGACACCTGCTGTGCCCAAGTGGTAATCCCAACCAAAGGCTTTGCTCATGGGCATAACTAAGTTGGGGGCACAGTCTGACCAGTGAATTCAGTAGGGTGCAGATCTGCCTGATTTGGATCCTCAAACAAAGAGTTTTTCTTGTCCTAGAGGCTGTTTTGTCATGCCCAGGTAAGAAGCAAAGCCACAACCCCACCGCTATGGAGAGTGATGTATGGTCCCATCTAACCAGAAGAGCTAACAAGAACCTCTTGAAGTTGTGTGGTCCAGTGGCACTCCAGCTTAGAGGCAGGCAGGCAGAGGCAATCGCCCCCAGAGAGTCAGTGCCAGTCATTAAGGGTTGCTAGGGGATTAATTCATAGCCAGGGCTGATGGTAGCTCCCTGCTCCTCTCAACTGGAGAACCTGTTTGGGAAATTGAGAGGAGATCAGAGTGGCCTCTCCCCTTCCTGCTCAGGCAAGAGACCTAAGATATGGCCTCCAAGTGCCGTGGAAAGTGTTTTCTGGACCCATAAGACCAGAAAGGCTGGCAACAAATCCTGGAAGCTGTGCAGCCCAGCAGTGCTAGAGTCTAGAGAAAGGCAGCCAGAGCTAATAGTTTGCAAAGTAAAGCTAGTGGCCCTGTTCAGTCAGGGAACTTGGGGCACAGGTCAAATTAAGAAAACAAAGAGCTTTCCTAGCTTTAGAGGAAAGCTTCCTCTGCTCCATCCAGGCAGGGAATCTAATTCATAGCTCTTCTTATCACTGAATATAGTCCTCAGCCTATATAACCACAGAACCTAATCAGAGCACATGGGAAGTTACCTAGGACATTCAACAGCCCTATGTACAGTGGCACATGAGCAGAGAGAACAGCCCATTTCTTCACCCATCTGTATAACCTCACCTGGTCAGGCAATTCAGTGCACACTGTGGTCTGATTCAGGTTCCCAAGCAGTGAGTTATACAGGCCATGGGTCCATCTTCTTGCCTTACCAGGGCAGGGAAGCTAATTCATTACCCCATCTACTATTGAATATAGTACCCAGTCATGACTATCTAATAAGCCTGACCAAATAATCCAGACAACTGTGGAGACCATATAACAACTTCACAAGTAGGGAACCAAGCCACCAGTGCTATCCAACTGTTCCCAACCAGTGGCAAACTCCTCCATCCCCATTCTCAGAGCTCAAACAGTGGCAGTGGCCTCACCCAAGAAATGACCATAATAGCAGAAGGACATTACCAATGGACATATCTAGGAACTCAAACTGAACTGACTGCTGAGGAATGCTTTCTGCCAAAACAAAACTGTAAAGTCTTGACAGAAACCAAATTAATCAAATGCATGGATACCAAAGCATCAAGGATTACGAAAAATCAGGTAGTATGTCATACCAAAAAAAAAAAAAAAAAAAAACCTAATAAAGTTACAATAACTGATCCTAAAGGAATAGAGATCCACAAACTAAAGAATTCAGAATAATCCTCTTAAGGAAGTTTAGTAAACTAAAAGAAAAAACAAACAGACAACTAAACAAAATCATGAAAACAATCCATAGACAAAATGAGAAGCTTGACAAGGACATAGAAACCATAAAAAAAAAAAAAAAAAAAAAAAAAAAAAACCAACAACAACAGAAACAGTTGAAAAATACAATAACTGAAGAATTGGATAGAGTTGAGTTTCAAAAATAGACTCAGTCATGCAAATGAGACTGGAAGAAAAATGATTGAAAACAAGTGAAGAAAGCCCACATGGATTTTCCAACAAGGTTTTAAGGCCAGAGAGCATGAGATAACATATTCAAAATAATGAAAGAAAATTACCATTAACCAGGAATTCTATACCCAGTAAAGCTTTCCTTCAGAAATGAAGGAGGAATTAAAATCTTTCAAAACAAAGAAAAGCTGAAGGAATTCATTACCATCAAACCTACTTTACAAAAAATTTTAAAGGACATTCTTTAAGTGGAAATGAAAGAACGCTAATTAATATCATAAAAACATTAAAAGGTAGCATAAATCTCACTGGTAATTGTAATTATATAGTCATAGTTAGATTCTGCAATATAACGGCCATGCATAATTCACCTACAATTCTAGTTTAAAGGTTAAAAAAAGACAAATGCAGTAAAAATAACCATAACTACAATAAACTGTTATTACTTACAAAATATTTTATTTTTTTAATTTTATTTTATTTATTTATTTTTTTTTATGATAGTCACACAGAGAGAGAGAGGCAGAGACACAGGCAGAGGGAGAAGCAGGCTCCATGCACTGGGAGCCCGACGTGGGATTCGATCCTGGGTCTCCAGGATCGCGCCCTGGGCCAAAGGCAGGCGCTAAACCGCTGCGCCACCCAGGGATCCCACAAAATATTTTAAATGTAAATTATAACAGTAATAACCTAAAATATGAGGAAGAGAAGTAAAACTGTAAAGTCTACAAATTCTACTAAAGTTAAATTGTTATTGGAGCACCTGGCTGCCGCAGCTCGAAGAGTATGTGACTCTTAATCTTGGGGTCATGAGTTCAAGGCCCACATTGGGTGTAGAGATTACTTAAATAACTTTTTAAAAATGTTAATTTGTTTTCAGTTTAAAATAGAATGTTATATGTTTAAGATATTTTATGTAAGCCTCATGGTAACCACAAGGGAAAAATCCTGTGGTGATTACACAGAAGAATGAGATAAAAAAGTCAAAAGCAAACTGATGCCAAAAAAAAAAAACATAAAAAAAAAAAAAAAGACAGCAGGGTAAGAAACAAAAAACAGTGGATCTACCAAACAACCAGAAAAAAAAAATGGCAATAGGTCTTAACCTATTAGTGATTACTTTAATCATAAACTGATTAAAATCTCCAAATAAAAGGCATAGAATGGCTGTATGATTTTTTTAAGATACAACAAAATACTGCCCTTAAAAAAACTCTCTTTAGCCTCAAAAACACACATAGAGATTAAAGAGATGAAAAAAGACATTTCAAGTAAATGGTAATCAAAAAAGGGGGATAGCTATAATTGTATCAGACATTAAAACATAAAACATTAAAAATGGTAAAGAGAGACAAGAAGATCATTATATAATGATAAATGGTGGTCAATATATCAAGAAGATGTAATAATTATAAATATTTATACACCCAACATCAAAGGACCTAATTATATAAAACAAAATCAACAGAACTAAAAGGAGAAATAAACAGTAATACAATAACAGTTGAGGACTTATCTCACTCTCAACAACAGATAGATCATCCAGACAGAGAATCAATAAGAAAACAGTGGATTTGAACACTATCAACCAAAGAGAGCTAACAGATATACACAGAACATTCTCTCCAACAGCAGCAGAATATAGACTCTTCTGAAGTGTACATGAAACATTTTCTAGGCTAGACCATATGGTAGGCCACAAAACAAATCATAGCAAACTCAGAATGATTGAAATTATACCAAGTATCTTCTCTGACCACAATAGCATGAAACTAGATATCAACAAAAAGAAAACTAGAAAAGTCAAAAACACATGGAAGTTAACACTCTCCAGAACAACCAATGGATCAGAGAAGAAATTAAATGGGAAATTTAAAAGTTTCTTGAGGGGTGCCTGGGGGCTCAGTTGGTTGAATGTCAGACTCTTGGTGTTTGGCTCAGGCTGTGATTTCAGGGTCATGAGATCAAGCCCTGAGACAAGCTCCATGCTTGCTGCAGAGTCTGCTTGAGATTATTTCCCTCTCCTTCTTCCCCACCCCCTGCTCTCTCTCTCTCAAATAAATTAATAAAAAAAATTTTTTTTAAGTTTCTTGAGGGCACCCAGGTGGCTCTGTGGTTGAGTGTCTGCCTTTACCTCAGGTTGTGATCCTGGGGTCCTGGGATCGAGTCCTGCATCAGGCTTCCTGCAGAAAGCCTACTTCTCCCTCTGCCTATGTCTCTGCCTTTCCTTGTATGCCTCTTATGAATAAATAAATAAAGTCTTTAAAAAGATAAAAAATAGAAAAATAAAGTTTCATGAGACAAACGAAATGGGAACACAATATACTAGAACTTGTAGGATATGGCAAAAGGAGTTCAAGAGAAAATGCCAAAGCAGTAAATTCCTATACTAAGAAGAAAGAACAAAAATAAACAACCTAACTCTATACTTTAAGGAGCTAAAAAAAGAAAAACAGAACCCTAAGCAGAAAAAAGGAAATAATGGAGATTAGAGCAGAAATAAATGAAATAAAGAACAGAAAACAATAGAAAAGATTAACCAAACTAAGAATTGATTTTTTTCAAAAGATGAACAAAATTCACAAAGCCTTAGCTAGATTAAGCAAGGAAAAAAGGAAAAGGACCAGATCAACAAAATTATAAATAAAAAGAAGGCATTATAACTGATATCACAGAAATTCAAAAGATTGTAAAAGCTCCAATGAACAACCATATATCAACAAATTGGACACTGGAAAAAGACTGAATATTCTTAGATACTTACAACTAAGCTAGACTGGGTCAGGAAGAAATAGAAAATCTGAATAGACTAATTACTAGTAAAGAGATTGAATTAGTAATCAAAAACCTCCCAATGAAGAAAAGCCCAGGGCCAAACAGCTACACAATGAATTTTATCAAATATTTAAGAAGGTTAACACCAATATTTCTCAAACTCTTTAAAAAATCAAACATATAGGAACACTCCCAAACTCATCTTATGAAGCAGCAGCATCTTAATACCAAAGCCAGAAAAGTGCACTACTCAAAAAGAATATCCCTGATGAATACAGATGCAAAACCTCCCAATAAAATACTAACAAACTGAATTCAGAAGCACACTAAAAGGATCATTCACCATCATCAAGTGATATCTATCCCAGGGATGCAAGGATGCAACAAATGCAAATTGATCAATGTGATACATCAGATAGAATGAAAGAAAAGAACCACATGATCATTTAAATAGATACAAAGAAAGCGTTTAGCAAAAATCAGCATCCATTCATGATAAAAACTTCTAACGAATTAGGCATAGAAGAAACATATATCAATATAATGAAGGCCATATATGACAAGTCCACAGCTAACATCATAGTCAATGGTGAAAGGCTGAAAGCCTTAGGTTGTTCCTAAGATCAGGAATAAGCAAGGGTATCTACTCTCACCATTCATTTTCAGCATAGTACTAAGATGTCCTAACTAGGACAATAAGTCATATAAATAAATAGTATCAGAATTAAAAAGGAAAAAGTAAAATTGGCTTTATTTTCAGGTGACATGATTTTGTACATAGAAAATCCTAAAAACTCAACCAAATTTTGATTAGATCTAATCAGTAAATTCACTAAAGTTGAAGGATACAAAATTAACATACAAAATAAGTAGTGTTTCTATATACTAACAACAAATTTTCTGAAAAAATTAACTCATCCCATTTAAGATGGCAACAAAAACAATAAAATACCTAGGAATAAAGTTAACTAAGGAGATGAAAGATCTCTACTCTGAAAAATGTAAGATACCGATGAAAGAAATTGAAGATGACAGAAATAAGTGGAAAGATATCCCACATTTGTGACCTGGAAAAAATGATATTGCTAAAATGTCAATACTACAAATGCCTTCTATGGATTCAGTGCAGTCCCTCTCAAGAGTACAAAGGCATTTTTTACACAAGTGTAAAAACTCTCCTGAAATTTATATGGAACCATAAAAGACCCCAAATAACAAAACAAAACAAAACAAAAAATTCCTGAGAAGAACAAAGATACCACTCTTCCTGATTTTAAGCTACAGTCGTCAAAACACATACTGGCATAAAACAAGACAAATAGACCAATGGAAGAGATCTAGAGCCCTGAAATAAACCCAAACATAAATGGTCAACTAATATTTGACAAGGAAACCAAGAGTACTCAATGAGAAAAGATAGGTTCTTCAGTAAATGGTGTTGGGATAATTGGATATTGGCATATAAAAGAATGAAATGGATCCATATCTTACACCACTCATAAAAATTAACCAAAAATGGATTAAAGAGTTTAATGTAAGACCTGAAGCCAAGAAATACCTAGAAGAGGGATCCCTGCGTGGCGCAGCGGTTTAGCGCCTGCCTTTGGCCCAGGGCACGATCCTGGAGACCCGGGATCGAATCCCACGTCGGACTCTCCGTGCATGGAGCCTGCTTCTCCCTCTGCCTATGTCTCTGTCTCTCTCTCTCTCTCTCTCTGTGTGTGTGTGTGTGTGTGACTATCATTAAAAAAAAAAAAAATCCTAGAAGAAAACATAGAAACAAAGCTTCTTGACATGATCCTGGTAATGATGTTTTGGATATGACACCTAAAGCACAAATAACAAAATCAAAAATAAGCATGAATACATCAAGCTAAAGAGCTTCTGCATAGCAAAAGAAACCATAAACAAAGTGAAAAGATAACCTTTGGAATGAGAAAAGAGATTTGCAAACCATATAATTGATAAGGGGTTAATATCCAATGTATAAAAAGAACTCATACAACTTGATAGCATAAGAAAAAAAAAAAGCTACAAAGTAGGCAAAGGGCCTGAATAGACATTTTTCCAAAAAAGATATGCAAAAGACCAACAGGTACATAAAAAGATATGCAACATCACTGTTAATTAGAGAAATGCAAATTAAAAGCACAATGAGATATCATTTCACACCTGCTAGAATCACCATTGTCAAAAAGACAATTACAAATGGTGGATGCATGTGGAGAAAAGGGAACACTTCTGTACTGTTGGTGGGAATCCTGACCAAAAAATAACCCAGTGATAAATTATTTCAGACCCAAGTGTTGTAATAGCACCATCCACTA